>NC_091064.1:29066811-29377911 GCF_000393655.2 Nicotiana sylvestris
GCTTAGAGGCTAAAGGGGTCCTGGTTGCATACATTAGGGTGATTAAGGACATGTATGATGGAGCTAAGACTCGGGTTAGGACAGTAGGAGGCGACTCCGAGCAATTTCCGGTTGTTACAGGGTTGCACCAAGGGTCGGCGTTCAGCCCTTTCCTATTTGCCCTGGTAATGGATGCCATAACGCATAATATTCAAGGGGAGGTGCCATGGTGCATGCTATTTGCTAATGACATAGTCTTAATTGACGAGACCCGACGCGGCGTCAATGAGAGGCTAGAGGTTTGCGGACAGGCCCTTGAGTCTAAAGGGTTCAGATTGAGCAGGACGAAGACGGAATACCTCGAGTGCAAATTTGGGGACGAGGCGACGGACGAGGGAGTAGAAGTGAGGCTTGAATCTCAAGTCATACCTAAGAGGGGTAGTTTCAAGTACCTTGGGTTAGTTATTCAAGGGACCAGGGAGATCGACGAGAATGTTACACACCGTATAAGGGTGGGGTAGATTAAGTGGAAGTTAGCGACGGGAGTCCTGTGTGACAAGAAAGTGTCACCGTTACTAAAAGGTAAGTTTTATAGAGCAGTAGTTAGACCTGCCATGTTGTATGGTACCGAGTGTTGGCCGGTTAAGAACCTACACATCCAGAAGATGCAAGTAGCATAGATGAGGATATTGAGGTGGATGTGCGGGCATACAAGGATGGATAAGATTAGGAATGAAGATATTCGAGAGAACGTGGGCGTGGCCCCAATAGAGGACAAGATGCGGGAAGCACGACTCAGATGGTTCGGGCTCATTCAGAGGAGGTGCACTGATGCACCTGTGAGGAGGTGTGAGCGATTGGCGGTGGTGGGTACGAGGAGAGGTAGAAGGAGACCTAAGAAGTATTGGGGAGAGGTGATCAAGCAGGACATGGCGCGACTTAGGATTACTGAGGACATGGCCCTAGACAGGGAATTTTGGAGGTCAAACATTAAGGTTGAAGGTTAGGGGGAAGTTGTGAATATCTATACAGCGCACTAGAGTGAGACTAGCTCGTTAGGAGTTAGGCTTAGGATACTACTGGTTAGCTACTGATGCAGGGCTTTATACGTTGGATATTAGTTTACCTTCCATCTCTCTCGTATTTCCTATATTCTCTTATGGCTGTTATTTTGCTATTTTAATTTCTTTTATGTATGTTATGTATTTTATGTTATTATATTATGAGTCTATCAATAGTACTAATATATCGTCACTTGGTGCTTTCTTGAGCTGAGGGTCTCCTGGAAACAGCCTCTCTGCCCCTCGGGGTAGGGGTAAGGTCTGCGTACATACTACCCTCCCCAGACCTCAATTGTGGGATTATACTGGGATGTTGTTGTTATTGTTGGATACTATAACTAAAAAACATACATAACAAAAAAGTTCTTCGAGCCTATGTAAGTCTCATTAATTTAATAGATATTTTATTCATTAAATTTCAGATAATATTATTAAGAATAATAGAATAAAATTTAAAATAAAAAAATATTTCAAGAGTAATAAAATATATCTTCTATTATATTATAAAAAGAAAGTAGTAGACAAAAAAATTAAACAAAGTAATATGGTAATAAAAGTTTCTAAATTTAAGAATCTTCTATTTTTCTTCTTTTTATGGTTTTGTACATAAATAGTAAATATAGATAAAGTATAACTAAATGCAAACCTAAATAAAAATGATAGATACATTTCTATTAAAGTATAGCTAGGTAAATTTTCAAAGATAATGGTGAGCTTTCCGGAATTAGTTTTTTGGATTTTAACGTCAAATCAATATGCACTTGCTTTACCGTTCCAATTTATGTTATTTTATTTAATTTCTGGTGCTATTTCACTAATGTTTGAATTTCACTAATGATGATCTTGGTTTGGGCTTTATTTTAAGTTCCTGAACATTTACGATAGTGGGCTAAAATTGTAAGTTCAGACGGTAAAAATAGTACGGACTAGTCAGTTTTTGGATTGGTCATTCAAAAATAGCTAGCATTTGCAAAGTTATTGAAAATAGTTACTATTTTGCTGCAACACGAAAATTCCTGCATAATATACTGGAGACCGGTACACCTGTGTATGAACTTCCAGCATATTATACTGGAACTCCAACACTCGAAAAGTTCCAGTGTAATATACTGAAGATTGGATCACCGATCTCCAGTATATTATGCTGGACTAGTAAATTATACTGAAACTTCAGTATATTATACTGAAGTATTTTTTTGGATTCTGAACAGTGTTTCCGTTCAGATTTATCTTTATATAGAAGTGGCTAAATTTCGATTACTTTTGAAACTGTGGCTATTTTTAAATGACGACTTGTAAGTCTGGCAAATTTTAAATTTCACCCGTTCAGACTTGGTATCAGAATGCTAAAAAATAAAAACTATGATAAAGTGAAAGAAATATTTACATATTATATTATAATAAATATTTTTATGTATAATATAACTTTAAAAATTATATACATATAGGGTGTGTTCGGTACGAAGGAAAATATTTTCATGGGAAATGAGTGGTTTTATCACTTATTTTTTCTTGTTTGGTTGGTAAGTGAAAAACGTTTTTGGAAAATATTTTCTAGTGTTTCGTTAGAGGGTAGAAAATACTTTTTAGGAAAATATTTTTTATGCTACTCCCCTTTCCCCAAGTCCTATGTTTCATGTGCTCCCCCCACCCCTCCTAAATATCCAACGTTTTCATGACTTTATTTTCTTCAAGAATTTAATTATTCTTCTAAAAATTCATACAAACCCAAAGGAACTAATGTGTTGTTTTGCCTTTTTAATGCAAAAACGATGTTGAAATTTATGCTCCATAACTAAAAAGAAAATATTCTTTTTTTGGTTGAAAAAGAAAGTACTCTTTCTACAGCGTGAAAATAAAGTACTCATTTTGTTGAAACAAAAGAAAATACTTTTTTGCATCATTAAAAGAAAATACAGATTTTGTTGAAACGAAAGGAAATATTTTTTCTACATCATGAAAGAAAATACTTTTTTGTTGAAATGAAAGAAAATACTTTTTTACTATATCATTTTGTTGAAATGAAAAAAAATATTTTTTCTACATCATGAAAAGAAAATATTTTTTTAGTTAAAATGAAAAAACACTTTTTATATCATACAAAGAAAATGCTCATTTGTTAAAATGAAAAAAAAGGTTTCTATTCATAACATGAAAAGAAATTAAAGTACTATTAATAATATTTTTATTTAGAGTGGGAGCGAGGTACTTAGGGTGGGGGTGAGGGTGGGTTGGCGGGGATGGAGAATAGATTGGGGTAGGTTGAAAAAGGGTCATTTCATTCTCGTAACGGGAATGAGTGAGTTTTGAAAAATATTTTTCTTTCTCTTGATGGGGAAAACATTTTCCTCCAATTGGAGGAAAATATTTTCCAAAACATTTAAGCCAACCAAACATCGAAAAATTAGAACATATTTTCCTTCCTAACAAACACACCCAAAGTTTTGGGTTTGGATTTAATTTTTTAGTTAACTAGTATATTAATGAGTACAAAACTTGTATGAATCATATCAATATTATTTAACGATATGTTTAGGTTATGAAATAAAAATTTCATATAAATGCCAAATCAAATCAATAATGATGGGGTTTCTCTTTTTCAATACTAAACCAAATCACTAATTAATCTTTTTTATTTGACCGGATTTATTGGTATAGTCTAGTTTGTCGATTTATTTTCGTATAGTTTGTCATTTTGTCGGTTTTCTTTGTACACCGTGGATTAATACTACGATTAGGGCCGATTCAACCCCTTCCCTTTGAGGATCCGGCCCATGCGGTCTAATTAAGAAACGGGGCCCAAATGTGCAAAATCCAGTATTTAAACTCACGCCGTCCTATTCTAACACGTTTGTTTGGTTTCTAGGGTTTTCCATTCCTTGTTCGAAAAAAAGGTAATGTTCTTTCTTTACCCTGTGCTATACGTTAAATTATTGTAATTAAGGCTTTTACCTACAGAAAAACTTTGGTATTTTTTTTATTTTCTGGTAAAAGATTATCGTAATGTAGGGTCTTTTGATTGTTAAAAACGTAGGATAAAATAATCGATTTTCTGCTCTATTTGCCCATTTCGTTGCCATTTGAAATTAGGGTTTAAGATACGAAGAATATAAGTATATGAAGAACAAGGGTTTACTGTAAAAAAAAATAAAAATTCGCGAACTGGTGTTAATATGTGTTGTTTTGTTGTGTTGGTATCAAGTTGAAAAAATTATTTGTTGAGTCTGTTAGGTTGTACCGGTGGTGAAGATGAGGCCTATTTTCGTTGGGAACTTTGAGTATGATACTCGACAATCAGAACTGGAACGGTTTTTCTCCAAGTATGGAAGAATTGAGCGAGTCGACATGAAATCTGGTACGGCTTATTTCCTCTCCTTTTTAATGTTTAGCCTTTAAGATATTTATGCGTTTTAGAAAATATACTTAACTTCTGTTGGTACTTTTTTCTATTTACATAGTATAAGATGAGTTTAAATGGAAATTGTGGTCAGTGTAACGGACACCAACTTGTTTGGGACCGAGGCATAGTGGTACTAGTTATAGTAGAATTGGGCTTTGCTTATTTATTGTCCTTGTGTTATCTTTGGGATTGAGACTAAGATCATTTGACTACTCAGTGGGCAGTTGCTGAACCTCTCTTAGATTTTCTTTTGATCATTTTTTTTAAAAGGCAGTCGTGACTCGCCTGGCCTTGAGGTGACCAGTTGGGGTTTAATTCTCATGGAGAAATGCTGTATAGATAATGTATTTTCCCCTTGCATGCGTTATGTGTTGGGTAGGGGTCTTCTAAGCGTGCCTTGCATTGCATATTCTAGACAGAATATAACTTCTTCATTTTATTTTATTTTAAGTATATGGCTGCAACTTGGGTGAAATGTTTTCAATGATTAGTAGTTGGTGACTTGGAGTTCCTGCGCATATGCTATTGTGATTAGATAGTTAAATAAATTATTCTACATGTTCTTCTTCCAAGTTATATGCAATTTCAAGTTTATTTTCATTAACTTTCATATTTTATATATTTTTATATGTTAGTAGTTATTTTTGAAAATTTTATAAGTTAGAAATTAATGGGGCTCAAGATAGGCTTATCCGATGGTAGTTAAAACACCCTGCCATATGCCTCTGCCTTTTTAAGCACTGCTTTTGAGATCATGATCCTCGCAATTCTTGGCACAGAAAGAATAGTAGAAATTTTTTAATGACATCATTCTATGGAATTGTTAATGCGTGAGTTACATTTTCAACAATATGAACTTTAGGTGTTTTTTTTCTCTTTTTGGTATCTTATCTAATCCATATCTTGTTTAATCATTCCGCTTTGGAAAGTGTTTTCTTATTTGAGGTGCATTATGAGTTACAGCCTTTTCCCTCTTGGGGTAGTTGACTATAAGTATTTTGGTTAAACAAAATTACCTAGCTATATGACTGTATGTGTGTAGCATGTACGAATGATACATGTGACTTGTCAAGACATAATGTGGAACCGAATATTTCATTTGGAGAAGATCTCCGCATTCAAGTGTTTATTTTGCCGCAGGCACATCTACTAAGGAAAAAGAGCTTCTATCATGGCTCAACACTCCTGTGCCAAAAAAACTTCTAATGCAAGGAAACCTATCTGCCTGCCTGCTCTCCCCCTTCTCACTGATGGAATTGTTCTGCATTTCTTACATCGATCTTCTGTCATTCACTTACTCGATGCTCATGTTGGCTTATCACAAGAATGATCATGGTGGGATCAGTCGGTTCATCATGCCATGCCTACCACTACTAATAAGAGGATCAATGAATTATATCATGCCATGCCTACCAATTTTCAAATCGTGCTGTGAAATTGGTGATGCATGCTTAGCAATGTCTACTCAGACTTGACTTTAAACCTTTAATAAGCCTTCATCTTGACCATCATCATCATCATCATCATCATCATCATGATCTAGTTCATGCAAGGCTTCTACCTCCTTAATTTCCTCAAGCCCTCACATACTTGCAGGTGTTGTACGTTATTTAATTTCTGAAGGAGATGAGAACTTTGATTTAGCTGATGTATACTCTACCGAAAAGTCTTTAGAGACCATATCTTACTGTTCTTTCAACCTTATAATGAACTCTCTTTACAACTACAGGGTTTGCTTTTGTCTACTTTGAGGATGAGAGAGATGCAGCAGATGCCATCCGTGGGACTGACAACATGCCATTTGGGTATGAAAGGCGCTGTCTATCAGTGGAATGGGCAAAAGTAATGTTTCTGTCTTCATCTTTCCCAAAATTTGAGAAATACAATCCGTTAGACATTTCCTCCTCTGAAAGGAAATACGATTTGTTGATAATTGGCATCTTTTTAACTATGGCGACTGTGATTGACAGGGTGAACGTGGTAGACACCGTGATGGCCCTAAGTCTGGTGGAAACCAGAGACCAACCAAAACATTGTTTGTCATAAACTTTGACCCTACTTGTACTAGAACCCGAGACATAGAAAGACACTTTGAACCGTACGGCAATGTCCTTCATGTTCGCATACGTCGCAATTTTGCGTTTGTGCAGTTTGAAAATCAGGAGGATGCAACAAGAGCTTTGGAGTGTACACACATGAGGTTAGTAAGATATTTCATTCTATTTCTTATGGTTGCAATATCTTATCTGTTTGTTTCCTGATAATAAGTGAGTTGCAAATACCTTTTACAGTAAGATCTTGGACAGAGTGGTTTCTGTAGAGTATGCCTTGAAGGATGACGATGAGAGAGGGGACAGATACGACAGCCCTAGAAGAGATTATGGCAGGCAAAGGGATAGCCCTTATCGAAGGTCACCAAGCCCGATGTATCGCAGGGGCCGGCCTAGTCCAGATTATGGCCGACCTCATAGTCCTGTTCGTAATGGTCCATCATATGACAGATACAATAGTCCAGATTATGGAAGGTATCGCAGGTAAAAAAAAACTCTCCTTTTGTTTTATTTAGTTTTTAACTGTCAACATATCTTGCAACAATTGTTCACATTTTATTTTTGTATTTTTCAGCAGGTCTCCTGTTCGAAGGTCGAGAACTTGAGTCATATCTTAATCTGGGAGAGCTTGCGCTGTCATAGTGTAAATGCTTTGGTGCAGTCTGCTTGTGTAGTAGAAGATCAATCTTTTATAAATGTAATGGATTACCTGTTGCATTTTGTTGGGTTAACTTTGTGGATTGTGAATTTAGCTATCAGAAACCATTGCCTAGTCGAATCATTGCTTGAGCATATTGAGACCATTTGACATTAGCTCATGTTTTGCAGAATTGTGTGAAGTAACATGAACAAGTAAAGCTTCATTTAGCCATAAGAAGTTATTACCATAGTTGCACATTTCTAATAGCTTCACATGATAATTGAATTGCCTGTGTGCCCTTTAAGTCTAAGCTTGATAAAATTTGAAAAATAAAGTATTCTTGGCTCTTGAGATCTGGATTACTCCTGTTCTCAACCCTCAGACAACCTTCTCTTCTATTTCTGATTTGTCACCTAAACTTATAGGGATGAAAAAAAACCTGAACTTATACTTCCTCCGTTTTAATTTATATGAATCTATTTTCTTTTGTAATCCGTTTTAAAAAGAATGACCATTTTCCTTATTTGAAAGCAATTTACTTTCATATAATGATTTATAGTCACATAAAATATTGTTTTATTTTATATCACGAGTTAAAAAGTCTTTTCTTTTTTTAAACTCCGTGCCTAATCAAATAGGTTCACTTAGAACCTAAAGTTGAAACGGAGCAGTTTGCGAGATGAGATGAGATGAGAAAGTAGTTGACTGTGCTCACTCCTCCAAAACTTCCCTAACCATCTTTCTTTTCTTCCCTATGATTTACTTTTATTACTATCATGCAGACTCTTCTGTTTTTGCGACAATATCACCTCAACAAAGATTCTTCGTGTAGTCTCAAGAAGAACTTTGCAGTTTAGGAAAATTTGGTATAGCTTGATACTAGGCTCCTAAATCCCACGACAATACAGTATATTATTCCATGCTAAGTAGAATTTCCTACTTAGTGGGGGGGGGGAGGGGGGGGACAAGTAGAAACGGAAATAGAAAGTCTTTCACTTAGTGGTCAATGAAAAGTGGATGAAGATCATGAGACACTAAGATCTACATCTCAATAGAGAAAATATTAGGCGATTTCTTTGTATTTGCTTAAGCCTTGGGAGGCAGAGTTACCCAATCCACCTATGCTAGTGGGATATAGTAACTTACAATATTAGAAACTTATAATCACGAAATCTGAACCTGCATTAATTTTGGGTGATTCACCCCTTCTATTATCTGATCTCTTTTTTGGTACTGCATAACAGAATCAACATATATGATATATATTACAGCCATTGAGAAGCAATCCATCATATATGATAATGAAGGAAATGAGAATAAGATTATAGCAAACTCAAAAAAGAGGATTATGCCAACTCTTTTTGGAGTGCCTTATCAAGCCAAGCCTCAGCATCTTGCATCATTTCTGGACTAAGTCTAACCATTAGAATACAAAATTCAGTTTCATTCAATGCTCCATCTCCATCTAAGTCTCCTTCTCTTACCATAGCCTCTGCATCTTCTCTGCTCATGCCTTCCATTCCAAGAAGCCCCGAATTCTTCTGTAAACTCGCCGATGTGATCAAGCCATTTTTCGGGTCAGCTAGTAGCCTGAATCCTCCACATAGCTCCGCGACAAACGTATCCACGTCCAATTTTTCTGCCATCACAGGTAACAAGTCTTGATATTCTGTTGCTGCTTCACCAACTTTACTTGCCATTGTTTTTCTGTGAAAAAAAAATGAAGAAGAAGAAAAAGCAATGGTATGAATAAAAGGTATTGTTTGGCACAAGGAAAGTTGGAAACTCTATTTATAGTGCTATCTAACAGTAAGTAATTTCGTGAATATTGTGGAAGTATGAGTACTGTTACATTGTCAACTGGTAAGGATTTGATCATTAATTTTTGAAGGTAGGAAAAAGAAAAGAGAGTGGGGATGGACTATGTAGCCTATGGTCCATATTAAATCAAATGGTACCTTCTGAATGGATGGTTTGGGTAGGGCCTCCAATTTGTAAACTACTAAGGGCTATTTTTATTCAATACTCCACCCGCTTCAATTTATGTCAACCTATTTGATTGAGCACGAAATTTCAGAAAAAAAAAAAAGATTTTTGAACTGTGGTGTAAAATGAGGCACATATATTTTGTGTAATTATCATTGTATAAAGGTAAATTGTTTTTAAATATGAAAAATGATAATTCTTTTTGACACGGACTAAAAAAAAAATACATTCACATAAATTAAAACGGGGGAGTACTATTTAGGTGGTTTTTTGGTTTTGAGAAGTACCACTTTGAAGATAAAGTATTTTTTATTAAAGGCGACTTCATTTTAAAGACTCGAAACCTAAATCTTTAGTTAAGGATAAAAGATATTTACCATCCTCACATAACCTTTGGTGATATACTGGCATTAGCTGTTTACACTTTCTTCTATATTTCAAAGAGCGGTTTACACTACCCCTGTATACATAAATGTACTTGCAAAAAGCACCTTGTAGTCTACCAAGCAAGAATAACGTTGATCCCACACAAAAAAAAAAAAAAAAATGCTTTTAGCAAAAATATATTCTTTTTACCCATTTACCTATATAAGTAGCTAATTTAACAGAGATCTTGGAGTTTCTATAGATTATTGTAACTCAAGAAAATGCAGACAAATTATTTTAAGATGATAACCTTTAGATTTTATTTATTTATTTTGGTTTTCCATTCCAGTCCACATTAGGTCTGCGACTAATTCAAATTCATGTCGCGTAAGATTCATTAAAGGAAAAAATATTTCCTTACGAGATTCTTTTCTTTTTTCAAGACTCAAAACGAAATATTTAATTATTCATCTCACCTAAATCCCTGGGAGGGTTGACAAATTTTAAAATTAATAACTTATTCTTTGATTCATTATGCACTGGCATAGCCACATATAATCAATGGGTGTCAATTGATATTCCTTAGTCGAAATTTTTTACTATATAGTTAGGTAAATTTTTTACATATTCATATTATATGTGTCCCTTTAGCTTTTTTTATATATTTAATTATTTATATTTTAATATCCTTTAATAAAAATTCTAGTTCCGCGAATCAATGAATGGGAAAATATGGGGTATTTGAAGTTGTTTTGAAGTTGTCAACAGCATCATATACGTTTCTGATAAGTAACTTATCTCCACTGATTTATTGGAGAAGATCATTTTTAATTTATTCTGAAAAGAGGGTTTCTAGGAAGGTTCATAATAGTTGGAAATTGTGGAGGTGACTTGTGACTTAGCTAGACGTTAACTGTCTCGAGTCACGACGACACTTTTGCTAATACTTCTCCTTCTTTGAAGCTTCCTTTCATTTGTTCTCTTTCTATTTCTCTTATGTCTTGCTTTTCCTATGTATGGTCCATACCCTACTTATTTATTAAGTTTAAGTTCTGTATATTCAAAACCAGCTACTACTCCGTCTAGCCTATCTTCCTATCCAGCTACTCTTTATGTTGGGTTGCACAATTAATCCCATAATGATAGAAGCGGATTCAGAATTTTAAGAGAATGAGTGCACTATTGCGAAGAGGTGGATCTAGAGTTTATATTTGACGGATTTAACTTTAGTCTCTTACCATGAACCCATCAAAATTATATTTTTTTTTTTGAAATTTTAGTAATTTTCACATATATATCTATACTCCGTGCCGAAAATAAGACCGTTCAGAGTGAGATTTAATTTGAACTGCCAATTTCACTTGTAGCGATGCACCCAGTAATAATTATACCATAAGAGTCTTTAAGCATAGGTTCACGCAAATATATTTAAGTAATTTTGAGAAAAATGTAACATTATTATACATTAGGAAAAAGAATATGGGTTCATGTGATCCCTTATTCCTCAACTTGGAGCCGACCATCAAAGCCCCGATGAACGACAACTGTAATTATGACGTCCTAAAATAGCGAAATTCCTTTTCGAAAAGGTTCCGACCCGCACAAAAACTCTAACATCATCTATTTGAGGGAGGACAAATTTTGTGCTCTTAACAATGTCAAAATTTCTACGGTATCAAATTAAGATGACTTATAATAACAAATAATTGTCTATATTTTTGTCTATGCTGGCTGAATATAATACTCCATCCGTTTTCATTTATGAGTTTTATTTTCTTTTTAGTCTTGTTCAAAAAAAATATCTTTTTCTATTTCGTATGCTTTTTACGTCCAACAATATTTCTATTTTTATCCATAATAATACTCCTTCATGGAATTTTTTGCTATGTTATACGCACCAATAATTTAACATCATAGATTCGCAAGTGTTTCTTTACATTTTTTAATATCATGCTTAGTCAAACATATATAAATACAAATTACAATGAGAACTTTCTAGTAAATACATGTGTGAAAATGATATCTTCGAATATATTCCTGCCAAAGTGGTGCTGTACTATTTATTCCCACATTATTATTTGCTTTATGTCTGAGCATACGTTAGAAATTTAATTAAAAAAAAAACCGTTGTTTTTATCATATTGTATGGTATATTCTCTATGGATAATTATCACATCACCTTGAGAAATAGTTAGCAGTTTGGACTCTTCTTCCTGGCTGCAATAAGAGAAAAATAATAGGAATTTCATGTAAATGGAACTTCTTCTCTCTTGTATCTTTTTGTAATTTTTAATCCTTTATTTAGGGTAGGTAGTATTGATTATGGAGGACTGAGGAATTTAACGTCGAACTCCTTTACATAGTAAATATGAAATACTATTAGGGGTCATTTGGTAAAGTATGTATAGGAATAATATTCATGAATATGATGTATTAGTAATATTGGAATTAGAATATTGGGATTATATCTTATAGACTGTTTAGTTTGGTGTATTAAAGGTTTAGAAAGGATAATTCTGTCTTTATACATGCTTATCCATGTATTAAAAATCATAATATTGCTATTAACATGATTTGTTATGTATAAAAATAATACTATATAACTCTAATACAAGTATTAATTATAAATAAATTGGATAATACCAAAGCTAATAAATATATTATTTTTCCTAATATATCCTACCAAACGAACTCTTATTGTTGAACTTATGCAGTCCCAACGAACTTCACTTCGTCTAATGCTTTGTTCGCGTGACACCAGAAAGAAAAAGGAGCATTTTGACTTTGTGCAAAACTATAAGCTCATGGTACCTTCATCCCGCACATGTACTAACTAAATGTTGATCATGAAAGAATGATATTAATTTAAGTTACAAACCGTTATTAAAGCATTATATAATACAAAGCAAAGAGTAATTCATCATTTGGCCGAGATTACCTTCTTCGTCTAAAAGAAACACCTAAAAAAGATGAAGTAAATACATGTCTCTCCTTTTGCATAAATGGTGTACTACCACAGTATGCATTTTGACAAGTAAAAAACGATCACTCAATAAGCCATGAATATTATTATTATTATTATTATTATTATTATTATTATTATTATTATTATTATTATTATTATTATTATTATTATCAGTATTTTAAAAACTTGACCAAACACTAATTGATGATCAGAAGTACTTTTCAAACTAATTAGTCAAACACAAACTGTTTCTTACCAAAAGTACTTTTAAAAAAAACACTTTTGGAAAAAAAAACACGTCTTAAAATAAGTTGATTTTTAAAGCCTGGCCAAACAGGCTATAGGACTATGGGGGATAGAATTTAAATAGTAGCCTCAAAATAAGCCATTTGCACAAAGGCCCCAGAAATCAATAACTTCAACGCCGGACGAGCACAAGGTAACGTGTAAGTGTGGATCCAACCAAAACCATATACAACCATTAGCTCCATACAGGTAAGCCTAATGAACCACGCTTACTTCTTTTACAACCAGCAACAGACTGCAGATTAGAAATTATAAAAATGAAATAGGAAGTGTAAATGCTTAATTGAAAAGTGAAATGGTTGGTATATCAATATTTATGATAGTACATAGGGATTGAAAAAATTTCTATACGAGGACTCAAAGATTATAGTTATCAATACAATTTTAATAACCTAAATTATTAAATACAATGTAACAAACATCATAAATATCGACAAGAACTCTATTGATGATTCCCTTCATATTCATATGAATAAATCTCAAGAACGAAATACTGATTTTTTTTTTTGATTTGTAACTTTAACTTTTGAAGCAATTAAAAGGGCTAGAACAACCATCCATGACCAATTAATATACCAACCATGACCATCTCTTATAACTGGTAATATTCACTTGAATATAACAGCCAAAAGCAAGCTATATTCACACCAAAGAGACATGCGAACGAAAAGCATTGAAAAGCAGTTATTCACACTGGTTGGATCAAGAATCCATGAAAAGAATTTTTGGAAACCGAAATGGATCGAATGCATTGAAAACTCTAAATACTCCTTTGAGGAGTGTAAAAATTTCATTGTAAATTGGGATTCCAAATAAATACATGAGAACACAAAAATTGTAATTAATAATACAAAGTTTACACTTACCAATACAACCGAGCCCTAACCCTAACCCTAAATTTAACTCTATAAATACAACTCTATTGTACATTATTAATCATCTAAAATTTCTACTCTATTATAAAGTCTGCGAAAAAAAATGGAAAGAACTCCAACAAAAAAACCCATTAATGAACCTCTTCATGGCTCTCTAGTTAACCACAACTTAGAAACCAATTAAAGAAACTGAAGTATGAGATGAACTTATTGCTGCTTAGGATGACGCGTGAGATTGGCGTCGACTATGTAAAAAGGCTTTTACTTGATTCCTACCCTCTTACCGGCTGTTACGACATGTTGGAAGAAGTGCTAGCTAATATTATCATTATTTTCATTTTGGTCAATATTAGCGAGCAGCTCCTCCAACATGTCGTAATAGTCGGGAAAATGGTAGGAATTAAGTAAAAGCCTTTTGACATAGCCGATACTAATTTCATGCGTCATCCTAAGCAGCAATAAGTTTACCTCATACTTCAGTTTCTTCAATTGGTTTCTAACATCTTGGTACAATATGTTGTGGTTAACTGGAGAACCATGAAGAGGTTCATCAATGATTTTATTTGCTGGAGTTCTTTCCATATTGCTTTTCGCAGACTTTATAATAGGTTAGAGATTTTAGATGATTAATAATATACCGTAGAGTTATATTTAGGGTTAGGGTTAGGGCTAGGTTGTATAGGTAAGTGTAAACTTTGTATTGGTAATTATAATTTTTGTGTTCCCGTGTATTTAATTGAAATCCCAATATACAAGGAACCTTTTACACTCCTTAAAGGAGTATTTATCCAACCAGTATAAATAACTAGTTTTCAATGCTTTTCGTTCACATATCTCTTCGGTGTGAATATAGCTTGTGTTTGGTTGTTATATTCAAGTGAAATTACCAATTACAAGAGATGGTCATGGTTGGTATATTAACTTGTCATGGATGATTGTTCTAGCTCTTTGTAGTTGCTTCAAAGGTTGGAGTTACAAATCAATATATTACCAGTTACAAGAGATGATCATCGATGATCAACAGTATCGGACAATTAAGAGTACAAGCAAACTTTCTCTCTCTAGAATGAAATTTCCTCTTAGCCATTGCTGAAAATGACGAGGAAATCAAAGGCTGGAGGGGGAGGGTCTCACATGAAAGGAACAAATCTGAGCAACATGAATGTAACAAGAGGAATTCCACAATCAGCAGACGCAAAAAGAACTCGCAGTATCAATGTATTGCAAGGGATACGCCCATTGGATCTGAGCCAATCAGCTTTTGACGGTGAGGCATCAGGAAATTGTACAACAATTAACAGAAATGGAGGAAAAAAGCAGGATGAGGGACTCAAATCATGGGCAGAAAGAGTGGAGGACGAGGAGAAACTGACGGAGAAAAAGGAAAACAGAGACATGAGCCCTAAATCATGGAGCAAAGTTGTTGCAAGCCCAATTACTGAAGGATTGGACTTAACTCCCCAAGTTCAGGACAATTTGAATGTGAAAATAACTATGGAGGATATAAACGAGGAAATAGAATTTTGGAATTCAGCAGTTGTGTGTTTTGTACTGGGATCTAATCCACCACAATCAGTGATGGAAGGATATTCTCAAAGGATATGGGGATCGCTTGGCATAAACAAGATAGCACAGATTAATAGAGGAGTGTTCATGGTGAGATTCCATAGTTTTAAAAGAAAAACCAAAGTAATTGAGGATGGAGTTCAGATGTTTGATAGAAAACCAGTGGTGGTAAAACCTTGAAATCTAGACATGGATATAAAAAAGGAATCAGTTGAATTGATCCCAATGTGGATTAGATTCAATGGACAGGATATAAAATACTAGGGACAAACTGCACTCACAAAATTGGCAGGACTGGTAGGGAAACCATTAAAAACAGACCGAGATACAACACAAAAGGAGAGACTTACATATGCCCGAGTTTTGATTGAGGTCAAACCTCATCAGAAATATCCAGACACAATAATGTTTGAGGATCGGAGAGGTAGAATTGTGGAGTAGGAGGTGTTCTATGAATGGAAACCTACTTTGTGTGGCAAGTGTAAGAACTTTGGGCATGAAATGAATGAATGCAGGAGGTTTATCAAAGAAGAAAAGGAGAAACAAGTAAATAAATAGGAACCAAAAGAGCCAAATGAAGTACAGAAGCAAAATCAAGTGACAAGAAGATTGCAAATGTGCAGAATAAAGGAGAACATGGACAAAAACAACAAATGAATGGGCCAATAAGCAAGGGAAATACTGTGAATGAAGTAGTTTCCACTGTTAATGAAGTAGCAACTACATCTAGAACATGGAAGAATGCAGGAAGGGGAAGAGCAGGGGAAGGAATACAACATGATGTTATCAGAACTGGGAACTCTTTTGCAACATTAGAGGATCATCAACAAGAGAAAACAGAAGCTGCAAATGGGAATGTGGTGGAGAACAGGAAAAGCAAAGGGAAAGAGAGTGAAATGGCTCTAGGAAAAGGGCAGGATGAGGGCAACCCCTCATCCAATGGATAGAATAGGCTTCTGGAACACCAGGGGATTGAATAAGCCACATAAACAGAAGGAAATGAACCTGTTTATGAACAATCAAAGAGTTAACTTATTTGGTCTTATGGAAACAAAGATTAAGAGAGTTAAAGCACAACAAACTACTCTTAATCTTTGCAGTGGGTGGTCATTTATTACAAACTTAGTAAAACATCCGGCAGAGAGGATATGGGTTGTATGGAAACCTGGAGTATATGATGTCAATATAATAAGTGTAACTTAGCAACTTATACACTGTATGGTCCAACATAAAGGGACAGGAAAAAAGTTCAATGTTACAATAGTCTATGGTTTTAACAATCAAAGTATAAGAAGGCAGCTATGGGAAGATATCAAGAGTATACACCAGCAAATTAAAGTGCCTTGGGCAATAATGGGGGACTTTAATTGCATCTTGAGTACTGAAGAAAGAATGGGGAGTTTAGTTACTATGGCAGAAATCAGGGAGTTTAAAAAATGTATGGAGGAGTGCTCAATGCAAGGCATGATATCCTCAGGAGCTTTCTATACTTGGAGCAACAAACAACCAGGAGCAAACAGAGTAATGAGCAGAATAGACAGAGTCCTTGTCAACTTTGAATGAATGACAAAGTTGCCTGCATCAGAGGCCCACTACATGCAACCAGGGCTATTTGATCATTCCCCGGGCATAATTAGCTGGGAGGGAGGTGGGCAGAAGGTGAAAAGAAGCTTCAAATACTTCAATATGTGGAGCATGACATGAGATTTCAAATAAAGAATAAAAGAGAGCTGGAAAACAAACAAGAGGGGCACACAAATGTACTAGTTGGTGGGGAAACTACACAGAATAAATAGCACTTTACAGAAAATCAACAAGGAGAGATTCAGAAACATTGAAAAAAGAACAGAGGAAGCACTAAATACCCTACAATAGTGTCAAAGCAAAGTACAAAAGGACCATAGAAATGAAGCACTAATCAATGAGGAAGTAAGGTTAAATGAGGAATGCAGCAAGTGGGAAAAGGTAAGGAACATGTTCTGACAACAAAAGGCTATGGAACAATGGCTCAGTCAGGGGACCAAAACACTAAATATTTTCATGGTCTGCTTAAAGCTAGAAGGAACAATAATAGAATTTTCCACATCAAGGACATGAAATGGTGTGACATTGATGATCCAGTCAAGATTCCAGACGCATTTATAGAATTTTACATAGAAATGCTGGGAAGGAAAATGGAGGGAAGAGATCATGTATATAGCCAGATTATAAGACAGGGGCCAACAGTGAAAGAAGAGCAAAGGAATGAACTAATAGTAGACTTCACAGAAACTGAGGTGAAGGAAGCTCTATGGGCAATTGCAGGAGATAAAGCTGCAAGTCCGAATGGGTTTGGTGGCCAGTTTTACAAAGACTGTTGGGATGTTGTGGGAGCAGATGTAAAAAGTGGAGTTCTGGAGTTCTTTAGAGAAGGCAGAATGCTCAAAATTGTCAATAATACTGTGATAACTCTTATCCCCAAGAGCACTCATATTGAGGCAGTAGGTGACTATAGACCAATTGCTTGCTGCAATATAATATACAAAGTGATCACGAAGATGCTATGTAATAGGCTTAAAAAAGTACTACCTGGGATAATCTCTCCTAATCAAAGTGCTTCTGTAGAAGGAAGGAATATAGTGCACAATATATTGATATGCCAAGATCTGGTGAGGTTGTACAAGAGGAAGAATATAACTAGAAGCTGTCTGATTAAAGTAGACCTAAGGAAGGCATATGATACTGTGGAAGAGATGCTGCATGCTCTTAACTTCCCTTAAAAATTTATAAAGTGGATGATGGCTTGCATCACATCTACTTACTATACAATAGCAGTGAATGGTGGAGTCTATGGCAACATTGAGGGCAAAAAGGGCTAAGGAAAGGGGACCCAATATCCCTCCTCCTATTTGTAATTTGTATGGAATACCTATCAAGAGTTATGAAATGGATCACTGATCAAAAAGGGTTCCAGTTTCATACCAAATGTAGAAGGCTCAAATTAAACCATCTATATTTTGTGGATGATATGTTATTCTTTGGTAAAGGGGAATGGCAATCTGTGGAAATGATCCTAAGGGGGCTGGAAACTTTCTCAAGAGCATCAGATTACACACTAATGCAGCTAAATCAAACATCTAAAGTGCAAAGATGGAGGAACAATGCATTCAGGACATATATGAGCTTACAGGTTATCAAAGAAGGGCATTACCATTCAGGTACTTGGGGGTACCAATATCTACTAGGAAGCTATCAACAACAGATTGTGAAATATTGGTGGAGAAGATGGCTACCAAAGTCAGAACATGGGGTACAAGAAACATATCCTACGCTGGAAAGGTGATGCTAGTGAATTCAGTATTGATGCATGTACACTCATATTGGGCTTCAATCTTCATCCTCCCAAAAAAGGTTTTAAGAAATATAATAGGCATCTGCAGAAGCTTCCTATGGGATGGAAAAGGGAACTCAACCAAAATGACATTAGTAGCATGGGACATATTGTGTAGGCCAAAACATCAAGGAGGATTGAGGATAAAGGATTGTATAGCTTGGAATGAGGCAGCAATAGTGAAATATGTATGGAACATAGCAAATAAGGAAGACAATCTTTGGGTGAAATGGGTCAACCATGTATATATAAAGGATCAGTCATGGTGGCAATATGAACCTCCAAATGACAACTGTTGGTATTGGAAGAAAATTCGTACTATCAGGGATAAAATTGTAGCTGGATTTGTGAATAATGGGTGGCTAACACAGGGGGCAAATATACTGTAAAAAGTGGATACCAATGGTGTAAAGGAGAAGTAGAGAAACATCCACGGTATCGAGGGGTATGGGGTCGGATGAATGTGCCAAAACACAGCTTTACTAGATGGCTTGCCATGCATAGGAAGCTACTGACTAAGGATCGACTGTTAAAGCTGAAGATAAGTCACGATAGTGGATACCTGATATGTGGGAACCAAATAGAAATAGTGGAACACCTGTTCTTTGAGTGCAAATTATTAGAGGAATGTTTAAGAAGGTTGCTGGTATGGATGCAGAGAGGGACAACAAAACATGATTTAAGGGGATATGGAGAAGAATAACTCATGGAGTCCATGGGAAGATTGCACATGATTTAAGGGGATATGGAGAAGAATAACTCATGGAGTCCATGGGAAGATTGCAGGGAGTTTGTAACAGCAGTAATCACAACACTAATATACAAGATATGGTGGGCAAGAAATAAAGCACTGTGGAATCAAAGGGTACCTACACCAAGAAGAATATGTGTACAGATACAGCAAGAATGTAAAGCCAAAATAATACCACTGTCAAACAAAAAATACAGTAGGAAGGAGAGAGAGTGGATAGATCAATTGTATAGGAAACAATGAAAAAAGAGTATAGGAGAGCATAGGAATGATATATAAAGATAGAGGAAGATGGGAGGAAATCAGGGGAAATAAAGTGTAAAGTGTTCTGTTTGTTTGTGAATAAAATCTTTCTGTTTCACAAAAAAAGAGATGGTCATCGTTATAATCAATGACACTGAAACTGTTTCTAAGGCATCAAAATTTGTCAACCAAAAGATTGAGTAAAGTTATTTTAAGTTATTTTGTTGTGCATGCCATGTTATGCTAAAATTATCTTATGTTAGGTGGTTAACTTCCAAATATTATTTGAAATATGTTAAATTATCAATTAATCAATGAAAATAATGCTTATTTCATATTTTTTATCCACTGCTTCATCTACTTTTGATATTTATTTTTTGCTAGATATTCAAAAATATTTTTGCTTCCTTTATCCACTGCTTCCAAATATTTTTGCTTGCTTTGATTATAAATTATGATGAAAATTTATGTATTCCCATGCTTTACCTAATCGAAGCTTATGGAGATTGGAGGAAGTTACTTACATATTTGGAGATTAAAGTAAAAGAGTGTATAGAAGGAATTCTGTCAAATAGGTTTGGGGACTTCTTATTTACTTACCTCTCGTAATTGTGCCCTACATCTTATGATGAATAACAAGAGTTCTTTTCAGATGAAAAAAGATTGCGTATACTGACTTTTGGGCTTTTAGCAATACGTGTTCTTGATGTATACCAAGAGTTCTTTTACTTTTACTGACATTGGAGAAAGATAATAAAATGATATTTTTTGTAGTAAATTGAATCAATATTATTACTATTAAAAATAACAGCAAATCATAAGCAAGAAATAAATATTTGAAGCTGTAATTTGGAGGTACCATTTTTACATTGTCAAGCATAAATTGAAATACAATGCATGTGGCAAAATGCAGATTAATACAAAAGCTACAAAATGTAGATTTTTACATAAAAGAATTTGGCTCAAACGGGAATGCTAAAGAAGATATGCTCAAGTCATAAACTTCATAAATAATGAACAAATTAAATTTGAAATAATCATGTCCAACTTCATACAATTTAATATAAAAATTACAAAACAAAGTTTCCATCTCTTGCACACCAAACTTATAGCAAATACTTTTCTAGTATAGAAGAAAATAAGAAACAAAATTGATATAATCAGTTTGCAGAATTTTTTGATAACTTCCCAAAGAATATTCCAGTTAACATAGCAGATGAAATAACATTTGCATCATTTTTATTTGTTACCACTTCTACTCTTTCTTCAATGGCCGAGCTTGAAGATGGCTCTTCCCATGAATCACTTGTTGTTTAAATTCGTTGAAGGCTTCTAAGGCTTCATCATAACATTGAAAAGCTTGGAAGCAGTTACCCTCGTGTAACGACCAGGCCGGTCGTTTCATGAGTTACCGCTCCGTTTCCCCCATTTCGGCTTCTTTATGTGTTTTTCAGCTATATTTCACCGTATCGTGTTGGTTTGTTTAGGTTCGGAGTAGTTTTGTAGAGGAATGAGACACTTAGTCTCTTTTGAGAAAGCTTAAGTTGGAAAAGTCAACCGAATGTTGACTTATGGGTAAATGATCTCAGAATTTGGATTTTATGATTTGGATAGCTTCGTTAGGTGATTTGGGACTTAGTAGCGTGTTCAGAATGTATGTTGAAGGTCCGTGGTAGACTTAGGCTTGAATTGGCGAAATTAGAATTTTGGCGTTTTCCGGCCGGCAGTGGAAATTTTTATATCGGGGTCGGATTAGAAGTGTGTGCAAAATTTCAGGTATTTTGGACGAGGTTTGATAGGTTTTTACATCGTTTGCGGAATTCGGAAGTTTAGAAATCCTTAGGCTTGAATCCGATGGTAATTTGATGTTTTGATGTTGTTTTGAGTGTTCCGAAGGTTGGAACAAGTTTGAATGATGTTATGAGATGTGTTGACATATTTGGTTGAGGTCCCAAGGGCTTCGGGTGAGTTTCGGGCGGTTAACGGACAAATTCTTGGTTTTGGAAGTTGGCAGATTTTTTGGTATTTTGTTGCAGAGAAATCATTCTTCGCGTTCGCGAAGGGATAATGAGAGGGGAAGCCTAGTTGTGCTTCGCGTTCGCGATGTAAGTTCCACATTCGCGAAAGTATGGGAGTTCAAGGCTACGCGTTCGCGACTTGGGCCTCACGTTTGCCTAGAGTCTACGATCATGTGGAATTTACGCAATTAAGCCTACGCGTTCACGATGGGTGTTCCGCATTCGCGTATGGTCGAGCTGGGTGGTCTTCGCGTTTGCGAGTGGGCCCTCACATTTGCAAAGAAGGGAATTTGGTCTGAGGAAACTTGTGCTTCGCGAACACGAGGAAACTGCCGCGTTCGCGAAGAAGAAAACACCTGGGCAAAATGTTTAAGTTTCAAAACGAGGGTTTTGGTTCATAACTTCAAAATTCATTAAAGAGCTTGGGAGAAGGTGATTTTGGAGAGAATTTTCAGAGGATTGATTGGGGTAAGTATTCTTTACTCAAATTTGGTTAAATCCTATGGTTATGTCTTGATTCTTATCATTAAATTTGGGAATTTGGGGTGAAAATTGGGGAAACTAGAAGAAAGTTTGGAGAGTTGATTTTGGGGATTTGGATGGCCATTTGATGTCAGATTTTGGTGAATTTGATATAGGTAGACTTATGAGCGAATGTGTTTTCCAATTTTATAATTTTTATCGGATTCCGAGACGTGGGCTCGGGGGCCGGGTTTGAGCTAATTTCGGGTTTTTTGAGTTAGTTTGATTATTTTCGCTTGGGCTTTGTTCCTTTAGCGTATATTGATGATAATATATTGATTTTGGTTAGATTCAGAGCATTTGGAGGTCGATTCGAGAGGAAAGGGAATCACGAGCTAGAGTTTTTGTCCGATTTGAGGTAAATAATGATTGTAAATGTTGTCCTGAGGGTATGAAACCCCGGAATTCATATCGTTTCACTACTTTGAGGTGGCGCACACACAGATGACGAGTGTGAGGAGGGGAGGGGGTGCACCGTTGGGGATTGTGACTGGGTCCATCACGTACGACTATTAAGTCGCGTATTTGATGCTATTGTGTTTTGGAAAGTATTACTATATTATGGGGTGAATGCCATATTTGGGCCTCGTGCCAACTGTTTGGACCCTTAGGGGATTTTTACTACTATTTCCTTACTGTTTTGGTTTAATATCTACATTCAGTCATGTTATGTTACTGATTTCATAACTCGGTCTTGTTTACTCTGTTTTGATTCTATAAATGATATTTTGGGCTGAACACTCTATTTTACTGTTAGCCCGAGTGGCTTGAGAGATTTCTGACTGAGTGAGATAGAGGGCCTGTGTTGTGAGGATATCATGGGATCGGGCTACGCGCCGCAACATGTTGTACTGATTGTGATAGATGAGAGGCCGAGGGCCTGATTTATTACGCCACGAGATGGCTTGTGATAGCGTTTGGGTTGTAGGAGCCTTTCCGAAGTCTGAAGACCCTCAGTGAGCGCGGGTACCAAGTGTGAGTGATGTGATTTTACCCGAGGGGCTATTATTGATTCATGTTGTTGCCCGGGGGGCTGATTACTAGTGATTGTGAGGTAGCCCGAGGGGCTGGTTCTGTTGATATTTTGCCCGAGGGGCAGCTTATGGTACAGGTTTTGCACGAGGGGCTGTTTACATTTCCATCATTTTGACTCATTGTTTCATCACCTATTTGAAACTATTGAAAGATGTTTTAAAAGAATTTTTTTTTACTGAAATTGAGTTTGTTTTACGAGATAATTCTGTACTATTTTGGAAATGTACTGTACTTGCTGTAGTGCTATGATGTGGAATTATCTGTTTTCTTACTGCTCAACTTTCATAGACTTTTATTACTTACTGAGTTGACGTACTCACATTACTCCCTGCATATGAGTTGCGGGTCGCGATAGTGCGCATTGATTGTCCTTCCAGCAGGTCTTCGGAGTTGGCAAGGTAGCTGTTTGGCGTTCGCAGCCCTGTATTTCTCCTTCTTACCTTACTCGGACTGTTCTTAGTATTTTATTTCCGGACTATGATAGTTTTTCTTGTACTTAGAAAGATCTTATAGTTGCTCGTGACTTGTGACACCCGATGTCGGGCTTGTATTATTTTCTTCCGCACTGGCTATTTAGACTTATGTTATGAGATTATGTTAATTAAGAGCTTAAAAAATGACTTTTATGGGAAAATGATATGATTTGGGATGTGTCGGCTGGCCTAGTTTCACGATAGGCGTCATCATGACCAGGTCAATTTTAGGGCCGTGACACCTCGACACCAACAATCATATTAGCACTCAAACCAACATTTGTATAATCCCGACTTCCTACCACGAAATAGAATAAATACCATCAATTTGAGAATATTTTTACTTTCAATTGATTTTTCAAATTCGTTGAACGCAGATATGGCCGCATCATAAGATTTGAAAGACTGGAAGATGCTATACTTAACCCCGATAACCATAGGAGAATATTTACTCCATGAGTAGTATATTCTTGGCCTTTTACCAGAAAATATAACCACTACAACAAATTTGATTTATATATAGCAACAAATGTCTTTGTCACTAAAAGGCTTTATTTCGTCACTAAATATCTTTTCTGACCAAATTTTTTTCGTCAATTCTTCGTAGCCATAAATGGGTCACTAAAAGTTTACAAAGACGATTTAGTGGTTCGTCGCTAAATGACGTTACATTAGTGACAAATTTATTATTTTGTCCCCAAATATATTAAATCAGTGACGAATTTGTTTGTCAGAAAAACTTCAACTTTTTTGTAGTAGAAATAACTTTCGTCACTAAATAAATTCTTAATACCGACAAAATAAATTTATCACTAATTTTTATCTTGATTAGTGACAATTTTAATTGTCTCTAAAGTGGTATCTAATTTGTAGTTGAAAAATGTGATTTTGTCACTGAAGATATGCAAATTTTAAAGAAAAAGATTATCATTTGTACACAAAACGTTTTCGTCCCTAAATGTATGAAATTAAAGACAAATTTGTTTGTCTAGAAAACTGTAACGATTTGTGACCGAAAGGTATTTGGCGATGATTATATAGGTTTTGGTATTATTTGCCATTTTTTAGATAAATAGATTATTTTAATATTTAGAATTTATAAATAATAATGAATATTCTATAATTGAATATAATACATTTTTGCAAATTTTAATGTTTATAGGACAAATTGTTAAAAACTGCAGAATCTTTATTTATCATAGAGGATTAGTTACAATATTTGGGATTATCGGAATACAAAGATGAGGATTAAAAATATATACACAAAAATATGAGTAGAGGAGTAAAAACATGACATTTACCCTGTATATTACAAAGATTTCAGTCTCAAATCCCCAACTAACATAAAGAAACTGCATCTAACACTTAATACATTCACCATTTCTCAATTTAAAATCTTTAGATTCTTGAACATCTTTTTTGACTGCATAGTTTCTTTTTCTGTTTGCCACGGATCTCTTCTTGCTTGGCTCTGTCTCTCGCCCATGTTTTGGCTTGAAGAGCCTCATATTGGTGAAGGCATGACCTTGTTTGTCAGAGAAAAAAGATAGTCAAAGACATGACATCAACAGAAAAACATAGAAGACTAACGAGTTTAAATAAAAAGAGAAGAAAGACAAACCTATAGATCTTTCGTGAAACCGTCAATGGTGGCAGAGTTTTGAAGAAACATAGTCACTTTTTTATGAGAGAGAAGTCGGGAGATGTGAAACTGTAAATCAGTCTACAGTTTTAATTTGTGGGAATGAGCATTTGATCCATGATGAGTATCTTTATGGATTGATTCTGTTTCATTTCCTCAAGTTTAGGGATATTAACAAGAAAATGAGCCGATTATCTAGTCCACTTTGTTATGCTAGTTATTCTTACTTATATAGCATTTTTATTTATTTGACGAAAAAAATTTAAATTGGTAAAAGAATCAAAAGAGAACTACATAAAGTAAAAGATCAATTTTCAAATTCTATTCAAAATTATACGTTAAGGCCGAAATTTCTATATTTTGCAAGAAGCCTTAAAACAATACTTTTACGTAATTCCCTTTTAAAATTCTTTTGATTTAAGAAAATCAAACATTATGTTTTCTAAAAAAGATACAACAAAAAAAAGAAATCAAAAGTTCCTTAGTTTTTTTTTTTGTTTTGAAATTCCTTAGTTTGTTTATTTGAACATAACATTATGAAAAATAGAAGAAAGTATCATTTATTTTCAAAGAATTTTCCTCTTTTCTTTTTCAACTAGTATTAGTACCCGCACGGATGCGCGGACATTAATCATGTCAAATATTTAAGTTATTTGAATTGTATGTAAATAATCTTAAAATTTACACTTTCTCAGTAAATATAGATAATCATTGGATATTAACTACATGAAAAAAATTAACCATTTCTTCTATTTTTCTTTTTTGATACAATTCTTGCCGATGTCATTGGATCCTAAAAATAGTTAGGAAGTAAAATAATAACTCATATTTATGGCAAAACAATCAAATGTTGAAACAATGAACGACTCTTTGGATAAGACTTAACTCTTTTACTACTACTTAAACTCTTATTTGGTGTGTTGATATCTCTTTAAAAATATTTCTTTCTTAAATTTCAGTTTCTAAAATATTATTTTTTAATAGTAATTATTTTTATAATAATGTAATTGAAAATATTATTCTTAATTCAAAACTCATTTTAGTTGGCTATCTAAAAATATAAAAAATTCTTTAGCTAGTGAATTATTTTTACTCCATTTTGATATTTGACATTAAGCATATTAAATATCTGAGTTATTTGAATTATATGTAAATAACCTTAACATTTAAACTTTCTAAATAATTATGGATAATTGTCAGATAATAATTAAGAAATACTACATGAAAAAAGACTAATATTTTCTCCATTCTCGTAGTGATAATTTTATTTTTGCACTATTCTCATAGGTGTAATTGAAACCTAAAAATAGCCACAAAGTAAAATAATAACTCATACTTATGGCAAAGCACAAAGGTTAACACAATATAAATGATTCTTTAATTACGACGTGACTCTTATACTACGACTTGAACTCTTATTTGGTATGATTTTATCTTTCAAAAACTATTTCTATTTTGAAATTTTAATTTCTAAAACTTTTTATATTTTAATAATGATTATCTTTATAATGATGCAAGTGAAGATGTTATCCTTAATTTAAAATTAACTTTAATCGGCTATCTAAAAATTTAAATAATTCTTTGGCCGGATTTATTTCAGTATGACTCCACCTTAAGTTTATCGATATTTCTAGCCCCAGAATTTGAATTTTTAATACCCTATATATACAAAAATTTATTCTTTGAATCATTAAATGTTAAATTAGTTGATTATTATTATAAAATATTGCATATATTGTCTTAAAATCGTCAAGTAGTTTATTTTTTGACACTATACTTGGTTTAACCTCAATGCAAACAACTCAAATTGCATTTCAATTCAAATTCGAATATCATATCAGTTTGTTAGTAATAGTGATTTTTTTAAAAACGACACATAATGTAAATTAAAAAATATTCTAAGATATCCTTATCTTATAATCTATGTATTTGAGTTGAAACAAAAATATTTGAAATCGATGAGATTAACTTTCAAATATTTTATACTCAACAAAGATGAAACATAAGAAAAAATTTGCTGTCATTTTTTATTTCTAGTTTTAACCTTTTTTCAATATTTATTTTCTTTTATCTTATTTTTTATGTCATTATTTATTTTGTTACAAAAAATTAATTTATTTCACTATAAAAGGATGAGTTTTAATAAAAATTGTTGACATATGAACTTTAATTATATTTTTAGTCTTTGGTTGAAATTATTTCATATTTTTCTTTTGGCTTTATCTAATCAGCCGAATCACCCGACCACTTAAATAAAAAAATTGAATGATGTATAATTTATATATAATCCATATATAATATGTGTACAATCATGTGTTGTCGGTATATCATCTATTTATATTAGCCGTAAAAAGTAAACAATAAATATGGCCGAATATTATATAAATATTCCATAAGATTTCGGTTTTTTTAGTTTATCCATGATATAACTTCTATTATAATAATTTTAAACTCTCTACTAATGTTCAGAAATATCTTTATTATCTTTGAATTAAAAAAAGTAAAGACATTTTTCAAAATAATTTGTTTACATTTTTAAAAAAATATTTCAAGTCATACCAATTTTTTCTTTATATATACTCTTTGTTACTTTTAAAAGTCGTTATAGAAACTATAAATTAGAAACCAATTTCTCTCTTGTTGAGTTTAAAAAAAAAACCATTCACATAATCTAATGATTCAAAACTAATATTTTTCAACGAAAAAAATATTATACCCTTACAATATTGGCTTGACTACAGCTAAATGAAGGGGTTTCAGCTTACACCCTTCAATTCCTTGAATGTGCTAAATTAAAATTAATGATAGCAGTTGTATAGTCAAAGTTTTGTTATTTGTTTTATGTTCATTTATGCAAATTGACTCTTCAAACAAATATTCTTCAAGAAGAAAAAAGAAACAACTTTTTTTCTTAATATTGACTAATTTTGTGATGTTTCTTTCTCCAGCATGTATGTTTACTTTATTATATATATATATATATATATAAAAGTAAACTTTTATTTGGTTTTGTAAGCTCTTTTTTGTTATTTAGATAAACATAGACGTGTACCCTATATATTACATTTATTTTAAAAGAATTTTATTTTATTCAAATCTAGCTACAGTGTTTCAAAGAACTATACTTATAGGATTTTAAATGTGAAAGAGTTTTATAGTTTTATGGAGTAGTCTTTGTTTTTTTCTAGAGACGAAGTAGTATTTAAATAATTAGAAAAAATAACAAAAGTTCCTAACATGATTGCATATGATCATTAACCGAATTAAGTATAATAACATGATAAAAAAAGATAAATTTTATTTTTAATTTAAATTCGAATTTTAGAACTTTATCTATAAATTCAAAAAATTTAATTTCAAATATATATATATATATATATATATATATATATATTATTTGTATTTAACTTGGGTCGTCACATAGAATAAAGTTACCATATACTATTAACATTTATTAGCTTGCCACTTGGCTTAACCATAATGTCAATTATATATGGTAACTTTCTTGCTTTAATATATATATAGATTTAAAAATATATTTAGAAAATAATCTTAAATTTTTTTAATTATTAAACCTTAGGGTAAATTGGACTAAACACCTTTGTAATATGACTCAGTTGCAACTATGTTTCTTGTATTTTAAATCAAACACTTACATTCCTTATACTATGAAAATTTTATATAAATATAACGACTCAGTAACAAATATACATCACTCCCCCTTGTATTTCGATATCAAACATTTATACTTCATATACTATGAATATCCTAAAATTTTATGATCACTTAATTAAGATATACTCCCCTTATTCCCTATATTTTTGTAAAAATATTTAAACCCCTTGTATAATAAGAATCATGCATCAAGATAAATGATCTTCCAACTAAGTGAATTTATGATAATTTAGAGTGGAACAATAAATAAGCAAAATAAAATAAAAAATAAGAAATTTTTATATAATAAAATATTATAATTTAAAAAGTACGAATAGATTATGTGTTTATGAAGCACACAATATTTTAAAGGATACATGTTTCAAACAATATTTATCATCTCTTTTGGTGATGAATAATAGTATCGTGAACAACAATAAATCTAGTGTAATTCTACAAGTGGAGTCTTGGGATGATAGTATTTACAAAAATCCTACTCCTACCTTGAGAAGATAGAGAGACTGTTTCTGATAGTCCCTCAGCTTCAGAAAAATAATAGTACTGTGAATTACTTCTTAATTTTGTTAATATTTTGAAATCAAACAATATTAGAGTTGTATTATATAATTGTGATTTATTTTTATAATAACAAAATTCATTTTTAAACTTATATGAAACTTTGTTGCATCTCAAACAATAATAGTTTAATAATTAAATGAGTAATCTTTAGAGATATTTTTTTTATTTTAAAAAAAATGTTTCTTGATTCATTTACTAGTACATTTGCTTTTCAAGATCATATTTTTTAAAAACAAGGGTTGTTATGACTTTATAGTTGATTCATACATCATGGTATTTTATAAAAATTTGTCATATTTCATATATAACTTTTAGGATTTATGATATAAAAAATTGCCAATTCAAAATTTCTTTGTTTTTTAAATAATTTTGTTTTTAATTTTAAAAATAAAAAAATATTTATTCAGAAAATATTATTGAGAATAATAGAATAAAAATTCTATATCTTCTATTATATTATAAAAAGAAAGTAGCATACAAAAATTTAAACAAAGTAATATGCTAATAAAAGTTTCTATTAATAATGCAATAATACTAAATATTGGATAATATAATAAATAAAAATACTGAACATGCCTATATAAGTCTCATTAATTTAATAGAGATTTTATTAATTAAAATTCAGATAATATTATTGAGAAAAATAGGATAAAATTTTAAAGAAAAAAATATTTCAAGATTAATAAAATATATATCTTCTATAATTACAAAAAGAAAGTAGTAAACAAAAATATTAAACAAAAAAATATGCTAATATAAATTTCTATTAACAATGTGAAAATACTAAATATTGTATAAGTATAATAAAGAAAAATATTGAACCAAAAAGCTATTCAATGACTATACAAGTCTCTTTAATTTAATAGAAATTTTATTCATTAAAATTCAGACAATATTATTGAGAACATTAGAATAAAATTTAAAATAAAAAAATATTTCAAGAGTAATAAAATATATATCTTCTATAATATTACCCAAAAAAAGTAGTAGACAAAAATATTAAACAAATTAATATGGAAATAAACATTTCTATTAATAATGAAATTATACTAAATATTGGATAATATAATAAAGAAAAATACATAACAAAAAGTTATTCGATGACTATATAAGTCCCTTTAATTTAATAGAAATTTTATTCACTAAAATTCAAAATAAAAAATATTTCAAGATTAATAAAACATATATATCTTCTCTTATATTATAAAAAGAAAGAGATCAGACAAAAATATTAAACAAAGTAATATGCTAATAAAAATTTCTATTAACAATGTACAATACTAAGCATTGGATAATAGAATAAAGAACATATAGAACAAAATATTTATTCAATAACTATATAAGTCCATTTGAACTAATTCAGCACCATTCATTTAGAAAAATAATACAATAATATTCGTATTATAAATAAAAACTAAATAAATAAAATTAAAATATTTGAGAACAAAAATTAGTGTATAAAGAATAGAATAGATATAATGTGATTATAACCCCACTTTAAATTTATTTGACAAAATTAAGTAAATAAATAATGCTCAAAAATATTATTAATAAATTTATATGTCGAAATAATTTGAGAAACTCATACAGGATAAAATCAAACTAAATTTAAAGAGTAATATAAAATTATATTAAATATATTATATGAAACTGGTAATTTATTAAAAATTTATATGTGAATTTAATAATATTAAATAATTGAAAATACGATTAGATAATAAAGGAACAAAAATATAAATTTGTTGGAAAATATAAAAATATAAGATTTATAATTAAAATTATGATGATAAAAGTCGTACATATACACATACCTAAAATCATAATTAAAAAATAGTCAAAAAAGAAGAATACTTTTAAAAATAAAATCAAGTGATATCGTAGAAACATGTATACTAATTAAATTTCTCGGGTAGGAAATTTTAGTTAATAAATTGAACTCATAATTTTATAATAAAAATATAAAATTCTATTAGCATATTATACATTAAAAGAATATATTATATATATAGCAAAAATTAATAATTATTAAAAATATGTGTAGATTTTTAAAAAAATAAAAATAAAAGTCCTATCTCTTTATACTTTTGATGAATTCAAAATTATAATTTAGTAAAAAATAATATTATATTATATAATTTTTTAGTAAAATACAAAATGAGAAAACTAATTAAATATTACAGTAGAAAAGAATGTACGAAAAGAGGAGGTCAAGATAATTTTATGATATTTATATTTTGAATTAATTAATAAGAAAATATAAATAAATAGCACTGAAGAAAATTATTGATAAATTTAAACAATTGAAGAATTTTGAACAGTATAACATAAGTTTTAAAAAAATATTTTAGAGTAAGAAAATCTATTTCTCTATTATATTAAAAAAAAGTAGTATCGAAATAGTAAGCCATTTGACAAGTCAATAAAAAGTCATATTATTAAATATATAGTATTAAATACTTGCTAATTTAATAATAATAAAGAATAAATAAGGAGCAAATAATTTATTTCATTACTATATAATGTTTATCTTTTGAATTTGTATCGATTTATTATATTAAATAATTAAATAACAACTTATGTTTTTAAAATAATATAATATATTATATCTTAATTTCATAAGATTAATATTCTGTTAAATTATTCGTATCGTGCGGGTTCTAACACTAATTAGTGATAAAAACTGAAGTCACAATAAATACAAATTTTTATGGCTAAAAATGTACCTATTAACTATACAGAGTCTATTTTGTCACTATTTTAACAACAAATTTTTTAGCGACGGAACTTTTCTCGTTTACCAAACTTTAATTAAAGTTGAGACAAATAATTTTGTCACAAATTGCCTGCATATATTATCACTAACTTTGTATATTATTAGTGACAAAAGCTAAAGTCACAAATGAATATAAAATTTATGTCAAAAGTTTGTACGATTTAACTACAAATTTCATTTCGTTGCTATTTTAACAATGTATTTTTAGTGACGAAACTTTTTTGTATCCAAACTTTAACTATTTTTTAAGACAAATGATGATTTGTCACAAATTATTTGCAGCATCAGTGACGAAATTAATTGTCACTGCTAATTTATTTTTGTGGCTAATGTTTCTCAATAATTGGCGCCAACCCATATTTTTGGTGGGAAACCTTAGTAGACAAAATTTTTGCTATGAAGTTTGTGTTTCGTCACAAAAAGTGAATAATTAGTGACGAATTTTTTATTGTAGCTAATAATTTCGTAGTTAAAAATCACATTTGTTGTAGTGAACATATATTTTTGAAGCACTATTCTTCTTCGACTGAACCATTATAGATTCCTTAATCTATTCAATCACACTTACAAGAACATAAGAGAGTAAGAGATGCAGAAAAAATATGTAATATTGTGTGCAGCCGTCAATATTCTTATTTCTAAGTTATCTCTAGGTTTGTTTAATATTAGGGTTTTGAAGAGGGATAAAATATACGAAAGTATACTAAATACACATAATTAGACATATGCATATAGATGAAATTATATACGCATATACTACAAAAAAGATTAAAAAAATATCTGCTGCATGTTAAATGTTTATGTGAAAGAGGTGTGCATGCTTTGATATTATCCATTTATTGCGAAAACGAAGTATAGATTGGCTGAAAGAAATTTTATCTATCATTTGAATAAAGAAGAATCCTAACGGGAAGGGTAGTTTTGGCCAAGAATTCGCAGAGAAACCCTAGTTTTTGTGTGATTTTACCTTACTAACCCTATTTGGGCAATTGTGGCCAAAATGAGTGCCGCAGGAAAACCTTTTCATATATATTTTCGAGTAACTATGAGCAATAAATTGGCAGTGCTAGGCTATTTGCAAGTTAAATGCTAAACTAGAGGCTACCAACTCTCAAGGCCAACCAAATGCCACCGCAATGCCTATGCAAGCTATTTGTAAGTTCAATGCTAAATGAGAGGCCACTTAAACCCAAGGAATCATAGCTCTTGTTGTTCTTTTAATGCTTATTGGCCTCATTCAACTTTATCATCCCTTATGACAATCACAAAAAAATATGAGTTTTATAAGTGTTGTTATTCAAGGAATAGTATGTGTGAAGTGTTTTAACACGCACTAGAAAACATGACATTAAATTTATTTTAGGCTGACCGAACAACCAAATTCTGCAGTCCAAAATATCTATCTCGTGTTAATTAATGCTAAATTGTAGTTGCTCAAGCTTGACCACTGGATCAATGGCACTAGCTAGAGGTGTGGCAAATTGAATAAAATTTCAAAGTATTTGCTCATATTATTTGCTAAAAAATGGATAGAATATTTGATCCACTAAAAACGAGTTAAATATGGGTTAACCTATATTATTCGCTCAAAAAATGAATAACTCAGAGGTCGAAAATGGATTCCACTCATTGATGACCCAGTTGATACAGACTTGGTAGAATTTGGAATTGATCTTTTGCAGATTTGCCATCTTCAACGCCTCTGCTATTTTTTCCCTTAAGCTAGTATTTTTTTCTTCTTCACAATTGTTTGCTTTATTTAGATAAAAAAATTAAAGAAAGAAAATATCCCGCACATTTTGGGACACATTCTAATAATATATATTAAAGTGGCTCTGCTTTTGAAATTCAAAGGAAAATGTTACTGAACAATCTAAGGTATTTCTTATATTATTATTCTCTAAATATGCGTGTATTACATATAGGATAACCCATATTTTAAGTGTTAAACATAAAATGTAAAGGATACAAGAAGTTGTAATCTTTTTAGCTTTGACTATAAAACTAATATCGATTAGTGTAACAAATTATTAAATACATCATTATCATTGAAGAAATATGTAAATATTAATACAAAATAAAAAAATAATTTTCAGGAGTACTAACTAAATGTTGATCATGAAATAATGATATTAATTTATGTTATAAACCGTTATTGAAGCATTATATAATACAAAACAAAGAGCAATTCAACATTTGGCAGAGATAACCTTCTTCCTTTTGTGATGACCCGAAAGGCCATCTTGTGTTTTAAAACTCAATTCTGTATTTTTAAGCCTTAAAAATCTCATTTTATTCTTCTCGATTTGCGTGCGCAGTTCAGACGTATTTTTGGAAAGTTTTATGTTAAAAGTTGATAAAAATAAGAAATTTTGCCTAAAAACTTCATTTGAGTTGACTTCGGTCAACATTCTGGGTAAAAAGACCTGGATTCGTATTTTGATTGTCCCGGCGGATCCGTATCGTGATTTGAGACTTGGACATATGTTCGGAATCAAAATCAGTAGTCCCTAGCCTGAGATAACGGACTTTGTCAAAATTTAAAAGTTAAAGACTTAATGAAATGAAGATGTTTGTCCAAGGTTTGACTTTTTGGATACCGGGTCCGTATTTTGGTCCTGAAATCCGGTATAGATCCAATACTTTATTTATGACTCATCTGTGAAATTTTGTAAAAAACGGAGTTGGTTTGACGTGATTCGGATGTCCGGTTGAGAAAATAAAATTTTTAAAGTGTTCTTGAGAATTTCATTTGATTTGGTGCTAAATTTGTAGTTCTAAGTGTTATTTTGGCAATTTGTTCGCGCGATCAAGTTCGTATGATATTTTAAGGCTTGTGTGCATGTTTGGTTTGGAGCCCCGAGGGCTCGGTGAATTTCGGATAGACTACGGAGTGAAATTTGGACTTAGAGATGTTGTTGGTGTTCCAGTTCTGGTGTTGGCCTCTGATATCGCATTTGCGAGATCAGAGTTCGCATTTGCGAGCTACTCATTGCAAATGCGAAGAGTAGTTGGGCCAGGCAGTCCTCGCAATTGCGAGAAAAACTTCGCATTTGCGAAGTGATTCTGGGGAGGGCATGATCGCAAATGCGATCATTTCTGTCGCAATTGCGAAGTCGGATGTTAGCATTTGCGAACAAACCTTCGCATTTGCGAAGGCAACTGAAGTGCGAAGGACTTCGCATTTGCGATAGTCCCCTCGCATTTGTGAAGCTCAGGTCGCAAATGCGACATTTGCAGCTGAACAAAACTTAACTTAAACGGGATTTTTCTCCCATTCTTCAAATTTTCAAGACCTAACACACAAGAGGCAATTTTTCAAAGACCATTTCTTTCCTAAAATATTGGTAAATGATTCTAACTCATTTCTTTCAATCTTTCACTTCATTTTACAAGATTTCAACTTAAAATCTAAGGTTTTCATGGCGGAATTGGGGATTTTTTGGGAAGAAACTATAGATTTCGAAATTTGGGGATTTAGACCTCAAATTGAGGTTGGATTAAAAAATAATTGTATATCCGGGCTCGGGGGTGAATGGATAATTGGATTTCGGTCCGAATTTCGGGTTTGGACCAATCGAGCCTAGGTATTGACTTTTTTGACTTTTTTAAAAATGACCTAAATTAGATTCTTTGCAATCGTGGGTAGTTCTTAAGACTTAAATTGAATTGTTTGGTTGGTAATTTACTAGATTCTATTGGTCCGGAGGCTTGTGTGAAGGGAAAAGCTGTGGTTGAGCTTTGAGTTTGGCCGTTGGAGTGAGGTAAGTATCATGGTTAACCTTGGCTTGAGGGATTATGTCTTATTTGCCTATTTGCTACGTGTTTGAATGTTGAGTACAATGTATAGGTGAGGTGACGAGTACCTATGCATTGTTGTCGAGTTATAACATGCGAGTGGATCATATTCTTGTAATTGTTGCTTCCTTGATCATATTATCCATGATTAGACTAGCTATTTGTTATGTTAAGCAATCTCATCACGTTTACGGACCTTGGTATTGATTGAGTATTGACTCAAAGTTGAGGTTGATATTGTGGAATCAAATGTTGAAGTAAGACTTGTTATTGTCATTTCTATCTCCCTGTTATTATTGTTCCTTATTTTGGTGAGAGAGAGTGTTAATGCACGAAGGGTGATATTGTACTATGTTTTATGAGTGATAATGCACGAAGGGTGATGCTATGCCATATTGTGAGTGATGCACGAATGGTGATGTCGTGCCATGTTATGAGAGAGTAAATGCACGAAGGGTGATGTTGTGCCGTTTTTATTTGATTCATATGGTGAGAATGAGAGTAAAAATACGAAGGGTGATGTCGTGCCATTTCTATTTGATTCATATGGTGAGGATGGGAGTTAAAGCACGAAGGGTGATGCCGTACAGTTTCCCTTACTGTGTTTACTTTCTTCTATCTGTTTAAAGCATATTGGTTGATCAAGTTTTGTATCACTGCTTTGATTCCTTATCTTGTGATCCCCTCAGCATATCCCCCACCCAATATTTCTTGTCTTGTTTCATTTATTGCTGTTATTAGTATATATATATATATATATATATATATATACACACACACACATACACGCAAACACTGTTATATTGCACAAGTTGGTTTTGTGGGTGTCTTGTCTTAGCCTGTCACTACTTCGCCGAGGTTAGACGCGACACTTACCAGTACATGAGGTCAGTTGTACTAGTACTACACTCTGTACTTTCTGTGCAGATTTTGGTACAGGACCAAGTTGATCCCGCGTTTAGCTGCTGGTTTCATCTGATCGGAGACCCAAGGTAGTCCTGGTGGCGTCCGTAGGCCCTGGTGTCCCCTTCTATACATTCTCTTTATTATTTCATTTGTATCGAAAACAGTTGTATTTCCTTCAGACATCTACTTGTAGTTAAATCTTAGAAGTCTGTGGATTGTGACTCCAGATTCTGGGTAGCTTTATAAATTAGGATTGTTATGGATTTCCGCACTCTTTTTAATTTGTTATGGTTTAATTGTTGTTAATCACTGAAAGATTTAAGAATTGATTTAATGATCTCTAACGTTGGCTTTCCTAGCAAGTGAAATGTTAGGCGTCATCACAGTCCCGACGGTGGAAACTTCAGGTTGCGACAAGTTGGTATCAGAGCACTAGGTTGCCTAGGTCTCACAATTTACGAGCAGGCTTAGTAGAGTCTGGGGGATCGGTACGAAGACTTATGTGCTTATCTCTCGGAGGCTACAGAGTTTAGGAACACTATCACTTTTATTCTTCTCTGTCATGCGATTTTGTTCTCTTAGTGCTAATCGAACTCTTATATTCTTGATATTTCGCAGATGGCAAGAACACGTACCACATCTTTAGCTGAGCAACAGCCAAGAGCCCCCGGTGGCAGCTCCTATAAGGGGCAGAGGATGAGGCAGAGCTCAGCCCAGAGCTCGAGCAGCAGCACTAGCGGTAGAGCGTCAAGTGGAGTTTGATGAGGAGGCTCCAGCCCAGACCATTCCAGTAGGACCAGCTTAGGTCCCAGAGGGGTTCATCGCCACCCTGGTACTTCAGGATGCTTTGATCTGTTTAATGGGCCTCATGGAGAGTGTGGCACAGACCGATACATTTCCTGTAGTACCAGCCATTTCTAAGGCTGGGGGAGGAGCACATACTCCCGCTACTCACACTCCGGACCAGATGGCACCCCAATTTCAGACTCCAGCAATGCAGCCCGTTGGCGTAGTTCAGCCAGGTGTTGCAGCATAGACCGGTGATGAATCAACTATGTATTCTAAGGCTTTATGGAGATTGGATAGGTTTACCAAGCTTTTCCCAGTTCACTTTAGCAGTGCATCTTTGAAGGATCCCAAGGACTATCTGGATAGTTATCATGAGGTGTTACAGAACAGGGGCATAGTGGAGACCCATGGGGTCAATTTTGATGCATTCTAGTTGTCGTGTTCCGCCAAAAATAGTGGAGGGATTATATGCTGACCAGGCCAGCTGGTTCGTCGGCTCTCACTTGAGACCAGCTATTTCTCGAAAAATTCCTTCATGTAACATTTAGAGAGGACTATCGGAGGCATTTTGAGCTTTTTCAGCAAGGCTCTATGACCGTCACTCAGTACGAGACCCGATTTGTGGATTTGGCCCGTCATGCTATTCTTCTGCTCCCTACCGAGAGAGAGGGGGGTGAGGAGGTTTATTGAAGGACTTGCTCAGCCTATCAGATTGCAGATGGCTAAGGAGAATGGGAGTGAGATTTCTTTTCAAACGACTACTAATGTTGCCATGCGAGTCGAGATGGTTCTAGCTCAGGGGAGTGGTCAGGTGTCTGACAAGAAGCCTCATTACTTCGGTGGATTCAGTGGTGCCTCATCTAGAGGCAGGGGTACTTTTGGTAGAGGCCATCCTCCCAGGCCGTTTCATTTAGCACTCCAGGTTTCTCACGGTGCTTTAGGTGGTTACGGCCCTCATATGTGTTATTCTGATCAGCTAGCCTACAGTGCACCACTAGCTCCTATAAGTGCACCTCCGCTCGAGAGTTTTCAGGGTGGTTACTCAGGCTGACAGGGTCAGTTTCAGGGTCAGCAGTCACAACAACAGAGGTCTTGTTATACTTTTGGTGATCTGAGGCACATTGCTAGGTTTTGCCCTCAGGCATCAAGCAGTTCTCAGCATCAGGGTTCTCCTGCCATGGTTCCGGCACCAGGTACATCACCGCCCGCTCAGCTAGCTAGATGTAAGTGTCAGGCAGCTAGAGGTGGAGGTAGGGGCATTAGAGGTGGAGGTCAGGCCACTAGAGGTGGAGGCCAGCTAGACAGGGCCCGTCCTTGAAATATAGTTCAAAGTGGTGGGGCCCAGCCCTGATACTATGATTTTCCAGCTAGGCCTGAGGCTGAGTCATCTGATGCGGTTATGACAAGTATGGTTTCAGTTTTTAGTATAGATGCCTTAGTTCTATTTGATCCGGGTTCTACTTATTTCTATGTGTCATCCTATTTTGCTTCATATTTGGTTGTACCTCGTGATTCTTTGAGTGCCCCTGTGTATGTGTCCATCCCTATGAGAGATGCTATTGTTGTAAATCGTGTTTATTGTTTGTGTATGGTTACCATTGGGAGTCTTGAGACTCGTGTAGATCTCTTACGTGTCGATATGGTAGATTTTGATGTCATTTTGGAGATGGATTGAATGTCACCTTATCATGCTATACTGGATTGTCATGCAAAGACACTGACTTTAGCCTTACCGGGGTTGCCTCGATTGGAGTGGAAAGGGACTCCAGGCCAATTTACTAGTAGGGTTATCCCTTATGTGAATGCTCGGCATATGGTCGAGAAGGGATGTTTAGCTTATTTGGTTTATGTCCGCGATTCTAGTGTGGAAGTTCCTTACATGGATTCAGTACCAGTCGTTCGTGAGTTTCTAGAGGTGTTACCCGTAGACCTACCGGGGATGCCACCCGATAGAGATACTGACTTCTGTATTGATTTGGCTTCGGTCACTCAGCCCATTTCCATTCCGCCATACTGTATGGCCCCGCCAGAGTTGAGGGAATTAAAAGAGCAGTTGCAAGATTTGCTTGATAAGGGCTTCAATAGACCTAGTGTCTCGCCCTGGGGTGTGCCCCTGTTGTTTGTGAAGAAGAAGGATGGGTCGATGAGGATGTGTATAGATTATCGGCAGTTGAACAAAGTCACCATCAAGAACAAGTATCCATTGCCAAGGATTGACGACTTATTTGATCAGCTTATGTGATGACCCTTTGGAGGGTCATCACTTGATTTAAAAGTCAATTTTATGTTTCGAGGAAATAAAACCCTCCTTTTATCTTACCTCAATTTGCGTGCATGGTCAGAGCGTATATCCGGAATGCTTTTATGTGAAAATTTGATAAAAATGCTAATTTTGCCTTTAAAATTGAATTTAAATTGACTTCGATCAATAGTTTGGGTAAATAGATTCGGACCCGTGATTTGACTATCCTAGAAGATCCGTAGGAAAATATGGGACTTGGGCGTATGCCCGGAACTGAATTCCGAGGTCCCAAGCCCAAGAAATGAATTTTTGAAGAAATTTTTTTAATTGAAATTATAAGAGTTTCTGAAAATTTAAAAATATTTGAATTCGATGGTATCGGGCTCATATTTTGGTTTTGGAGCCCGGTACAGGTTTTATATGGTATTTAAGTTGAGCCTGTAAAATTTGGTAAGAAACGAACTTCATATGACGTGAATCGGACCCACGGTTGTGAAAATTTGAACTTAAGAGTTATTGATATTTTTCTTTGATTTTGATGCTAAACTCGTAGTTCAAGGCATTATTTTGGCAATTGGATCATACGAGTAAGTCCGTATGATGTTTTTAGGGTTGTGTGCATGTTTGGTTTGGAGCCTCGAGGGCTCGAGTGAGTTTCGGATAGGCCACGAAATGTTTTTACACTTAGAAAATTTGTAGGTTTTGTTGTATCTGGTGTCTGATCCACCATGCTTCGTGATCGCGTAGTCACTCTCGCGATTGCGAAAGGGAAACAGGGCTGGGGAGGATTTTACCCTATGCAAACGCGAGACCCATGTCGCGAACGCGGAGCATTGAGGGGTTTGCTTTACACGAACGCGACTGGTCAATCGCGAACGCTTAGCTTTAGGATGGGCCGGTCAGGTAACCTAGGGAGAACTACGCGAACGCGACCCCTTTATCACGAAGGCAGGGCTGGGCTAAGCCTTCGCGAACGCGAAGCATCTCCCGCAATCGCGTAAGTCCTTAACTGGCAGCACTTCGCGAACGCGACAGTGCTTATGCGAACGCGACGAACACTGTCGCCCAACACTTAAAACAGTAGCAAAATTGGGAATTAGCCCACATTTTCATATTTTCAAAACTAGAGAGCATTAAGGTGATTTTCAAGAAGCAAGTTCTTCCCCAAAGTATTGGTATACGATTCTAAACCTTTTTCTTTCGATTTCCCTTTGCATTTCAACAATCTTCATCCAAAAGTCTAGGGTTTTTTATGGTAGAAATTGGAAATTTGGATAGAGTTAGGGCTTTTTGAATAATTGAAATTTAGGCGTCATTTTGGGGTCGGATTTCGAAACTAATTACATATTCGGGCTCGTGGGTGAATGGGTGATCGAGTTTTGGTATGAACCTCTAGTTTTGACCAAGCGGGCCTGAGGTCGATTTTTGACTTTTTAAGAAAAATGGTAGAAAACCTATAATTAAGCATTGGGTATAAATTCTTTAGCATTTATTGATGTTGTTATATTAATTTGGGTTAAATACAAGTAAATTGGAGGCGAATTCAAAGGGAAAAGCAGTGTTTGAGGCTTGAGTTGGCCGTGGGAGTTCGAGGTAAGTGTTTGGTCTAACCTTAGTTTGAGGGAATAGGTATTGTGCCTTATTTACTATGTGCTAGTGTAGTGTATGACGTATAAATATGGTGACGAGTATCTATATGTTGGTGTCAAGCATGCCCGTGAGTCTTTGTTGTTATTCTTAATAAGTACTACAACTGTCTAAATTGTTGATTATCAATGTTGAGCAAGATTTATGATTATCTTCTTGGTATTTGTTTATTGTGGAGCATTGGCTCTAGTTGAGGTTCATTTGTGAAGTTAATTGTTGGCACATGTTTGGTTATAGCCGATTCCCTTGCCGGGACGTATTTAATTTTTATTGTTGATTCCCTTGCCGGGACGTATTTATTCTTGTTGTTGATTCCCTTGTCAGGATGTTGTTGTTGCTATTGTTTGGGTGAGGAAAGAGTGATAAAGCACGAAGGGTGATGCCGTGTACTTTTACATTGATATTGATGCATATGGTGAGGAGGAGAGATAAAGCATGAAGGGTGATACCGTGCACATTTCAAATACTTATATGGTGAGGAAGAGAGATAAAGCATGAAGGGTGATGCCATGCAGATTTTCATTATTTGATCGCATTGGTGAGGATTGAGAGTAAAAACATGAAGAGTGATGTCGTGCACTTATTTCCAGTTTATTATGAATTCTTATTGTTATCAGTTCAAGTGTCTTAATTGTTTCATTCCGTTATTACTATGATGCTTTATGTTGGTATTTCCCACAGCATGTTACCCCTCCTCGTTACTTTTGAATTGCTTCTATTACTGTTATTCTGCTAGATAATGTTTAATTACAGGTTATGTTAATTGTTGTGTCCTAGCCTCGTCACTACTTCGTCGAGGTTAGACTCGACACTTACCAACACATGAGGTCAGTTGTGCTAATACTATACTCTGCACTCTTTTGTACAGATCCCGGTACTGGAGCATACGAACCTTTGCTAGGGGTTGCTGCCTTCAGTCTATTGGAGACCCGAGGTTGCCTGCAGGTGTCCGTATGCCTTGGCGTCCCCTTCCTATTTCAGAGATAGACATGTATTTATTTTGTTCAGACCCTATTTGTAGCATTCTTAGATAGTTTGTGAGATTGTGACACCAGTTCTGGGTGGTTTATGTTTATGGATTCGTATTGGTATTAGCTAAATTGTTAAATTTCATTCTTCCGCATTATTATTATTTCCGATGTTTATCATATATTAACTTGAAATTGTTAAAAGATTAAAAATAAAAAGGTAAATTAATCGGAATAGTTAGCTTGCCTAGCTTTCACTAGTAGGCGCCATCACGACTCCCGAGGGTGGGAAATCCGGGTCGTGACAAGTTGGTATCAGAGCTCTAGGTTGCTTAGGTCTCACAATTCACCGACAAGCTTGGTAGAATCTAAGGGATCGTTATGGAGACGTCTGTGCTTATCCCCTAGAGGCTACAGAGTTAGGAACAATTTCACTTCTATTCTTCTCTGTCATGCACTTTGGTTTCTCAATGTTAATTTAACTTTTACTCTGTTCTTTCGCAGATGGCGAGAACATGTGCTTCTTCATACACTGACCAACAGCCCGAGCCCCCAGTAGCAGCTCCCACGAGGGGTATAGGCCGAGGCCGTGCTAGGGGCCGAGGTAGGGGCAGAGCTCAGCCTAGAGCAGCAAAACCAGTGGCGGAACCTTAGGTAGAGTTTGATGATGAGGTTCTGGCCCAGACAGTTCCGGTGGGCCCAGCTCAGGCACCAGAGGGTTTATTGCTACCCTAGTACTCTAGGATGCTCTGGTCTGCCTAGTGGGCCTTATGGAGAGTGTCACCCAGGCAGGCTTATTTCCTGTAGCACCAGCCGTCTATCAGGCTGAGGGAGGTGCATAGACTCCCGCTACCTGCACTCTGGAGCAGATGGCTCCCTAGTTTCAGGCTCCAGTAGCTTAGCTAGTTGAAGCATTTTAGCTGGGTGTAGTAGCTCAAACCGGTGATGGAGCAGCTATGCCTACCGATGCTTTGTGGATGTTGGACAGGTTCACCAAGCTGTTCACTACTACTTATGGAGGTACATCTTCAGAGGATCCTCGGGATTTAGATAGCTATCATGAGGTTCTTTGGAACATGGGGATAATGGAGACCAATGGGGTTGACTTTGCTGTTTTCCGTCTGTCAGGTTCCACCAAGAAATGGTGGAGAGATTATTGTTTGGCTAGACCAGCTGGATTACCAGCTCTCACTTGGGACCAATTCTCGCAGCATTCTCGAGAAGTTTCTTCCCATCACTCAGAGAGAGGAGTATCGCAGGCGGTCCGAGCGTTTCTAGTAGGGTTTTATGACTGTCACCCAGTGCGAGACGAGGTTTATTGATTTTGCTCATCATGCTCTCCTGATACTCCCCACCGAGAGAGAGAAAGAGGGTGAGGAGGTTTATTGAGGGACTCGCTCAGCCTATTAGACTGTAGATGGCTAAGGAGACGGGTAGCGAGATTTCTTTCCAGAATGCGACCAATATGGCCAGGCGGGTTGAGATGGTTTTGGCTCAGAGGAGTGGTCAGGGGTATGATAAGAGGCCTCGTCATTCTAGTAGATTCAGTGGTGCCTTTTCTGGAGGCAGGGATTCTTTTGGTAGAGGACATCCTCCTAGGCTATTTCAGTCTGCACTTCAGGTTTCTCATGGTGCTCCAGGTGGTCGTGGTTCTCATATGCAGTATACTGATCAGTTGCCCTACAATGCACCACCAGCTCCAATCAGTGCACCTTTACTCCAGAGTTTTCAGGTTGGTTATCCAGGCCATCAGGGTTAGTTTCAGGGTTAGCAGTCCCAACAGCCAAAGTCTTGCTATACTTGCGGCGATACGAGTCATATTGCCAGGTTTTGCCCTCGACCCTCGAGCAGTTCTCAGCACAAGGGTTCTCATGATATGGTTCCAGCACCGGGTGTTCCACCGCCCGCTCAGCCAGCTAGAGGTAGGGGTAGCAGTGTTAGAGGTGGTCAGGCCGCAGAAGGTTGAGGCCAGGCAGCTAGAGGTGGAGGCCAACCAATAAGAGGCCGTCTTAGGGATGTAGTTCAGAGTGGTGGGGCCCAACCCCGATGTTATGCTATGCTAAGCAGACATGAGGTTGAGGCCTCTAATGAAGTTCTCACAGGTACAGTTTCAGTGTGCAGTAGAGATGCCTCCATTCTATTTGATACAGGGTCCACATATTCTTATGTATAATCTTATTTTGCCCCTTATCTAGTTGTGCCTTGTGATTTTGTGTGCTCTTGTATATGTGTCTACACCGGTGGGTGATTCTATTGTGGTAGATCGTGTTTATCGTGCTTGTGTGGTCGTTATTGGGGGTTTTGAGACCCATGTAGATCTCCTACTTCTCGATATAGTGGCTTTCGATGTCATTCTGGGGATGGATTGGTTATCCTTTTATCATGCTATATTGGATTGTCATGCCAAAACTGTGACCTTAGAACTACTGGGGTTGCCTCGTTTGGAGTGGAGAGGGATTCCTGGTCATTCTACTAGTAGGGTTATCTCATATATGAAGGCTCGACATATGGTTGATAAGGGATGTTTGGTCTATTTGGCGTATGTTCATCATTCTAGTGCTGAGGTTCCTTCTATGGATTCAGTGCCCATTGTCGTGAGTTTCCAGAGGTATTTCCTTCAGACATGTCGGGGATGCCACCCGACAGGGACATTGAATTTTGCATTGATTTGGCTCTGGGCACTCAACCCATTTCTATCCTACCATATCGTATGGCCCCTCCATAGTTGAAAGAATTAAAAGAATAGTTGCAGGACTTGCTGGATAAAGGCTTTATTAGACCGAGTGTCTCGCCTTGGGGTGCGCCGATGTTGTTTGTTAAGAAGAAGGATGGGTCGATCAGGATGTGTAGAGATTATCGCCAGTTGAACAAGGTCACCATCAAGAACAAGTATCCATCACCGAGGATTGATGATTTGTTTGATCAGCTTCAGGGAGCCAAAGTATTTTCGAAGATTGATTTGAGATCTGGATACCACCAGTTGAAGATTAGGGCATCCGATGTCCCTAAGATGGCTTTCGCACTCGGTACAAGCATTATGAGTTCTTAGTGATGTCATTCGGGATGACAAATGCCCCAGCAACTTTCATGGATTCGATGAACTGAGTGTTCAAGCCTTATTTGGATTCCTTCGTGATTATCTTCATTGATGATATTTTGATCTATTCTCGCAGCTGGGAGTAGCACGAGCAACATCTTCGAGTCGTTCTTCAGACTCTGAGGGATAGTCAGTTATATGCTAAGTTTTCGAAATGTGAGTTCTGGTTGAGTTCAGTTGCATTCTTGGGTCACGTTATATCAGTAGAGGGTATTCAGGTAGATCCGAAGAAGATAAAGGCAGTCAAGGACTTGCCTAGACCCATATCAGCTATAGAGATTTGGAGTTTCTTAGGTTTGGTGGGTTATTACCGTCGGTCTGTGGAGGGTTTTTTGTCTATTACAGCCCCGATAACTAGGTTGACCCAGAAGGGTGCCCAGTTAAGGTTGTTGGACGAGTGTAAGGCGAGTTTTCAGAAGCTCAAGACAGCTTTAACTACGGCGCCGGTGTTGGTTTTGCCCACAGGTTCAGGGCAATATACAGTATATTGTGATGCATCTCATATTGGACTTGGTGCGGTGTTGATGCAGAATAGAAAGGTTATTGCATATGCTTCATGGCAGTTGAAGATTCACGAGAAGAATTATCCAGTTCATGATTTGGAGCTAGCATCCACTGTTCACGTGCTGAATATTTGGAGGCATTATTTATATGGCGTGTCATATGAGGTGTTCATGGATCATAAGAGTTTGCAATACTTGTTCAAGCAGAATGAGCTAACTTTGAGGTAGAGGAGGTGGTTGGAGCTATTGAAACAATATGATATCACCATCTTGTATCATCCAGGGAAGGCCAATGTAGTGGCCGATGCTTTGAGTAGGAAATCAGCCAGTATGGGCAGCCTTGCGTATATTCTAGTCGGTGAGAGACCACTTGCTTTGGATGTTCAGGATTTAGCCAATCAGTTCGTGAGGTTGGATGTTTCTGAGCCCAACCGTGTGTTAGCTTGCATAATCGCTCGTTCTTTATTATTTGAGCATATCAGAGATTGACAGTATGATGATCCTCATTTTCTTGTCCTTAGGGATACAGTGCGGCATTGGGGTGCCAAGCAGGTTACCGTTGGGATGATGGAATTTTGAAGAAGCAGGGTCGTATTTGTGTGCCTAATGTGGATGGACTTCGTGAGTTGATTCTAGAGGAGGCCCATAGTTCCCGGTACTCTATCCATCCGGGCGCCGCTAAGATGTATCAGGACTTGCGGCAACGTTATTGGTTGAGGAGAATGAAGAAGTACATTGTTGCCTATGTGGCTTGGTATTTGAATTGTCAGCAGGTAAAGTACGAGCATCAGAGACCTGGTGGTTTGTTTCAGAAGATTGAGATTCCTGAGTGGAAGTGGGAGTGTATCACTATGGACTTCGTTGTTGGACTCCCACGAACTTAGAGGAAATTTTATGCAGTGTGGGTTATAGTGGATAGGCTGACCAAGTTGGCGCATTTCATTCCTGTGGCGGTTTCTTATTCTTCTGAGCGGTTGGCAGAGATTTACATCTGGGAGATTGTTCGTCTTCATGGTATGCCCATGTCTATCATTTATGATCGGGGTACACAGTTTACCTCGCATTTCTGGAGGGCAGTACAACGTGAGTTGGGTACGCGGGTAGAATTGAGCACATCATTTCATCCTCAAACAGATGGACAGTCCGAGCGTACTATTTAGATTTTGGAGGATATGCTCCGAGTATGTGTTATTGACTTTGGAGGTTCTTGGGATCAGTTCTTGCCATTAACAGAGTTTGCCTATAACAACAGCTACCAGTCGAGCATTCAGATGGCTCCCTATGAGGCATTATATGGTAGGAGGTGTCGGTCAACGGTTGGGTGGTTTGAGCTGGGAGAGGCTCGGTTGTTGGGTACAGATTTAGTTCAGAATGCCTTGGGCAAGATTAAGATCATTCAGGATAGGTTTCGTACAGCTCAGTCCAGGCAAAAGAGTTATGCCGACCGCAAGGTTTATGATGTGGAATTTATGGTCGGAGAGCGAGTGATGCTTCGGGTGTCGCCCATAAAGGGCGTGATAAGATTTGGGAAGAAGGGCAAGCTAAGCCCTAGGTTCATGGGTCCTTTTGAGATTCTTGATCGAGTGGGAGAGGTGGCTTACAGACTTGCATTGCCGCCGAGTTTATCAGCTGTGCACCCAGTGTTTTATGTGTCCATGCTTCGGAAGTATCACGACGATCCATCCCACGTGTTAGATTTCAGCACTGTCCAGTTAGACAAAGATCTGACCTATGAGGAGGAGCCGGTGGCCATTCTAGATCGGTAAGTTCGTCAGTTGATATCGAAGAGTTACCCTTCTGTTCGTGTTCAGTGGAGAGGTCAGCCTACCGAGGCAGCTGCCTGTGAGTCCAAGTCTGATATATGGAGTCGATATTCCCATCTTTTCCCCGACTCAGGTACTTCTTTTCTATGTCTATCGAGGATGAACGATTATTTTAGAGGTGGAGAATGTGGAGTCTTCACTTGATTTAAAAGTCAATTATGTGTTTCGAGGCCTTAAAAACCTCCTTTTATCTCACCTCGATTTGTGTGTGCGGTCCAAGCATATATCCGGAATGCTTTTATTTGAAAATTTGATAAAAATGCTAATTTTGCCTTTGAATTTGAATATAAGTTGACTTCGGTCAACATTTTGGGTAAACGGACCCAGACTTGTGATTTGACGATCCCGGAGGGTCCGTAGGAAAATATGGGACTTGGGCGTATGCATGGAACTGAATTCTAAGGTCCCAAGCCTGAGAAATGAATTTTTGAAGAAAATTGTTTAACTGAAATTATAAGAGTTTCTAAAAATTTAAAAATGTTTGAATTCGATGGTATCGGGACCGTATTTCTGTTCCGGAGCCCGGTACAAGTCGTATATGGTATTTAAGTTGAGACTGTAAAATTTGGTAAGAAACGAACGTCAAATAACGTAAATCGGACTCTCGGTTGTAAAAATTTAAACTTAAGAGTTATTGAGATTTTTCTTTGATTTTGATGCTAAACTCATAGTTCGAGGTGTCATTTTGGTGATTTGATCGCACGAGTAAAGCCGTATGATGTTTTTAGGGTTGTTTCCATGTTTGGTTTGGAGCCCCGAGGGCTCGGGTGAGTTTCGGATAAGGCACAAGATGTTTTTACACTTAGAAAAGTTGCAGATTTTGCTCTATCAGGTGTCTGATGCACCATGCTTCGTGATCGCGTAGTCAGTCTCGCGATCGCTAAAGGGAAACATGGACGGGGAGGATTTTACCATATGCGAACGCGAGACCCAGGTCACGAACGCTGAGTATTGGGGGGTTTACTCTATGCGAACGCGACCGGTCGACCACGAACGCGTATCTTTAGGATGGGCCGGTTAGGGAACCTAGGGAGAACTACGCGAACGCGACCCCTTTATCGCGAACGCGAAGGTATGGCTGGGCTAAGACTTCACGAATGCAAAGCATCTCCCGCGATCGCGTAAGTCCTCAACTAGCAGCTTTTCACGAACGCAACAGTGCTCACGCGAACACGATGAACACTGTCGCACAACACTTAAAACAGTAGCAAAATCGGGAATAGCCCACATTTTCATATTTTCAAAACTAGAGAGCATTGAGGCGATTTTCAAGAAGCAAGTTCTTCCCCAAAGTATTGGTATATGATTCTAAACCTCTCACGCCCCAAACCTGAGGGGCGAGACCGGCACCCAGTGCCTCACCTATCCTTGTGTACCAACTTGCAACTAAGGGACTCTGAGTATATAATGTCATACTTTGGCCATGGGCCACATTACAAGATTACTGCGAATGCTGACTAAATGTCAATATAAAACTAGGCCGACAAGGTCGTCGTAACTATTACAACTGACAAACCAACCAACCAAATATACATACAAGGCCTACAAGCCCAATATATTGCACTAATTGACATGATATGTCTACAAGCCTCTACTGATGGATATACTGTTATCGAAACAGCTCCCCCCTACTCATAACATATATACATATATATACAATATGCACATAAGGCTCTAGTCCCGGAAACTCTAAAAGACATGGAGCTTACCGATCAAGATGAACTCGGGCAACACTTAATGATAAGGCCTACCTGTCTGTCTGTTTGTCTGACCTGCATGCATGGAATGCAGTGCCCCCAGAAAAGGGACGTCAGTACGAAATAATGTACTGAGTATGCAAAGCAATATACTAAAAGCTGGAACTGAACTGATAATATAATAACTGAAAGTAGCTGGAAGACAAAGATAATCTGAAGATATGCTTACCTGTTGATACTGACTCAACTCTCTCAATATAGTAAGTAAAATAGTTGTCCGACCCTATAAGGCTCGGTATATGTATAACTGCTCTGCCGTAGTAGGCTCGCTCATAAGCGCTCGGCCATACTAGGCTCTGTATCTTGACCAACTGGGATCACTCATAGGGGCTTGGCCACAGTAGGCTCGGTATATAACTTACCATCTGATTAGAGGTTGCCCAATAGGGGCCTGCCCATTGATTATAGCTTGATGGTAATGAAATAATTTAGTATTGTATATATAAACTCTCTGCTCTCTTTACTGGAATAAGAAAATACTCAATTGAATATGAAGACCCGGTAAGGAGAATATTGTAACTTACAAAACTAGAAAAATATACGTAATTTGCGAGACTAGCAAAATATACAAAATTTCCGGGATACGAATTTTTCTGTATGCCTCGTTATCAAACTTGTATAATGATGAGATCATGCTAAAATAAAGGAAGAGCTTATACTTAACATACCCGGAGTAGGAAAAAATCCGTATGATATTCTTGGAAAAGATTGTACCGTACTCTGTTAGAACCGCAAAATTTCTCCGTTGCTAAGACTCTAAAAATGCTAGCTGAAATTGTTGAAACTTGTAAAAAATAAATCACGCTGCTTAAGTATACAATATGATTTTAGGTGTATTTGAGAATGGGAATTTGAAAGAGCTTTTTAAGAGTACTAACGTTTTCCTTCTCTGTTAGTGCCTTAGTAAGAGTTTTTGGCAAGAATTGTAACATGATTTTGGTTTTGAAAATTTTAAGGTATTGAGGTGTCTTGCAATTAAATTATCAAGATGCCACCTATTCTTATGTGACCATAAGTCACTTAATTTCTAGTGTCTCGCCACCACATGGGGTGGGGTGGGGTTCTTTTTAATTTTATCATTTATTAGGTAATTAGGTAATGCATCGTTACCCGGTAATTAACCAATTACCCGCATGATTAAAAATTATCTCAAATTATTTAAAATTCTACTTATTTTTAATACCCTTTTATATATATAATACTATCATGTTCATATGGTACCTTGTATGGTACTAGTCCATAAATATTGAGTATTTTTGCTCGGGCCGTATTTTACCCCAAAATGTCAAACTTGGACAAAATTCATTTTCTTTGACTTGCTCCCCCTTTCACCTTCATGAATTTACTAATCGCTTGTGAAATAGCATAATCCTTATAGTCTCCAAATAATCTTTTACTTGGACTGATGTCAATTACCTTACGACAAATTTAACATACAATACTTTAGGGTGTAACATCGTCGTAACTTAATACTGTGAAGCGTGACATCACCGTAATGTAATACTGCTGGGTGCAACACTGTCATAACTTAATACTGCAAAGCGTAACATCACCGTAAGTAATACTGCTGGGTCCAATACTGTCGTAACTTAATACTGCGAAACGTAACATCATTATAATGTAATACTGCAAGGTGTAACATCATCGTAATATATTACTGCAGAGGGTAACTTCATCGTAATATATCACTGCAGAGCATAACATTAACGTAATACTGCGGGGCGTAACAAAACCTTTTTCTTTCGATTTCCCTTTGCATTTCATCAATCTTCATCCAAAAACTAGGGTTTTTATGGTAGAAATTGGGAATTTGGGTAGAGTTAGGGCTTTTTGAATAATTGAAATTTAGACCTCGTTTTGGGGTCGGATTTCGAAACTAATTATATATTCGGGCTCATGGGTGAGTGGGTGATCGATTTTTGGTCTGAACCTCGAGTTTTGACCAAGCGGGCCCGGGGTGGTCGATTTTTGACTTTTGGGGGAAAATGATAGAAAACCTATAATTAAGCATTGGGTATAAATTCTTTAGCATTTATTGATGTTGGTAAATTAATTTGGGTTAGATACAAGTAAATTGGAGGTGAATTCAAAAGGAAAAGCGGTGTTTGAGGCTTGAGTTGGCCGTGGAAGTTCGAGGTAAGTGTTTGGTCTAACCTTAGCTTGAGGGAATAGGTATTGTGCCTTATTTGCTATGTGCTAGTGTAGTGTACGACGTATAGGTATGGTGACGAGCATCTATACGTTGGTGTCAAGCATGCCTGTGAGTCTTAAATTGTGATCGTTGTGTTTCTTAATAAGTACTAGAACTGTCTAAATTGTTGATTATCCATGTTGAGCAAGATTTATGATTATCTTCTTGGTATTTGTTTATTGTGGAGCATTGACTCTAGTTGAGATTCATTTGTGAAGTTAATTGTTGGCACAAGTTTGGTTATAGCTAATTCCCTTTCCGGGACGTATTTAATTCTTATTGTTGATTCTCTTGCCAGGACGTATTTATTCTTATTGTTGATTCCCTTGTCAGGATGTTGTTGTTGTTATTGTTTGGTTGAGGAAAGAGTGATAAAGCACGAATGGTGATGTTGTGCATATTCATACTTATGCATTTGGTGAGGAAAGAGTGATAAAGCACGAAGGGTGATGCCGTGTACATTTACATTGATATTGATGCATATGGTGAGGAAGAGAGATAAAGCACGAAGGGTGATGCCGTGCACATTTCAAATACTTATATGGTGAGGAAGATAGATAAAGTACGAAAGGTGATGATGTGCACATTTTCATTATTTGATAGCATTGGTAAGGATTGAGAATAAAAGCACGAAGGGTGATGTCGTGCATTTATTGTCAGTTTGTTATGATTTCTTGTTATTATCAGTTCAAGTGTCTTAATTGTTTCATTTCATTATTGCTGTGATTCTTTATGTTGGTATTTCCCCACAGCATGTTACCCCTCCCCGTTACTTTTGAATTGCTTCAATTACTGTTATTCTGCTAGATACTGTTTAACTGCAGGTTATGTTAATTATTGTGTCCTAGCCTCATCACTACTTCGTCGAGGTTAGACTCGACACTTACTAGCACATGGGATCGGTTGTACTGACACTACACTCTACACTCTTTTGTGCAGATCCCGGTACTGGAGAATATAAACCTTAGCTAGGGGTTGCTGCCTTCAGTCCATCGGAGACCCGAGGTAGCCTGTAGGCGTTCGCAGACCTTGGCATCCCCTTCCTATATTGTTTATTCTGTTCTTTTCTATTTCAGAGTTCAGACCCTATTTGTAGCATTCTTAGATAGTCCGTGAGATTGTGACACCAGTTCTGGGTGGTTTATGTTTATGGATTCGTATTGGTATTAGCTAAATTGTTAAATTTTATTCATTCGCATTATTATTTCTGCTGTTTATCATATGTTAACTTGAAATTGTTAAGAGATTAAAAACGAAAAGGGTAAATTAATTGGAATAGCTGGCTTGACTAGCTTTCACTAGTAGGTGCCATCACGACTCTCGAGGGCGGGAAGTCCTAGTCGCGATAGCTTTAGGGCGCCAAGGTGTTTTCAACGATTGATTTGAGGTCTAGCTTCCATCAGTTGAGGGTTAGGGCATCCTATGTCCCTAAGATAGCTCTTCGGACTCGGTATAAGCATTATGAGTTTCTACTGATATCAATTGGGCTGACAAAAACCCAGCAGCATTTATGGATATGATGAACCAAGTGTTCAAGCCATATTTGGATTCCTTTGTGATTGTGTTTATTGATGGTATCTTAATCTACTCTCGCAATCGGGAGGAGCATGAGCAACACCTTCAGATCGTTCTTCAGACTCTGAAAGACAGCCAGTTATATGCTAAGTTTTCAAAATGCGAGTTTTGGTTGGACTCAATCGCCTTCTTGGGGCACGTTGTATCAATAGAGGGTATTCAGGTGGATTCTAAGAAGATTGAGGCAGTCAAGAACTGGCCTAGACCCATATCAGTTATAGAGATCCGGAGTTTCTTGGTATTGGTGGGCTATTACCATCGGTTTGTGGAGGGGTTTTCATCTGTAGCAGCCCCGTTGACCAGGTTGACCCAGAAGGGTGCCCCGTTTAGATGGTTAGACGAGTGTGAGGTGAGCTTTCAGAAGATGAAGACTGCTTTGACTACAGCACCGGTGTTGGTGTTGCCTATAGGTTCAGGGCCTTATACAATATATTGTGATGCATCTCGTATTGGTCTGGGTACGGTATTGATGCAGGGTGGCAAAGTAATTGCATATGCTTCACGGCAGTTGAAGGTTCATGAGAAGAATTATCCTGTTCATGACTTAGGGCTGGCATCCATTGTTCACACGCTGAAGATTTGGAGGAACTATCTTTATGGCGTGACGTGTGAGGTATTCACGGATCATCGGAGTTTGCAGTATTTGTTCAAGTAAAAAGAGCTCAATTTGAGGAAGAGGAGATAGTTAGAGCTATTGAAAGACTATGACATCACCATCTTGTATAATCCCGGGAAGGCCAACGTGGTAGATGCTTTGAGTAAAACGTCAGTGAGTATGGGCAGCCTTGCGTACATTCCAGTTAGTGAGAGACCGCTTTCATTAGATGTTAAGGACTTGGCCAATCAGTTCGTGAGGTTGGATATTTCTGAGCCTAATCGTGTTCTAGCTTGTGCGGCCGCTCGGTCTTCATTGTTTGAGCGCATCAGGGAGCGTCAGTATGATGACCCTCATTTTCTTATCCTTAGGGACATAGTGCGGCACATTGATGCCAAGCAGGTTACGGTTGGAAATGATGAGGTTTTGAGGATGCAGGGTCATGTTTTTGTGCCTAATGTGGATGGATTTCGTGAGTTGATTCTAGAGGAAGCCTACAGTTCCTGGTATTCTATTCATCCGAGCACTACCAAAATGCATCAGGACTTGCGGCATCATTATTGGTGAAGGAGAATGAAGAAGGACATAGTGGCATATGTGGCTCGGTGTCTAAGTTGTCAGCAAGTAAAGTATGAGCATCAAAGACCTGGTGGTAGACGTGGTAAAATGGTTAAAAGAAAACAGTTATCCATCCATATTATCCATCAAAAAATGGATTGGATAATGAACCATTTAAAAATGGGTCAAGTATGGATAAAGAACCATATTATCCACTTAAAAATGATTAACCAAATGGATAATTAATGTGTTTAACTTTTACATTTGTAAAGCCTTAAATTGGAGTTCCACAAGTTTAGAAGACTAAGAATTCTCTCATAAGTGATCATATATAAGAAGTCATGGATAATATGGATATCCATATTATCCTTCAGATAAACCCGTCTTTATCTGTCTCAAATATGGGTTGGGTTGGATAATTTATACTTTTTTTTAGATTACATGTTTTGACCCGCTCACATCTGACCCACCCTCCCGTTTGCCACCCCTACCTGGTGGTTTGCTTCAGAAGATAGAGATTCCTGAGTGGAAGTGGGAGCATACCACTATAGATTTCATTGTTGAACTCCCACGGACTCATAGAAAGTTCATTGTAGTGGGTCATTGTGGAGAGAGTGACAAAATTAGCGCATTTCATTCCTGTGGCAGTTGCCTATTCTTCAGAGCGGTTGGAAGAGATTTATATCCGCGAGATCGTTCGTCTTCATGGTGTGACCGTGTCTATTATTTCTGATCGAGTTATGCAGTTCACCTCATATTTCTGGATGGCAGTGCAGCGTGAGTTGGGCACACGGGTTGAGCTGAGCACAACATTTCATCCTCAGATGGACAGTCCAAGCACACTATTCAGATATTGGAGGATATGCTCTGCACTTGTGTTATTGACTTTGTAAGCTCATGGGATCAGTTCTTACCACTTGCGGAGTTCTTTTATAACAACAACTATCAGTCGAGCATCAGGATGGCTCCCTATAAGGACTTATATGGTAGACGGTGTCGATCGCTGGTTGGATGGTTTGAGCCGAAGGAGGTTCGGTTATTGAGTACAGATTTGGTATGTGATTCCTCAGATAAGGTTAAGGTCATTCAGGATAGACTTCACACAGCCTAGTACAGGCAAAAGAGTTATGCCAACCGTAAGGTCCATGATGTTGCATTTATGGTCGGAGAGAGGGTGTTGCTCCGTGTGTTACCCATGAAGGATGTAATGAGGTTAGGAAAGAAGGGCAAGTTGAGCCCTAGATTCATCGGACTTTTTGAGATCCTAGAGAGAGTGGGAGAAATGGCTTATAGACTTGCGCTGCCACCTGGTTTATCAGCGGTCCATCCAGTGTTCCAGGTGTCCATGCTTCAGAAGTATCACGACGATCCATCCCACGTGTTAGACTTTAGCACTGTCCAGCTGTACAAAGATTTGACCTAAGAGAAGAAGTCGGTAGCTATTCTAGACTGGCAGGTTCGTCAGTTGAGATCGAAGAGTTATCCTTCAGTTCAAGTGCAGTGGAGGGGTTAGCCCATTGAGGTGGCTACTTGGGAGTTCGAGTCGGCATGCGGGGTAGATATCCCCACCTTTTCACCAGCACAAGTACTTTTCTATGTCCGTTCGAGGACGAACGGTTATTTTAGATATGGAGAATGTAATGACCTGAAAGGTCATTTTGTATTTTAGAACTCAATTTTGCATTTTTAAGCCTTAAAATTCTCATTTTTACCCTTCTCGATTTATGTGCGCTGTTTGGGTTTGTTTTCAGAAAACTTTATGTTAAAAGTTGATAGAAATAAGAAATTTTGCCTAAAAACTTTATTTGAGTTGACTTCAGTCAATATTCTTGGTAAACAAATCCGGATTCATGTTTTGACGGTTTAGGTGGGTCCGTATCGTGATTTGGGACTTGGGCATACGGCCGGAATCGAAATTGGAAGTCCCTAGCCCGAGATATTGGACTTTGTCGAAATTTGAAAGTTAAAGACTTAATGAAATGGAGATGCTTGACCAAGGTTTGACTTTTTGGATATCGGGTCCGTATTTTGGTTTCAGAACTCGGTATAGGTCCAATACCTTATTTATGACTTGTATGTGAAATTTGGTAAAAAACAGAGTTGGTTTAACGTGATTCGGACGTTCGGTTCAGAAAATAGAAATTTTAAAGTGTTCTTGAGAATTCATTTGATTTGGTGCTAAACTTGTAGTTCTAGATATTATTTTGGCGATTTGATCATGCGAGCAAGTTTGTATGATGTTTTAAGGCTTGTGTGCATGTTTGGTCTGGAGCCCCAAGGGCTCGGGTGAGTTTCAGATAGGCTACGGAGTGAAATTTGGACTTAGAGATGTTGCTGGTGTTCCAGTTCTGGTGTTGGCCTCTGATCTCGCATTTGCAAGATCCAAGTTTGCATTTGCGAGCATGACAACTTCGCATTTGCGAGCTACTCATTGCAAACGCGAAGAGTAGTTGGGCCAGGCAGTCCTCGCAATTGCAAGAAAAGCTTCGCATTTGTGAAGTGAGTATGGGGAGGGCACTATCGCAAATGTGATCATTTTTGTCGCAATTGCGAAGTGGGATGTTCGCATTCGCGAACAAACCTTCACATTTTCAAAGGCAGCAGAAGTTTGATGGACTTTGCATTTGCGATAGTCCCCTCGCATTTGCGAAGCTTAGGTCGTAAATGCGATCTCTACAGCTGAATAAAACTTAACTTAGACGGGACTTTTCTCCCATTCTTCAAAATTTCAAAATATAAAACACAAGAGGCGATTTTCCAAAGACCGTTTCTTCCCCAAAATATTGGTAAGTGATTCTAACTCATTTTCTTTCAATGTTTCACTTCATTTTACAAGATTTCAACTTAAAATCTAAGGTTTTCATGGTGGAATTGAGGATTTTTGGGTAGAAACTAGGGATTTCGAAATTTGGAGATTTAGACCTTAAATTGAGGTCGGATTCCAAAACTAATTGTATATCCAGCTCGGGGGTGAATGGGTAATTGGGTTTGTTCTGAATTTTGGGTTTGGACCAAGCAAGCCAGGGTGTTGACTTTTTAAAAAATGGCCTTAATTGGATTCTTTGCAGTCGTAGGTAGTTTCTAAGGCTTAAATTGAATTGTTTGGTTGGTAATTTTCTAGATTCTATTGGCCCGGAGGCTTGTGTGAAGGAAAAAGCTGTGGTTGAGCTTTGAGTTTGGCCGTTGGAGTAAGGTAAATATCATGGTTAACCTTGGCTTGAAGGATTAGGTCTTATTTGCCTATTTGCCACGTTTTTGAATGTTAAGTACAATGTATAGGTGAGGTGACAAGTACCAATGCATTGTTGTCGAGTTATATCATGCGAGTGGATCCTATTCTTGTAATTGTTGCTTCCTTGATCATATTATCCTTGATTAGACTAGCTACTTGTTATGTTGAGCAATCTCATCACGTTTACAGACCTTGGTATTAATTGAGTAGACTCAAAGTTGAGGTTGATATTGTGAAATCAAATGTTAAAGTAAGACTTGTTATTGTCATTTCTATCTCCCTATTATTATTGTTCCTTGTTTGGGTGAGGGAGAGTGTTAATACACGAAGGGTGATGCTGTGCTATGTTTTGTGACTCATAACGCACGAAGGGTGATGCCGTGATATTGTGAGTGTTAATGCATGAAGGGTGATGCCGCACCATATTATGAGAGAGTTAATGCATGAAGGGTGATGCCGTGTCGTTTCTATTTGATTCCTATGGTGAGGATGAGAGTAAAATCACGAAGGGTGATGTCGTGCAGTTTTCTTTACTATGTTTACTTGCTTCTATTTGTTTAAGGCATATTGGTTGATCATGTTTTGTATCACTCTTTGATTCCTTATCTTGCGATCCCCTCAGCATGTCCTCCTCCTAATATTTCTTGTCTTGTTTCATTTATTGCTGTTATTGGTATATATATATATATATATATATATATATATATATATATATATATATATATATATAGTGTCTTGTCTTAGCCTCGTCACTACTTCGTCGAGGTTAGACGCGACGCTTACCAGTACATGGGGTTGATTGTACTAATATTGCACTCTGCACTTTTTGTGCAGGTTTTGGTACTAAACCAAGTTGATCCTACATTTAGCTGCTGGTTTCATCTGATCGGAGACCCAAGATAGTCCTGTTGGCGTCCACAGGCCCTGGTGTCCTCTTCTATACATTCTCTTTACTGTTTCATTTGTATCGAAAATAGTTGTATTTCCTTCAAACAGTTACTTGTAGTTAAATCTTAGAAGTTCGTGGATTGTGACTCCAGATTCTGGGTAGCTTTATAAATGAGGATTGTTATGGATTTCCGCACTCTTTTCAACTTGTTATGATTTAATTGCTGTTAATCACTGAAAGGTTTAAGAATTGGTTTAATGATCTCTAATGTTGGCTTGCCTTGCAAGTGAAATTGGCACCATCACGGTCCCGACGGTGTAAACTCCGGGTCATGATAAGTATCGATTTCGGGCATACGCCAAGTCCCAAACTACGATACGGACCCACCCAGACTGTCAAAACATGAATTCGGGTCCATTTACCAAGAATATTGACCGAAGTCAACTCAAATGAAGTTTTAAATCTAAATTTCTTATGTTTATCAACTTTTAACGTAAAACTTTTCGGAAACACGCCCGGAATGTGCACACAAATCGAGGAGGGTAAAAATGAGATTTTCAAGGCTTAAAAGCGCAGAATTGAGTTCTAAAATGCAAGATGACCTTTCGGGTCATCACACCTTTAAAAAAAACACCTAAGAAAATGAAGTAAATATATTTCCTCTTTGCATAAATGTTGTATTACACGGTATGCATTTTGACAAGAAGTAAAAATGATCATTCAAGAAGCCAAGAATAATATAGATATTCATATTATCAATATTTTTAAAAGTTTGACCAAACACTAATTGTTGTTCGGAACTACTTTTCAAACTAATTAGCCAAATGCAAATTATTTCTTACTAAAAGTACTTTTAAAGAAACGAAAAATATATTTGACCACACTAATAATGGCCCAAATGTCCATAATGGGGGCATTATTGTAACTTTGCATGACTTTTGAGGGAATAATGGATAATTGTGTATTTGTCATTTTCCATCTATACCCTTTAGCAGATTTTTAATTTAATTCAATTTTTTCAGACAACCCTCTCTCATTATTTTAATTGTATTACCTTCCCAAGGCTTCTTTCACATATCACATGCATGGTTACATCATTTTTCATAAAGCACTCAATGCACATATACACATACTATACCAAACGAAATACATTGAAATATACACATAGTGTACTAGAGGAAATATGTATACATTTAAACTACTATACTAATCTTACATTGGTCACTTTCAAATCCTAAACTCTTAAATATATTGCGCTTCACCTAAGAAGCTTTTCCAGACCCCATTTTCCTATCTTTATTTTCTCTTTATTTTGTCCTTTATCTTTCTTTTAGAGTTAAGGGTTAGATTAAGGAATGAGGATGAGAAAAAGAATAATGCTTCGAAAGTCTATATTGTATTTCATGGCAAGAGGTCTGAATTATACAACTCTTGGCTTTAGTGTGCTTCTATGGTTACTGGTATCAAGGGTAGCATCTTCAAGGCTTTCAAAATCGTATGATGAAGCCATAGCAGCGTTCAATGAGTTCAGAAAAAGTTGTCAAGATAATAATATATCGGCATCAAAGGTGTATGTGGTATTTCATGTTAAAAGGCCCCGATTATATAACTCTTGGTATGAGTGTGCTTCTATGGTTATAGGTTTCAAAGGAAGCATCTTCCAGTCTTATAAATCTTATGATGAAGCCATAGCAGCATTCAATAAATTCCAAAAGAAAATGTTGATAGTAAGAACCATCTTCAAGGTCGTATGTAGATGAAAGTGGTGTAGCGCTTGAAGGTTACAATGAAGCAAGTGTTATTTCCTCTCTATTATTAGCTGGAATGTTTGTAGGGATGAAGATATCAGAAAATTATTTAGTTTGATTATTAATAAAACTATTTTTCCCCTTATGAACTGAATATTTTATCTATATTATTGGATCTTAACTGAAAAGTGTGATTTATAATTACTTCTTCTATTCTCAATTATCTTCAAGTTTTTTACATATTTCTTGACAATACATTTTCCTACTGTAGAAGGTTGGTGTCATAATTTCAATGTGCTATCTTTATTTGGCAAAATATTGACCACCATTAGAGGACTTAATTAGTCCTTATAAATGCTACTCTTAGTTCTTTTATTGTATTATGCATCAAATGAATAGTTGCACTTTTGAATACAATTGGAATGTTTTGTTAACTGGCATCAAACAATCATTTAAGTAAAAAATGAATTAAAGACATAATAATATAGTTTTAAGTAGACACATCCACTCCTCCATGTGAACGTCACACTTCCCAATGGCCACTTCCACTTCTCTGTGCATCCATTACACTTCCTAGTAGCCCCTTTCACTCCTCCATACAACCATTACACTTTCCAGTAGTCAATTTGACTCCTTCATGCACCATTACACTCCTCTATGCAACCATTACTCTCCTCCATGACTACAATTAATTATTGAAGCTTGTCTTTATCCGTCTGCCTATACAAATTTTGGATAATATTTTTGTTTTAAAATTTCTGCCATATAGTAGTAGTGCCCTTCATAGATTTTATCTCATAGTCTTAACCTTATATTTATCAGACTTGAGTAAACCATGTAAAGCATACTTATTTGACCCTTATTTAGGTTCAGGTTTAGGCTTAAGTTTTGGTTCTCTTTTGGTTTAGGTTCGTTTAGATTTTGGTGGTTGAATTCTAATTAATAACAGATCGATCTCCAAAATTTTGTATTGGTAAATATAATTTTTGATTTTCCATGTTGATTTTTCCACTTCTCTATGAATAAATTAATATAGATTTTCAGATTTTTTTTAAAGATAAACTTCCAAGTCTTGTTCTTGCTTGTAAACGGATAGAAAAGAAAAGGGGGACTTGGCCTAAAACTATTAAATGTAGTTCCAGTTTTGTTATTTTTTGCACCAAATATATTAAATAATTTTCAGTTTAAATAGGCTTTTTTTAATCGAGTTGTCTTCTTAAAATAAATAAATATAACAATAATCATTGAAAAAAAACACAGACAATATTATAAGGAACAATTATATTAATGCAGAAACATGTTCTTACTATACTACTTTGATCCATTTGAAGCCACTACATATAACTAAAGACACATATTACGAGTTAAGTATTAGGTATTCCTTGCACTTTAACAAAGAAGACCACAGTCCCTGATGTATCCTCAACTAGTTCAAAGAGAAGAACACACCCTTTCTTCAGATTATTGTCAACAAAAAATTATTTCTACCCCTTAATGAGTCTTCTCCGAACACCACTTGTGAGAGTCGCAGGCCACTCCTTCCCATTACATAGAAGAATTGTTTTAACCAAAATAGCAGTAAGATAATCACATATTGTGACAATCCGGCCGGTCGTTTCATGAATTATAGCCCGTTTTCCCCATTTCTGCTTCTTTATATGTTGTTCAGCTGTATTGTGTGATATCGGGTTGGTTGGCTCGGGTTCGGAGTGATTTTGGAGATAAGTGAGACACTTAGTCTCTTAAGTTGGTTATTTAGTTGGAAAAGTCAACTAGAAGTTGACTTGTGGGTAAATGATCTCAGAATTAGGTTTTTATGGTTCAGATAGCTTCGTTAGGTGATTTGGGACTTAAGAGTGGGTTCAAAATGTTATTCGGAGGTCCGTGGTATAATTAGGCTTGAATTGGCAAAATTGAAAATTTGGAGTTTCCGATCGGCAGTGGAAATCTTGATAACGGGGTCAGAATGGAATTTTGAAAACTGGAGCAGGACCATAGTGTCATTTGGGATGTGTGTGCAAAATTTCAGGTCATTCGGGGGTAATTTGATAGGTTTCGGCATTGTTTACGAAATTTAAAAGTTCCTAAGTTCTTAGGCTTGAATCCGATGCTACTTTGATGTATTGATGTTGTTTGGAATATTCCGAAGGTTGGAATAAGTTTGAATAGTGGTATATAACTTATTGGTATTATTGGTTGAATTCCCGAGGGCCTCGGGATGAATTCATATGGTTAATGGAAAGGTTGGGACTTGGTTTGAGCAGCTGAAGCTGCTGCTTCTGTCATATCTGCACCTGCGGATTGGGCACCACAGGTGCGAGGTTGCAAGTGTGGGAGGGAGTCCGCAAATGCGGAGGATTGAGAGCTGAGGCAAATCTATAGGTGCGCACAAAGGACCGTACCTGCGAGATTGCAGACGCGGGTTGTGACCGCAGAAGAGGGATTTTCAGGGTTAAATGGAAACCGCACCTGCGATGGTTCTTCTACTGGTGCGGCATCGCAAAAGAGACAATATGACCACAGATGCGAAACCCCTTGGGCAGAAAGTATATAAAGGACCCTTCGCGAATATGGTCATTCTTCAAAATTTCAACTCGATTTTTGGAGCTTTTGGAGTGTTTTGAAGAGGGAATCAAGGGGAAACTCATTGAGGTAAGATTTTTGAACTTAATACTCAATTCTATGGTGATTTTCAGTAGATTAAGCTTTGAATTTGTGGGATTTAAAGGTGAAAATTGGGGAATTAGTGCTTGAAACTTGAGAATTGAAGTTGGGTGATTGAGAGATTAAACGAAGTTAGATTTCGGTAAATTTGGTATGTATGGACTCGTGAGAGGGTAACGATTCTAGTGTTGTGATTTTTATCAGATTCTGAGACGTGGGCTCGGGGGTCTGGTTTGGCCAATTTCGGGAATTTTGATTTAATTTGATAATTTTCGCGTGAGCTTTGTTCCTTTAGCATGTATTGATGATATGATTCTAATTTTGGATAAAATCGTGGCGATTTGAGGCCGAGTCGAGCGGCAAAGGCATCGCGGAGTAGATTTTCGTCCGGTTTGAGTTAAGTAATGATTGTAAATCTAGACCTGAGGGTATGAAACCCCGGAATTTCGTACTATTTTGATAAATGAGGTGATGCACATGCTAGGTGACGGGCGTGTGGGCGTGCACCAGTAGAGATTGTGACTTAGTTCGTCCCGTGGCAACTGTAGAGTTGCATATTCTAATAAACTCTATATGATATCTATGTGTTTTAGAGATGATTATGTTAACTTGGGCTGAATGCCATGTTTGGGACCTTGTGTCGTACTGTCTGGACCCTCAGGGGTATTTTACTATTATCCTCACATTTTTTTTTATAGAAAGCTTTATCCTCAGTCATGGTTTATACCTGTTTTTTGTTTAATCTTGTTCATCACTCTATTTTAATATATGAAAGTATTTTGGGCTGAGTTCCCTGAGTTTGTACTGAAATGCCCGAGTGGCTTGTGAGATTGATGAGTGAGTGAGGCCGAGGGCCGAATTGTGAGGATAGCTATATATACATACATACATATATATATATATATATATATATATATATATATATATATATATATATGTGTGTGTGTGTGTGTGTATGTGTGTGTGTGTGTGGATCGGGCTGTACGCCGCAGCGATATAGCACTTGGGTTGTAGGAGCCCTTCCGGAGTCTGCACACCCCCAGTGAGCGCAATCGACTATATATTTATGGATCAGGCTGCACGCCATAATGATAATTATAAGGTACCTATTAAGCGTGAGTGCTGGGTGTGAGCACTGATTGATGAGAGTTGAGTCACGAGTGACTGAACGGCTTGCCCGAAGGGTTAGTTACATATATATGAGTGATACTTTGCCCGATGGGCTTGTTTTTATGAAATTACGATTTTCACTCTTCTTTTATACTGAGCCTCTACTGAAAATGTTGAACAAATGTTTTAAACAACTTTCATTGAAACTGAAATTTTTACGAGATGTTCGGAATTTAACTGCTGATTTGAATCTTATTATTTCCACTGAGGTTTTTATGTTATGAGATGTATATGATTTTAAATACTCGTCACTTCACTCAGTCTTTAGTTATAATTGTTACTTACTGAGTTGGCGTACTCACGTTACTCCCTGCACCTTGTGTGCAGATCCATGTGCGAGGGCATCTGAGTGAGAGCTGATACTTTCCTTCAGAGCATTTTCGGAGTTAGCAAGGTAGCTGCCCGGTGTCCGCAGCCCTGCCTTTCTTCTTCCTATCTTTTAGTATTAGTTTTTATCAAACTCATCTTGTATTGAGTAGACAGTATCAGATTGTATTTTTGTGGCTCATGACTAGTGACTCCGGAATTGGGCAGTGTTTGATGTTTTGCATATTTTTTCGCTCGTTTTGAAATGTTTAAACGGAAGATTTGTGATAAAATCTGATTAGTAATGAATTAAGATAAAAAGACCCTTTTATGTTATAAATGTCGAATCAGCTAGCCTAGTACTGTGATAGGCGCCATCATGACCGGGGTGGTTTGAGGTCGTGACAAGTTGGTATCAGAGCCTATGCTACATAGGTCTCACCAATCATGAGCAAGTTTGGTAGATTCTTGCGGATCGGTATAGAGACGTCTGTACTTATCTTCGAGAGGCTGCAGAACCTTTAGGAAAAAGTTCACATTCTTGAATTCCTGTCGCGCGAATCTGTTGATTCTAGTAACTAAACTTATGTTTTTATATTCTCTCACAAATGGTGAGGACACGTACTACTGGACAGGATGGATGACCACCAGTACCACCAGTTGGGTCCACTAGAGGCCGAGGTCGCGGTCAAGGCCATGGTAGGGATAGGGTGTAGCCCGGACAGCAGCTAGGGCAGCACCTGCAGATCCACCAGCTACCCCAGTTCACGATCAGGTCCTAGTTGCAGACGCTCTAGCAGGACCAGCTATGCCGATTATTATCCTAAGCCTTCAGGAGGCCCTAGCCCAGATTCTATTAGTGTTCACTGGCTTGTCTCAAGCGGTCTCAGTTACTACAGTCACAACTACTTCTCAAGCCGGGGTAGGCACCCAGACTCCCGCCGCTCATGCATCTAAGCAGGTTGTGCAGGGACTTCAAATACTGTGGACACCTCCAGCCCAGCCGGTTGCACCTGCTTAGGATTATGTGGTTCCAGTCATGCCTGATGAGGAGCAGTGTAGATTGGAGAGGTTTGGTAGACTTCAGCCTCCGACTTTCAATGGTACAAAATGGCAAGGATGCCCAGGATTTCTTAGACAAGTGTTAGAGGATGCTTCAGACCATAGGTATTTTGGAGACTAGTGGGGTATTGTTCACTACCTTCCAGTTTTCAGGAGCTGCCTTTACTTGGTGGGAGGCTTATGAGAGGTGTAGGCCTGTTGGTGCAGTGCCCCTTACCTGGCAGCAGTTCTCCGCTCTCTTTTTGGAGAAGTATGTGCCACAATCTCGCAGGGAGGAACTGTGAAGGCAGTTCGAGTAGTTGCATCAGGATGATATGAATGTGACGCAGTATGAGATTAGGTTTTCAGAGCTAGCTCGTCATGCTGTTTCGTTGGTTCCTATGGATAGAGAGAGGAACAGGAGATTCATGGATGGCCTCACATATCAGCTTCAGATTCTCATGACCAAAGAGAGGGTGTCAGGTGATACTTTTGAGCAGGTTATTGATATTGCACGAGAGATTGAGTCAGTTCGTTGCTAGGAGCAAGATGAGAGGGAGGCCAAGATATCTCGGGGATCTGGTAGTTTTGGTGGTGTTCCTTTGAGAGGTTAGTTTCAGCACGGTAGAGGCTGTCCATTCAGACATGCTCTATCAGCTCGCCCAGTTCATCATCAAGCATCATCAGGCCATGGTTCTCACAGTTCTCATCATGGCCATTCATCACTTAGTGCCCTTCAAGCCCAGAGTTCGTCCCATGCTCCATCAGTTCAGGGCTCTTCTATGCCAGGTTCTTCTACTAGTCATCCCGGTACTAGAGGTTCCCTTCAGTCCCCGTCCCCCGTACCAGGGAGTTGTTATGAGTGTGGAGAGTTTGGGCATATGAGGAGACATTGTCCTCGTCTTCTTGGGGGTCCATCTCAACAGAGGAGCCAACCTTCGACTTCAACTCCAGTTACTTCACCACCCACCCAAGCAGCTAGGGGTGAGGGTCAGTCAGCTAGTGGTCGCCCTAGAGGGGGAGGTTGATCAGGTAGTAGTCAGGCTAGTTTCTATGCGCTCCCAGCAAGACCAGATGCTATTGCTTCAAATGCTGTGATTACAGGTACTGTCTCAGTTTTCCACAGAGATGCCTCTATATTATTTGATCCTGGTTCCACTTTTTCATATGTGCAATCATATTTTGCTCGTTATTTAGATACGCCCCATTGGTCTCTTATTTCATCTATTCGTGTATCTACTCCGGTGGGTGATACTATTATTGTGAACCTCGTATATCAGTCGAATGTGGTGACTATTGGGGGTTTGGAGACCTGAGTGGACCTTTTGTTGCTTTGTATGGTGGATTTTAATGTGATATTGGGCATGGACTGGTTATCTCCATGTCGTGCTATTTTGGACTATCATGCTAAGATAGTGACGTTGGCCATGCCGGGTGTGCCACAAATTGAGTGGCGAGGTTTGACGGATTATGTTCCCAGTAGAGTGATTTCGTTATTGAAGGCCCAGCGAATGGTTGGGTAAGGTTATCTTTCTTATTTGGCCTTCGTGAGGGATGTTAGTGTAGAGACTTCTACCATTTATTCAGCCCTGGTAGTGAGGGACTTTCTGTGTGTGTTTCCTGCAGACCTGCCAGACATGCCACCAGTCAGGGATATTAACTTTGGTATTGATTTGGTGCCGGGCACTCAGCCCATTTCTATTCCACCGTATCGTATGGCACCGACGGAGTTGAAGGAGTTTAAGGTGCAACTTCAGGAACTCCTTGATAAGGGGTTTATTCGGCCTAGTGTGTCTCCTTGGGTGTACTTGTTCTATTTGTGAAGAATAAGGATGGCACGATGAGGATGTGCATTGATTACAAGAAGTTGAACAAAGTTACAATCAGGAACATGTATCATTTGCCTCGTATTGATGATTTATTTGACCAGCTTCAGGGAGAGAGGGTGTTCTCCAAGATTGATCTCTGGTCAGGGTATCACCAGTTGAAGATCAGAGACTCCAATATTTTTAAGACGGCTTTCAGGACCTGATATGGTCATTAGGAGATCCTTGTGATGTCTTTTGGGCTGACCAATGCCCCAGCATCGTTCATGTATTTGATGAACAACGTGTTTCGGCCTTATCTCGAAACGTTTTTTGTTGTATTTATTGATGATATTCTGGTGTACTCGCATAGTCAGGAGGAGCACACTGAGCATTTGAGAGATGTACTACAACGGTTGAGAGGGGAGAAACTTTATGCAAAGTTCTCTAAGTGTGAGTTTTGGCTTTGTTCAGTGGCTTTCTTCGGGCTCGTGGTGTCCAGTAAGGGTATTCAGGTTGATTTGACAAAGATAGAGGCAGTTCAGAGTTGGCCGAGATCATTCTCAGCCACAGAGATTTGCAACTTTCTTGGTTTGGCGGGTTATTACTGTCGGTTCGTTCAGGGATTTTCATCTATTGCATCACCCTTGACCAAATTGACTCAAAAGGGTGCTCCATTCAGGTGGTCGGATGACTATGAGACGAGCTTCCAGAAGCTCAAGACTGCCTTGACCACAGCTCCAGTGTTAGTTTTGCCTTCAGCTTCAAGTCATATAGAGTATATTGTGATGCTTCTAGAGTTGGTATTGTGTGTATGTTGATGCATAAGGGTAGAGTGATTGCTTATGGTTCTCGTCAGTTGAATCCCCATGAGAAGAACTACCATGTTCATGATTTAGAGTTGGCTGCCATTGTTCACGCGTTGAAGATTTGGAGGCATTATCTCTATGGTGTGTCTTGTGAGGTGTTTACTGATCATTGTAGCCTCCAGCACTTGTTCAAGCAGAAGGATCTCAATTTGAGGCAACAGAGATGGTTGGAGATGCTAAAGGATTATGATATCACTATCCTTTGAGTCTCCTAAATCTTTCATATCAAACTGGGTTCTTAATCTTCTCTTGAGCTCCCGGGGAAGGCCAATGTAGTGGTTGATGCCTTGAGTAGGAAGCCGATGAGTATGGGCAGTTTGGCGTATATTCCAGTTGGGGAGAGAACTCTTGTAGTTGATGTTCAGGCCTTAGCCAATCGGTTTGTAAGGTTGGATATTTTGGAGCCCAATCGGATCTTAGCTTGTGTGGTTTCTCGGTCTTCCTTGTTCGATCGCATCAGAGAGCGTCAGTATGATGATCCTCATTTGCTTGTCCTCAAGGATAGAGTTCAGCACGACGATACCAGAGATGTAACTATTGGTGATGATGGGGTATTGAGGATGCAGGGCTGGATATACGTGCCCAATGTAGATGGGCTTCGGGAGTTGATTCTGGAGGAGGCTCATAGATTGCGGTATTCCATCCATCTGAGTTCCATGAAGATGTATAAGGATTTGAGATAGCACTACTGGTGGAGGAGAATGAATAAAGACATAGTGGGATTTATGGCTCGGTGTCTCAATTGTTAGCAGGTGAAATGTGAGCATCAGAGACCGGATGACTTGCTTCAGTAGATAGGTATTCCAGAGTGGAAGTGAGAGCAGATCACCATGGATTTCGTAGTTGGACTCCCATAGACTTTGAGGAAGTTCGATGCTATTTGGGTGATTGAGGATCAGCTAACCAAGTCTGCGCACTTCATTCCTATGTGTACTACCTATTCTTTAGAGCGGTTAGTAGAGATTTATGTTAGAGAGATTGTTTGTATGTATGGTGTCCTAGCTTCCATCATTTCAGATAGAGGTACTCAGTTTACATCGCAGTTTTGGAGGGTCGTGCAACGAGAGTTGGGTACTCAGGTTGAGATGAGCATAGTTTTTCACCCTCAGATGGACAGGCTATCCGAGCGCACTATTCAGATATTAGAGGACATGTTGTGCGCTTGTGTCCTTGATTTTAGGGGCTCATGGGACCAGTTTCTCCAGTAGGATGGTTTGAGCCGGGCGAGGCCAGACTTTTGGGTACAAACTTGGTGCAGGATGCTTTGGACAAGGTGAAAGTGATTCAGGAGCGGCTTCGTACAGCGCAGTCGAGACAAAAGAGTTATGCCGGCAAGAAGGTTCGTGATGTGTCTTACATGGTTGGGGAGAAGGTTCTACTAAAGGTTTCACCTATGAATGGTGTTATGAGATTTGGGAAGAAGGGTAAATTGAGTCCTCGGTTAATTGGGCCGTTTGAGGTGCTTCAGAGGATTGGGGAGGTGGCTTATGAGCTGGCTTTGCCACCTAGCTTGTCGAGTGTGCATCTTGTATTTCATGTTTCTATGCTCCAATAGTATATTGGCGATCCGTCTCATGATTGGAATTTCAGCACGGTTCAGTTAGACGGTAATTTGACTAATGATGTGGAGCCAGTAGCTATTTTGGAGCGACAGGTCCGAAAGTTGATATCAAAGGATATACCTTCAATGAAAGTGAAGTGGAGAGGTCAGCCCGTGGATGAGGCTACTTGGGAGACCGAGCGGGAGATGCGAAACAGATATCCACACCTGTTTGAGGCTTCAGGTATGTTTCTTGACTCATTCGAGGACGAACGTTTGTTTAAGATAGGGAGAATGTAACGACCCGGCCAGTCATTTCATGAGTTATAGCCCTGTTTTCCCCATTTCTGCTTCTTTATATGTTGTTCAGTTGTATTGTATATTATCGGATTGGTTGGCTCGGGTTCGGAGTAATTTTAGAGAGGAGTGAGACACTTAGTCTCTAAAGTTGGTTATTTAGTTGGAAAAGTTAAAATGAAGTTGACTTGTGGGTAAATGATCTTAGAATTGGGTTTTTATGGCTTGGATAGCTTCGTTAGGTGATTTGGGACTAAGGAGTGGGTTTGGAATGTTATTCAGAGGTCCGTGGTAGAATTAGGCTTGAATTGGCAAAATTGAAAATTTAGAGTTTCTGGTTGGCACTGGAAATCTTGATATTAGGGTCGGAATGGAATTTCAAAGATTGGAGCAAGACCGTAGTGTCATTTGGGACGTGTGTGGAAAATTTCAGTTTATTCGGGGGTGATTTAATAGGTTTCGGTGTTGTTTGCAGAATTTGAAATTTCCTAAGTTCTTAAGCTTGAATCCGAGGCTGATTTGATGTTTTAATGTTGTTTGGAGTGTTCCGGAGGTTGGGATAAGTTTGAATAGTGGTATATGACTTGTTGGTATTGTTGGTTGAGGTCCCGAGGGCCTCGGGAGGAATTCGGATGGTTAACGGAAAGGTTGGGACTTGGTTTGAGCAGCTGAAGCTGCTGCTTCTGTTATATCCGCACTTGCGGATTGAGGACCGCATGTGCGAGGTCACAAGTGCGGGAGGGAGGCCGCAGATGTGGAGGATTGAGAGCTGAGGCAAATCTACATGTGCGCACAATGGACCGCAGTTGCAGGTTATGACCGATGAAGGGGGATTTTGAAGGTTAAGTGAAAACCGTACCTGCGATGGTTATTCATCAGGTGCGGCGTCGCAGAAGCGACAATATGACCGCAGATACAAAACCCCTGGGGTAGAAAGTATATAAAGGACCCTTCGCGAATTTTGGTCATTCTTCACAATTTCAACTCGGTTTTTGGAGCTTTTGGAGGGTTTTGAAGAGGGAATTAAGGGGAAACTCGTTGAGGTAAGATTTTTGAACTTAATACTCAATTCTATGGTGATTTTCAGTAGATTAAGCATGGAATTTGTGGGATTTAAGGGTGAAAATTGGGAAATTAGGGCTTAGAACTTGAGAGTTAAAGTTGGGTGATTGAGAGGTCAAACGAAGTTAGATTTTGGTAAATTTGGTATGTATAGACTTGTGGGAGGATAAGGATTCTAGTGTTGTAATTTTTATCGGATTCCGAGATATGGGCTCGGGGGTCGGGTTTAGCCAATTTCGGAAATTTTGATTTAATTTGATAATATTCGTGTGGGATTTATTCCTTTAGCATGTATCGATGATATGATTTTGATTTTGGATAGATTCGGGGCAATTTGAGGCCGAGTCGAGCGGCAAGGGCATCGTGGAGTAGATTTTTGTCCGGTTTGAGGTAAGTAACGATTGTAAATCTTGACCTGAGGGTATGAAACCCCGAAATTTCGTACTATTTTGATAAATGAGGTGACACACATGCTAGGTGACGGGCGTGTGGGCGTACACCAGTAGGGATTGTGACTTGGTTGATCCCATGACAACTGTAGAGTTGCATATTCTAATAAACTCTATATGATATCTATGTGTTTTAGAGATGATTCTGTTAGCTTGGGCTGAATGCCATGTTTGGGGCCTTGTGTCGTACTGTCTGGACCCTCAGGGGTATTTTACTATTATCCTCACATTGGTTGTTTTTTATAGAAAGCATTATCCTCAGTCATGGTTTATACCTGTTTATTGTTTAATCGTGTTCATCACTCTATTTTAATATATGAAAGTGTTTTGGGCTGAGTTCCCTTAGTTTGTACTAAAATGCACGAGTGGCTTGTGAGGTTGATGGGGGAGTGAGGCCGAGGGCCGGATTGTGAGGATAGTTAGGGATCGACCTGCACGCTGCATCGCTATATATATATATATATATATATATATATATATGGATCGGGTTACACGCCGCAACGTTATAGCGCTAAAGCTGTAGGAGCCCCTCCGGAGTCTGCACACCCCAGTGAGCGCAGTCGACTATATATTTATGGATCGGGTTGCATGCCGCAACGGTTATTATAAGACACCTATTGAGCGTGAGTGCTGAGTGTGAGCGTTGATTGATGAGAGTTGTGTCATGAGTGACTGAGAGGCTTGCCCGATGGGCTATATATATATATATATATATATATATATATATATATATATGAGTGATACTTTGCCCGAGGGGCTTATTTTTATGAAATTACTGTTTTTACTCTTCTTTTATACTAAGCCTCTGCTAAAAATGTTGAACAAATATTTTAAACAACTTTCATTGAAACTGGAACTTTTACGAGATTTTTGGAATTTAACTGCTGACTTGAATCTTGTTATTTCCACTGAGGTTTTTATGTTATGAGATGTATATGATTTTAAATGCTCGGCACTTCACTCAGTCTTTAGTTATAATTGTTACTTACTGAGGTGGCGTACTCACGTTACTCCCTGCACATTGTGTGCAAATCCATGTGTCAGGGCATCCGAGTGAGAGTTGATCCTTTCCTTCAAAGCATTTCCGGAGTTAGCAAGGTAGTTGCACGGCATCCGCAGCCCTGCGTTTCTCCTTCCTATCTTTTGGTATTTGTTTTTATCAGACTCATCTTGTATTGAGTAGACAGTATCAGATTGTATTTTAGTGACTCATGACTAGTGACTCCGGGATCCGGCAGTATTTGATGTTTTGCATATTTTTTCGCTCGTTTTAAAATGTTTAAATGAAAGATTTGTGATAAAATCTGATTGGTAACGAATTAAGACAAAAAAGACCCTTTTATGTTATAAATATCGTATCGGCTAGCCTAGTACCGCGATAGGCGCCATCACGGCTGGGGTGATTTAGGGTCATGGCATATGCTCTTTGGAAGAAACTGCAAAAATATAATGTAAAGATAGTATTCATGGTTCATTGCTAGTTGGGATAATCAATAGAAATCATATCGTAAAAATTTAAAAAAAATATATTTACCAGATCATCACGCTTAATGTACGATCTGAGCACGTTCATCCTAAACCATGGATAGAAATCATCTCCAATTCATCCTTAGCATTCATGTTTAGAGTATCTATTTTGTTTGGAGAGTTGGAAATGTTGTTTAACACTTTAACTTGAGTTTAAGAGATATATAAAGAGTCAAAACTTTTAATTTCCCTCCAATCGTATGTTTACTTTTTCCTTTATTTCCCTCCAAAATTTTTATTTGAGATTTTAGTCCAAAAATGATATCTTGTTTTCCCTCCTAATAAATAAGCTACAATATATTTTATTCCTAAAATTTAATCATGTTTTTCCTTTTATTATAATTAAGATTAATCAATAAAAATATATAGAATTATATATTGACTATTAAATAAACGGTCAATATGACCTTAATGAATGAAATTATTTATTGGCTATGTATACGATAGGCCATATGACTATAACCTTAGTCAATGGACTTATGAATAACTATAGGCTGATACGTATGACCTTAATGAATGAAATTATATATTGACTACTATATAAATGGTCAATATAACTATGAATGACCACGATGTAATTAGCATAGGCCATATGAATAAAACCTTAGTCAATGGACTTATATGGTTGATATGAATAACTAGTGGCCGATACATATGACCTTAATGAGTGAAATTATATATTGGCTAGTATATAAACGGTCAATATAACTATGAATCACAATGATGTAATTAGCATAGGCCATATGAGTATAACCTTAGTCAATGGACTTATGTGGTTGCTATGAATAACTAGTGGCCGATACGTATGACCTTAATGAAAGAAATTATAAATTGGCTATTATATAAACGGTCAATATAACTATGAATCACAACGATGTAATTAACATAGACCATATGAATAAATCCTTAGTCAATAGCTATTGATTAATAAAAGGGGACTAAATATGCAAAATACATACTTAATTCATTAATATTTCATAATCAAAATTGCAACATAGGATTCAAGGTTAGTCTAATTTATATACCGTATAAATTTTCGAAAAATAATATACGTATACATACGAAGGATTTTGATCCTCCCATAAGTATAAATTTTATTTTAAAAAAATACATAACAGTATACATATACATACAAAGACTTTTGGTCTTCCCATGAGAGAATGATGATTTTATGGGATCAATGTTTTGGGATAATCAATAGTTATTAGTTTGTTTGGGAGGGAAATACTTTGGAGGGAAATAATAGCTATTAAGCCAAATATGAAATCAACGGTTTTAAGGGTATTTCACGGTATGACCATCGTTGGGCCATTATGTGTGTGACCAAATAGTAGCACTCTTAAAGAAAAGTACTTTCGAAAAAAATGCACTTATCAAAATAAGCTGATTTTTGAAGCTTTGCCAAACAGGCTATACGACTATCGGGGATAGAATTTAAATAGTAGCCTCAAAATACGCCATTTGCAGAAAAGCCCCAGAAATCAATAACTTCAACGCCGGACGAGCACAAGGTAACGTGGATCCAACCATTAGCTACGTACCACAGGTAAGGGAAATCTACGTGATATACCCATGGGAAAAATTAGTTAACTACATATACATTTAAAATATGTATTTTACCTTGTATACCTATTTTATAAAATTTTATTTACTTTTTAAATCTTTAATATCACTATATACCATTAAATAAATTCCACATTTTAAGGAACTAAATTATCTCTCCCTCCCTTAAAATACTCCATCATCCCACATTTTAAGAAATTGGGATTATACTTACCTTCTGACCAAAAAGTTCACACCCCAATAATTTCTCTAAGTCCATCACCGTTTTTTTTTTCTCTTCCATCTAAATCAAAAGAGAAACAAAAATAAGGTTAAAATGATTTAACTTGGGATACAATATCTAAACTAAAATAAAATACTAGAACATACTATTCAAACCAATACACCACAACATCCTAATAAAAAATATAATGTTCGAATCAAACAAACTACAATATTCTAATTTGGAATACAATATTCAAATCGAACATACCATAATATTTTAATTTGGAATACAATATTTAAGTCAAACATACCGCAATATAGTATTCAAATCAAACATACCACAAGATTCTAATTTAAAATACAATATTCAAACCAAGTATACCAAATTACAATAGTTTAATGAAGAATATATAATTCAAACCAACATACCAAATTCTAATAAAGAATACAATATTTAAACCAAACACATCACAATATTCTAATTTAAAATCTATATTCAAACCAAACATTACATATTCAAACAAACATACCACAATATTCTAATTTGGAATATAAAATTCAAATTAAATATACCTTTATTTTTATTTGTTGTGTATAATTTATTTTACTTGTAATATTAACATGCTATATATAAAACTAGTATATAATATTCTAATTTGGAATACAATATTCAAATCGAATATACCTACAATATTTTAATTTGGAATATAGTGTCCAAACCAAATATATCTTTATTTTTATTTATTGTGTGTATTTTATTTTACTTAAAATATTAACATGCTATATATAATACTAGTATACAATGAATATTTTACTGAATAATTGTTTATTGTATAAAAGAAATTAAGGACAACGGTTCTCATAAGAAAAGGCTTTGTTTAAAGGGATTTTATTCTTTAATTTTGGTCCAAAGTTTAAACAGATGGAGTGGATTTGCTTTATATAGATCGATACTTTCCTTTAATTAGGGAGTAAATTTATATGGTAATTATTGTTCTTTTGACATATGTAAGGTAATTAATTGATGTGTACTACATGTAATTTCATAATTGAAGTATATTGTGTTAAGTGCTTTTAAAAGTAGGTACACGGTGTAAAGTTCCCTACAGGTCAGCCTAACCACGCTTACTTCTTTCACAACCAGCAACAGACTACAGATTAGAAATTAAGGATGCACTCAATCATATATATTTACAAGTTAAATTGCCATGACATTTGCATTCGTACAGGGGAAGCTATGGCCAACTTAGAAAAAGAAAAGAAAAAGAGAAAACAGAGCCAAGGTGGAAACAAACAAAAGTATACAACTATCTACAGTTATATAGGCTTAATATGATCTTCATATACTCAAATATCCGCGTATAAAGTGATTTCCATTATGTCTAAACGTGACCAAGATCCTCCACGGATTCGAGTTATAAAGTTAAGCGTAGTAAAAAGGTTGCCCGATGTACTAAGCTCCAGCTATGCGCAGGATATCTGGGAAGGACCGGACTACAAAAGCCTATTGTACAGCCTTACCCTGCATTTCTGCAAGAGACTATTTTCACAGCTCGAATCTGTGACCTCCTGGTTAAGTGTAGTAAAAGAAGAAAAGCTAATCGTTAATCTATGAGAAAAACTAGGATATTTGAAGAAAGTGGTTGCCAGCCACTCTCATTCAGTTACCTGTCAACTTTTTCTTAGTCGTCCATCTCTTCCTGCAAGTTTCTAGTTCCTCTTCTTTCATTCTTGAGAGTTCTTGAAACCATTCCTGATACTGCAATTCAATTGCCTTGAGCTCCAATTTTAGCTCTGTATCCTCGTCTTTCTCAATTGACGAGGAAAATGAACCACTGGACAAACTCATGCCTCTAGAAATTCTGTCGATATCTATAGAAGTCAGCTCTGGATCCTTGCCATATTCATTTGATGGTATGCATTCTGCAACATCACCAATATTTTCCTGCATTGTGCATTCGTCGTCGTGGAACAAATATCTGAAATCCATCTCCGAAATGCTTGTACTACAACTTTTAGAAGCTCCATCATTAACATGATCGTTAGAGCATCCAAATGAATTCCCATTCCTTGTATCAGCATTTTCAGCCATAACCTTAAAAACAATTGATTCTTGAGAGTTTTCATATTCCATGCCCGCCAAATGCGTTGGCGAATCAAATGTAACATGATGAGAAGTTCCATCTGAATTCACATACATATCACCTTCATCAGTTCGAGAAATTACATGAGTTTCCACATTGAAGTCAGAATTAACATCTTGGTGACCTATGGACTTGTTCGAGCAACCGGTCAAGTCTGTTAGGCAACTTTCTCGAGGTTGTTTGCTTGGACTTCTCCCTCCGGTAGAATGGTCTCCAGAGGAAGGATTCCAAGCTGGAAATATCTTCATAATTAGGTAATCAATAAAGTCAGCAATAAAAGCCACATCATGATCGGCTAGCTGCAGTTGTTCAACCATCTCAGCTGCAACTAAAGGTGCAGTGTCTGTATCAAGATAGAAAATGAAGTGTATGTTTCTTACACTACCTGCAATAACCAAATGTTTGGAATAAGAAGATGATATCTGATTCCACAATGCTGAAAAGTAAAATAAACTATTTCCTCCTTCCAACGTGACGGTGTTTAACTGCGTACGAAGTTTAAGAAAGAAAAAAAGACATTTGGAACTTAAGGTCTAAAACAAGCAATAGACATTTGTTTGGCTAAAAATCGATCTCATTAAGGATAATATAGAAGCTTAAAGTCAAATTATTTCTAAATGTTCAGAAATGTCATTCGTTATGGGACAGACTAAAAAGAAAAGAGTGTCATATAAAATAGGACAAAGGGAGTAATAGGAAACAAATTGATAATCATTTGCGTACCAGCAGGATCTCTGATTCGAAAGGTCAATGAAATTGAGTTATCGTCATTCTTCTTCCCCATTAGTTTAAATTCATTATTCTGATGACATCTCTGGAATTCCAAAACTGGAACGCGAGGACTTCCACAAATAGAGTCTGTACATATAGATTGGTTATACTCTGAATCCACATCCATGGAATGTGGTAAAGGCTTCGACAAACTCAAAGATTTAGGACATTGCTTAGGTAACTGAAATGGATTATGGACCAACCCCTTCAAGTTTTCACATTGAAGAAACGGATCTTTCAGGAGTTCCTTGGCTGACAACCTCTCGGATGCTACAACCAAACATTTTTCAATGAATCCTTTGACTTCAGAATCAGTAACCTTGCCGAGGGAAGCAGGTTTAATGCCCTGATAACGGAAAGTTCTTTAGTTTGACAGAATGACACAATTTCAAGTAGAGAATACAATTTAAGCATCTAATTTTTGAACTTACGGAGCTAACTTTCTTATAGATTTGAGCCGGATTCTTGCACTCGCTGTAAGGGTACTCAAAAGTAACGATTTCCAACATACACATTCCGAAGGAATATATATCCACTAGTTCATTGTACTCTTCTTCGTAGAGCTCTGGGGCCATAAATTCGGGGGTTCCTTTATATAGCAATAGATAAAGTCAGTACTGCAGAAGGAATCTTGTTAAAAAACAATGACAACAACAACAAACTCAGTATAATTCCACTAGTCGAGTTTGGGGAAGGTAGTGTTCCCGAATCTTGTCTAAAAGTACTACAAGAAATAACCATACCAATAACACTCTTGGCAGTACGCTGCTCCATAATCGTTGCCAATCCAAGGTCGCCAATCTTGATTTCCCCATGATTTCCATTGACAAAAATATTGTCGCATTTCAAGTCCCTGTGAATTATAGGCGGGTTCTGACTATGGAGATAGTCCAAACCTTGGAGAACCTGCCTTCCCCAATTCTTTATAGCCTTCATATCGACACTTTGATACTTCTTACGGTATCTATAGCCATGAAATACATTAAAATTTTAAGAGATTATAATAAAGAAATGAAAGAAATGAGAAACTATCAAGAAATCTCACTGTCTCAAGTTCCCGGACGTGAAGAGCTCGGTGATCATGTTAACTGTCCTCTTCTTGTCATCAATCCACGAATCATATAACTTCATTACATTGTCATGTTTCAACTGTCTCAGAAGATGAACCTCTGAATATAATTTTCCCAAACTTTCTGGTGACAGCAACACGTCGTCGATTTTCACTCGGCTCCATGCAACTTCAATTCCCTCGAGTAGGTCAAATGCCTTGTAGCTAAAAACACAATTCAGAGATAAAAATGAAAACCAAAAAGAAAACGAGACAAAGTTGAGGAACATACACAGTCTTGAATGCTCCCTTGCCCAATACTTCATTATACTGTAAAAGAAAACAAATGCAGGTGTTATAATGCATTGTCAATGAAATGATACTTTTGAAGCTTTGCCTGCTAAACAAAGGAAACAAAAAGAGACTCCCATATCCTCTTTCTTCTTTTCTTATGGTTAATATCCATCCAACAACAACAACAACAACAACAAACCCAGTGTAATCCCTCAAATAGGGGTACGCAGCCTTACCCCTATTTTGTGCAGGTAGAGAGACAGTTTCCGGTAAACCCTCGGCTCCAAGAAAGCATGCAAATAACAACAGTATAGAAAAGAAATAAAGTAGTGTAAAAGTCAGGGAAACAATAACAACAACAAGGAAGTAGAACAACCAAAACACAAGCAATATCAGGTAGTAATAGAATTTTAAGCATATGAAAAATACTAAAATGCGCCATTCCTTAATAACAAGACAAATACCAGCTACACCTTGTTTTATATTATATAGTTTAACAATATAGGAACAGAAAATGCAGTTTGAACTTGATGAGAGCAGGATATTAGGAGGGACCTTGAGCAATGGTCATCCTGCCATATAGTATTGCAACAAAAATGAACGATAAGTAGATTAGAATAAATTTAATCACGCTCATGCAGATGATCATGATCGTCATATTCTATACAGCATTACTACCAATAATTAATTAACACTTTTTAATCAAATTTCTTCTTTCCCTCCTTCTGGTGTGCAATTCCTCCTTTTCTTAAGTAATTTGAATTTTCTCTTAAGTTGCTCGGTTAGTTTCCATTGACCTGCCATATGTATATCTTGAATAATTTTATTTTTCAAATACCTTTGGGTCTTCAAGATGACCTTTCTTAACCCTCCCCATCTTTAACATCCTTTTTGAAGTTTCCCATATCTCAAACTCTTAACATTTGAGAGATAATGATAGACGTGTTAACCAAACCATCTTAAAAATTTAGCAAAACACACTGCCAATGTGTATAACTCATCAATGCCAATAAATTTTCAAATAAAGCAACATTGACATTGTTTTCTAATAAAATTGTCATGACACTTGGTTTTGAACTACTAATCAAAACTGATTTGCTCTGAGCAATCGCTGTTTTGGAAAAATCTTTATTTGCATCTCAGCTAAGACGACCTCAAATTCTGCCTACATTATGATAACCTTCTAATGAAATTTGAACCTTTGCATTTGACACAAGCCATCAAACTTAAGAAAAGAAAAAGAAATAACATCTAAATGGGAAAATTGCAATTTTGCTCCTCATGAAATCCAGCTTAGAAAATCGAACCTTCAACTACTCAAATTGTGTGTTTTTCAGTCAGCCACTATCAAATTTCTAAACTTAACTAAGTTTTAATGGTTAAACAACAGATTCACCTCAGTCACAAACAAGTTGGGGTTCATGTTTCTTCATTTAAGCTCATGTTTCTTCATTTAAGCACAGGTTATGTCATCATCATATATACCAAATAAAATAAAAGTGAAAAAATGTTAAATATATATACTATAGTAATAACAATAACAATATTACAAATTCTCTATAATTTTAGAGGCATGTAAATCTATGATAAGGTCAAAATACTCCTAGAAAAAGAATAGCTTCAAATTAAAACCACCATACTAACAAGACCAAAATCTATTCCCAACTAGTAGATATAAGTTATATGGATCTTTTTCTTTCCTGATATCATATCATTAGCTAAGTCTGCATTAACTCTGAGAAACATAGGTCTTTCCCGAAAACTTCATTCCATGCGATTTATTTATTAAACCATGTGACTTATTTTGTTGGAAACATCTTATTTACATATACACTTAAATCACTAGAATAATACACACTACTAAAAATCCCCCTTTTACCAATGCGGATTACCGAGGGACATCCCTCGAAAACAAGGCTTTACCGACGGGAGAACGTCGGCACAGTGTCTGTAGGTAAATCGCTCCAGAGTCTCTCGGTAACTGCCGATGGACCCCGTCGCACACCTGGATATATATCTGACACAATACACTCAGAAATTATATATACCAACGGACATCCATCTCTCGGTATATTGTTAAATAATATGATATTAATAACAAATACTCCCTCCGTTTCAATTTATGTAAACTTATTTGACTGAGCACGGAGTTTAAGAAAAGAGAGAAAACTTTTGAACTTGTAGCGTAAAATGAAGCACATATATTTTGTGTGGATATAAATCATTGCATAAAGTAAATTGTTTTCAAATAAAGAAAAAGGTCATTCTTTTTTACACGGACTAAAAAGGAAATAGGTTCACGTAACCAATAGGGAATAGAGATCAATTACCCGAACATATCGACCATTGGGGTCTTTCTCAACGTAGTCATTTTGCAAGTAGTGTGCCTCATTAGATCGGCCTTTGTTATTTGTACAACATCCTAATGGCTCCCCATTCCCAATTCCAATTCCAATTCCAGCCCCGGAAATCATTCTGTTGAACAACCAAACAGCAACAAGAGAAGACGACGAAGAAGAAGAAAAGGAAAAGGGAGAAAAAAAACAAGAACAAAGACAAGCCAAACAGACAACCCTAATAATATTCAAAGGCAGACAAGGATTTTTCAAGAAATGGTGACGTTTTTGCATGTCCCAAAAGGCCACGTAGGAAGAAATACACAAGGAACATAATGCCGAAGGTGTGTATTTTTTGTCGTCGGAATCGGCCTTGGGAATTGAAAATAGAAGCAAGAAGGGCATTTTTAAGATAGAGAAAATTATTATTAGATGTCGACATTAACGAGGAGGACAATCTTGTACTCATGACCATAACACCATTCTCCATTGTACCACGAATTTCTTGATGTGTTCTTCATTCAACACACACCTCTTTTCTCTTTCTCATGTGTTGTAACAAAATATTTAGAAGATTTTAAGCCGACACTAGCCTTTTTATGTTAATGAATAAATATAGATGAGAAAAGATAATGGGATAAAGGATGAAAAGGAAAAACGAAAAAGTCGGAGAGAAGGAAGGAAAGGGTAGGTTATTAACGAGAGCAAATGGAATTGATTGCTAAAGGAAGATAATAAGGGACCAAACACTTGTGCGATCTGTCCCTGTGTTTGAATCGAAAACTATATCTAAATAGAAAAAAGAAACTACGGAGTTGGAAAAAAAATTAGAAGAATGATGCGGTGAACGTGGATCGAACAAATCAATCTTGCTGCTTTAGGTTTTATATTTGATAAACTGATCATCAATAGAAAGATTATGAAATCGATTAGAAAGAGTGGAATAGTTTTTTCAAGTTAACATTTTTATCCAAATACATAACTGCTTATTTTTAAAACAAGTTTTAGCACTTAAGTACTTTTAAGCATGTGTGCTTAAAAAAGTACTTTCAAACATGCGTGCTTAAAAACCACTTTTTAAAGTCAATCCAAACGGAATCTTATTTTGTGTATTTTCTAATTTATTACGAAGATTGGTTCATGAAAAATACCAAGGTACTCATATTTAGAGTTATCATCAACTCGCCTAAGTTAATTGGAACTTGCATGGTAAAGTTAAATTGAATTTCAAACTTATTGAGAAATCTTGATGTTCAATTATAGTATCTGTTTACCTTTAAAATTGGATAACAATTAAATTTATAAGTGGTTTTAAGGATATGTGATTTCACTTGGCACAAACTGATAAATATTAAATTTATAAGTGGTTTTAAGGAAATGTGATTTCACTTGGCACAAACTGAAAAATATGAGAATTATATTAATGTTAGAAATTAACTGTAAAATAAAGCAAACCAATATAACTAGCGGTTATGGCCTTCGAGCTAGATCGCCCTCGAACCAACAGAATATGCTAAAAAAGAGTATGAACTGAACAACAGAGCTCAAGAGAGAAAATGTAATGTATTGCTTTGTTATGCGTGAATATGTGTGACGACCCGACCAGTCGTCTCATGAGTTAATGCTCCGTTTTCCCCATTTCTGCTTCTTTATGCTTTGTTTATCCGTGTTACGTGATATCGGGTTGGTTGGATCGAATCCGGAAGGAATTTGGTAAGGTTTGAGACACTTAGTCTCTTTTGAGGGAGCTTAAGTTGGAAAAGTCAACCGGATATTGACTTATGTGTTAGAGGGCTCGGATGTGAGTTCCGATGGTTTGGTTAGTTTCGAGAGGTGATTTGTGACTTAGGAGCGTGATCGGAATGAATTTAGGAGGTTTCTAGTAGATTTAGGCTTGAATTGGCGAAGTTGATATTTTAGCGATTTTCGGTTGATAGGCGAAATTTTGATATAGGGGTCAGAATGGAATTCCGAGAGTTGCAGTAGTTTCGTTGTGTCATTTGGGATGTGTGTGTAAAATCTCAGGTCATTCAGATGTGGTTTGGTTAGGTTTTTGATCAAAAGCGTATTTTGAAAGATTATAGAAATTTAAGCTTGAATTCGATGTGTTTTGGGTGATTTGATGTTGTTTGAGGTGTTTTGATGACTGGTACAAGTTTGAATAAGGTTTTAGGATGTGTTGATGCCTTTGGTTGAGGTCCCAGGGGCTTCGGGTGAGTTTCGGGTGGTCAATCGGATCATTTTGAAGTTTGAAAAATTGCAGATTTTGAGTTCCAGCAGTTGCAGACATTTTGGTCTTCGCGTTCGCGAGAGGACCCTCGCATTCGCGAAGAATCTATTGATGGAGGTGGAAGTTTAGCCTTCGCATTCGCGAGGCAGGTGATGCGTTCGCGAAGGGCTGAGGATTGGTGCATCGCGTTCGCAGGATAGGTGTCGCGTTCGCATACAAGGAATGGTGAGGCTGAGCTTCAGTGGATTTAACTCATCGCGTTCGCGATGGGCTGAACGCGTTCATGATGGGCTGAACGCGTCCGCGAAGGTTTGCCTGGGTAAAGCATCACGTTCGTGATGGTCGTGTCGCGTTCGCGAAAGAGGATTTTGGTCAAAATTATTTTTGTGCTTTGCGGACGCGAGACTTTGACCGCGTTCGAAAAGAAGGAATTTATGCCTGGGCAGAAGGTTTTAAAACTCGTCTTGTCCGCGAGGATTGGGTTTATTTCCTCCATAGTTGGTCATTTTTGGATATTTTTAAAGGAGATTGAAGAGGGGTTCGAGGGGAATCACTTGGAGGTAAGATTCTTGGACTAAAAACTCGATTATTATGTGAATTTCACCTAGAAAATCATGGAATCTAAGCCTAAAATTGAAGAACTAGGGCTTGAAATTGGAGACCAAACATTTGGGATTTGAAGGGTCATTTGTGGATGGATTTTTATGTTCTTGGTATGTATGAACTCGTGGGAAGAAAAGGAATCTATTGGTGTAAAAATTTCTGACTTTTGAGACGTGGGCCCGGAGGTTGTGTTTTGGTAATTTCGGGATTTGTGCCCTTTATTGATTGTTTTTGCTTGGGCTTTGTCCCCTAAGCATATTTTGACGTCCTCGTTCTGATTTTGGATAGATTCGATGCGCGTGGAGGCCGATTCGAGTGGCAAAGGCGTCGCGAGTTAGAGATTTTGCCGGTTTGAGGTGAGTTATGATTATAAATGATGTTCTAAGGGTTTGAAACCCCGGATTGCACATCGTAATGCTATATTGAGGTGAGGCACATGCTTGATGACGAGCGTGGGGTCATACACTATTGGGGATTGTGACTTGGTCCGTCCCGATTGATGATTTTACCGCGTATTTGATTGAAAAATATTTGCTATCATCATTATTTGGGCTGAATGCCACATTTGGGCCTAGTGCCATCTATTTGAACCCTTCGAGGATTTTTATTGATATTTTCTCACTGTTTTGACTTTATACTTGAACTCAGTCATATTATTTTCCACTGTTTTACTGCTCAGCCATGTTTACTCAGTTTTTGATACTTAAATGACATTTTAAATGATGTTTGGGCTGAGAAACACTGTTTTACTATTGTCCGAGGGGCTTGTGAGAATTTTTGACTGAGTAAGGCCGAGGGTCTATATTGTGAGGAAACACTGATACTGATTTGAATCCGAGGGCCTGAGATATGTACGCCATGAGGTGGCTTGATTGATATGAGGTCGAGGGCCTAGTTTGATTCCACGAGATGACTTGTTATTGCGCTTGTGCGTATTGGGCCCCTCCAGTAGTCTGCACACCCCCAGTGAGCGCGGGTACCTATTGTGATGTGAGATTGAGCCCGAGGGGCTGGTATTGTTCTGAAATGTTGCCCGAGGGGCGGATTTGTTGATATTGTGCCCGAGGGGCGAACTTCTAATTATTTACTTTGCCTTAACTGCCTGTCAATTACCTATTTACTTGTTGAAAAAGGATTGTTACTTAACTTTTCATTAGTTTACTGCTTTTAAATGGTTTTACTGCTTCATTATAGAATGCCTTGTGCCTTACGTATTTCTTACTTTCAGTCGTTATTTACATTTGTTACTCACTAAGTTGGAGTACTCACTTTACTCCCTGCACCCCGTGTGTAGATTTAGGCGTAGTTGGTCCCGCTCCCGAGTGCTGATTCATTCCAGCTTCAAGCGGATCTCGAGGAGTCTTTAGGTAGCTGTTGGCGTTCGCAGCCCGGAGCTCATCCCTATCTCTTTCCTTTATGTCCTTAGTTCAGTATTTAAACTCTGTAGTTACATTTGAGGACTTAGTGTTGTTAGATGCTCATGACTTGTTACACCCCAGTTAAGGCTGTGTCGGGTTGTACTTCCGCACTTACTTGCTATTATTCACTACTTAGTATCGTTAAATCATGTTTTAGACTGTTTTTATGTTGTTTAACTGTTTAAAAAGTGAATTGGGTTTAATTAGCTGGCCTTGTCTTCACGAGAGGCGCAATTACGATCGGGATCGGGGTTAGGGTCGTGACAAGTTGGTATCAGAGCCTAGGTTACATAGGTCTCACGAGTCATGAGCAGGTTTAGTAGAGTCTCGCAGATCGGTACGAAGACGTCTATATTTATCCTCGAGAGGCTGCAGAACCTTTAGGAAAAATTTCATATTCTTGAAATTCTTGTCGTGCGAATTTGTTGACCCTAGTAATAAACTTCTGTTATTTTATTCTCTCACAGATGGTGAGGACGCGCGCTATCGGTCAGGGTGGACGACCACCAGTACCACCAGCTATGGACACCAGAGGCCGAGGACGCGGTCGTGGTCGTGGTAGGGACAGAGCCGCGAGGGCAACACCTGCAGATCCATCAGCTACCCCAGTTCAGGACCAGGTCCCAGCTATGGACGCTCCAGCAGCACCAGATTAGGCACCAGTTGTGCCTATTGTGCTTCCGGGTCTTCAGGAGGCCTTAGCTCAGATCTTATCAGTTTGCACTGGCCTGGCTCAGGCAATTTCAGCCACTACAGCCGCAGCTACTTCTCAGGCCGGGGGAGGCAATCAGATTCCCGCCGCTTGCACACCTGAGCAGGCCGTGTAGGGACTTCAGACACCGGGGGCGCATCCAGCCCAGCCGGTTGCAGCTGCTCAGGACTATGTGGTTCCTATCATGCCGGAGGATGAGCAGCGTTGGTTGGAGAGATTTGGTAGATTACAGCCTCTGACCTTCAGTGGCGCAGAGGGCGAGGATGCCCAGGGCTTTTTGGATAAGTGTCAGAGGATGCTTCATACTGCAGGTATTCTGGAGACCAGCGAGGTCGCTTTTAACACCTATCAGTTTTCAGGAGCTGCTTTCACTTGGTGGGAGGATTTCGAGAGGCATAGGCCTGTTGGTGCAGCACCCCTTACCTGGCAGCAGTTCTCCGTTCTCTTTCTGGAGAAGTATGTGCCGCAGTCTCGCAGAGAGGAGCTACGTAAGCAGTTTGAGTGGTTGCGTCAGGGGGAGATGACCGTGTCGCAATATGAGTTGAGGTTCTCCGAGTTAGCTCGTCATGCCATTTGGTTGGTCCTGATAGATAGAGCGAGGATTAGGAGGTTTGTTGATGGTCTTACTTATCAGCTCCGTATTCTCATGACCAGGGAGAGGGTGCCTGGTTCTACTTTTGAGGAGGTGGTGAATATCGCCCGTGAGATTGAGTTTGTTCGTCGCCAGGAGCGAGAGGAGAGGGAGGCCAATAGGCCTTGAGGATCTGGCAACTATAGTGGTACTCATTCAAGGGGTTAGTTTCAGCACGACAGAGGCCATTCATTCAGGTCTGCTCAGCCAGCTCGCCCAGGTTATTGTGGGGAATCTTCGGGTCATGGTTATCACGGATTGCAGCAGGGCCAATCATCACTCAGCGCCCTTCCAGCTCAGAGTTCGACCCGTGCTCCATCAGTTCAAGGCTCTTCTATGCCGAGTGCATCTGCTAGTCACTCCGATGCGAGGGGTTCCCTTTTGTCCCCTTCTCTAGCACCTAGGGGTTGTTATGAGTGTGGTGATATGGGTCATATGTGGAGGCAGTGCCCTCGTTGTCTTGCGAGTTCATCTCAGTAGAGGGGTTAGTCATCGGCTTCAGCGCCAGTTACTTCACCACCACCCGTCTAGCCAGCTAGGGGTGGAGGCCAGTCAGCTAGGGGTCGCCCCAGAGGGGGAGGTCGATCAGGGGGCGATCATGCTCGTTTCTATGCACTCCTAGGCAGACTCGATGTTATTGCTTCAGATCCTGTCATTATAGGTATTGTTTCAGTCTGCCACAGAGATGCCTCTGTATTATTTGATCCCAGTTCCACTTTTTCTTATGTGTCATCATACTTTGCTCGTTATTTGAGTACGCTCCGTGAGTTTCTTGCTTTATATGTTCATAATATCTACCTCGGTGGGCGATACTGTTGTTGTAGACTGTATGTACCGGTCATGTATGGTGACTATTGGGGGTCTGGAGACCCGTGTAGATCTTTTATTATTGTGTATGGTGGATTTTGATGCCATTTTGGGCATGGATTGGCTATCTCCGTGCCGTGCTACTCTGGACTGTCATGCTAAGACAGTCACATTAGCTATACCAGGTGTGCCACTGATCGAGTGGCGAGGTGCGACTGATTATGTTCCTAGTAGAGTGATCTCATTCTTGAAAGCCCAGCGTATGGTTGTCTTTCGTATCTAGCATTTGTGAGGGATGTCGGTGCTGAGACTTCCAGTATTGATTCTGTTCTAGTTGTGAGGGATTTTCCCGATGTGTTTCCTGCAGACCTGTCGGGCATGCCACCGAACAGGGATATTGATTTTGGTATTGACCTGGTGCTAGGCACTCAGCCCATTTCTATTCTGTCGTATCGTATGGCACCAACGGAGTTGAAGGAATTAAAAGAATAGCTTTAGGAACTCCTTGATAAAGGGGTCATTCGTCCTAGTGTGTCACCTTGGGGTGCACCGGTTCTGTTTGTGAACAAGAAGGATGGTACTATGAGGATGTGTATTGATTAGAGGCAATTGAACAAGGTAACAATTAAGAACAAGTATCATTTGCCTCGCATTGATGATTTATTCGACCAGCTTCAGGGAGCGAGAGTGTTCTCCAAGATTGATCTCTGTTCAGGTTATCACCAGCTGAAGATCAAGGATTCGGATATTCTTAAGACAACTTTTAGGACCCGTTATGGTCATTATGAGTTCTTGGTGATGTTTTTTGGGCTGACCAATTCCCCAGTAGCATTAATGCATTTGATGAACATCGTGTTCCGACCTTATCTCGATTCGTTTGTCATAGTTTTCATTGATGATATTCTGGTGTACTCGCGTAGTCAAGAGGAGAACGCAGAGCATTTGAGAGTCGTGTTGTAGAGATTGAAAGAGGAGAAGCTTTATGAAAAATTCTCCAAGTGTGAGTTTTGGCTCAGTTCAATGGCTTTCTTGGGGCACGTGGTGTTCAGCGAGGGCATTCAGGTTGATCCGAAGAATATAGATGTGGTTTAGAGTTGGCCCAAACCGTCCTCAGTCATAGAGATTCGCAACTTTCTTGGTTTGGCGGGTTATTATCGCCGTTTTGTTCAGGGATTCTCATATATCGCATCGCCCTTGACCAAGTTGACTCAGAAGGTTGCTTCATTTGTATGGTCGAACGAGTGTGAGGAGAGCTTTCAAAAGCTCAAGACAGCTTTGACCACAGCTCTAGTGTTGGTTTTGCCATCATCTTTAGGTTCATATACCGTGTATTGTGATGCTTAGAGAGTTGGAATTGTTTGTGTGTTGATGCAGGAGGGTAGAGTTATTGTTTATGCTTCTCGTCAGTTGAAGCCCCATGAGAAGAACTACCCTTTTCATGATTTGGAGTTGGCTGTCATAGTTTACGCGTTGAAGATTTGGAGGCATTACTTGTATGTCGTATCTTGTGAGGTGTTCACTGATCATCGCAGTCTTCAACATTTGTTCAAGTAAAAGGATCTTTATTTGAGACAGCGTAGATGGTTGGAGTTGCTTAAGGATTATGATATCACTATATTGTACCATTCGGGAAAGGCCAATGTGGTGGCCGATGCTTTGAGCTGAAAGGCAGTGAGTATGGGGAGTTTGGCATATATTCCAGTTGGGGAGAGACCTCTTGCAGTTGATATTCAGGCCTTGGCCAATCAGTTCGTGAGGTTAGATATTTCGGAGCCCAGTCCGGTGTTGGATTGCGTGGTTTCTCGGTCTTCTTTATATGATCGCATCAGAGAGCGCCAGTATGATGATCAGCATTTGCTTGTCCTTAAGGACAGAGTTCAGCATGATGATGCCAGAGATGTGACCATTGGTGATGAACGGGTAATAAGGATGCATGGCCGGATTTGTGTGCCCAATGTGGATGGGCTTTGAGAGTTGATTCTAGAGGAGGCCCATAGCTCGCGGTATTCCATTCATCCGGGTGCCGCGAAGATGTATCAGGATTTGAGGCAGCATTATTGGTGGAGAAGAATGAAGAAAGATATTATGGGATTTGTAGCTCGGTGTCTCAATTGTCAGCAAGTGAAATATGAGTATCAAAGACAGGGTGACTTGCTTCAACGGATAGATATTCTTGAGTGGAAGTGGGAGAGTATCACTATGGACTTTGTTGTTGGACTTCCACGGACTTTGAGAAAGTTCGATACTATTTGGGTGATTATGGATCGGCTGACCAAATTCGCGCACTTTATTCCGGTGTGTACTACCTATTCTTCAGAGCGATTGGTAGAGATCTATATCCGGGAGATTATTCGTTTGCATGGTGTCCTAGTTTCCATCATTTCAGATAGGGGCACTCAGTTTACTTCGCAGTTTTGGAGGTCTGTGCAGCGAGAGTTGGGTACTCAGGTGGAGTTGAGCACAACTTTTCACCCTCAGATGGACGTGCAGTCCGAGCGCACTATTCAGATATTGGAGGACATGTTGCGTGCTTATGTCATTGACTTTGGAGGGTCATGGAATGAGTTTCTACTGCTTGCAGAGTTTTCTTATAACAACAACTACCAGTCGAGTATTCAGATGGCTCCATATGAGGCTTTGTATGGGAGGTGGTGTAGATCTCTAGTTGGTTGATTCGAGGCCGGTGAGGCTAGGCTATTGGGGACTGATTTGGTGTAGGATGTTTTGAAGAAGGTGAAGGTGATTCAGGAGAGCTTCGTACAACGCAGTCGAGGCAAAAGAGGTATGCTGATAGGAAGGTTCGAGATGTGTCCTACATGGTTGGCGAGAAGGTTCTACTGAAGGTTTCACCCATGAAGGGTGTTATTAGATTTGGGAAGAAAGGGAAATTGATTCCGCAGTTCATTGGGCCTTTTGAGGTGCTTCGGAGGATTGGGGAGGTGGCTTATGAGCTTGCTTTGCCCTCCAGCTTGTTGAGTGTGCATCCGGTATTTCATGTTTCTATGCTTCGGAAGTATATTGGGGATCCATCTCATGTTCTGGATTTCAGCACGATTCAGTTGGATGATGATTTGACTTATGATGTGAAGCAAGTAGCTATTTTGGGTCGTCAGGTTCGAAAGTTGAGGTCAAAGGATATAGCTTCAGTGAAAGTGCAGTGGAGAGTTCGGCCCATGGAGGAGGCTACCTGGGAGACCGAGCGAGAGATGCGGAACAAATATCCTCACGTGTTTGAGGCTTCAGGTATGTTTCTTGATTCGTTCGTGGACGAACAATTGTTTAAGTTAGGGAGGATGTGACGACCCGGCCAGTCGTCTCATGAGTTACCGCTTCGTTTTCCCCATTTTTGCTTCTTTATGTTTGTTTATCCGTGTTATGTGATATCGGGTTGGTCGGATTGAATCCGGAAGGAATTTGGTAAGGTTTGAGACACTTAGTCTCTTTTGAGAGAGCTTAAGTTAGAAAAGTCAACTGGATGTTGACTTATGTGTTAGAGGGCTCGGATGTGAGTTCCGATGGTTCGGTTAGCTTCGGGAGGTAATTTGTGACTTAGGAGCGTGATCAAAATGAATTTTGGAGGTTCGTAGTAGATTTAGGCTTGAATTGGCGAAGTTGATATTTTAGCGATTTTCGGTTGATAGGCGAGATTTTGATATAGGGATCAGAATGGAATTCTGAGAGTGGAAGTAGCTTCGTTGTGGCATTTGAGATGTGTGTGTAAAATTTCAGGTCATTCGGACGTGGTTTGGTTGGGTTTTTGATCAAAAGCGTATTTCGGAAGATTTTAGAAATTTAGGCTTGAATCCGATGTGTTTTGGGTGATTTGATGTTGTTTGAGGTGTTTTGATGATTGGAACAAGTTTGAATAAGGTTTTAGGATGTGTTGGTTCCTTTGGTTGAGGTCCTGGGAGCCTTGGGTGAGTTTCGCGTGGTCAATCGAATCATTTTGAAGTTTTAAAAATTGCAGATTTTCAGTTCCAGCAGTTGCAAACATTTTGGTCTTCGCGTTCGCGAGAGGACCCTCGCGTTTGTGAAGAGTCTGATGAGGGTGGTGGAAGTTTAGCCTTCGCGTTTGCGAGGCAGGTGACGCGTTCGCGAAGGGCGGAGGATTGGTGCATCGCGTTCGCATGATAGGTGTCGCGTTCGCATAGAAGGAATGGTGAGGCAGAGCTTTAGTAGATTTAACTCATCGCGTTTGCGATGGGCTGAATGCATTCGCGGAGGTTTGCCTGGGTAAAGCATCGCACTCGCGATGGTCGTGTTACGTTCGCGAAAGAGGATTTTGGTCAAAATTATTTTTGTGCTTCAGGAACGCGAGGCTTTGACCGCGTTCGCGAAGAAGGAATTTATGCCTGGGCAGAAGGTTTTAAAACTCGTCTTGTCCGTGAGGATTGGGTTTATTTCCTCCATAGTTGGTCGTTTTTGGAGATTTTTGAAGGAGATTGAATAGGGGTTCGAGGGGAATCACTTGGAGGCAAGATTCTTGGACTAAAAACTCGATTATTATGTGAATTTCACCTAGAAAATCATGGAATCTAAGCCTACAATTGAAGAACTAGGGCTTGAAATTGGAGACTAAACATTTGGGATTTGAAGGGTCATTTGTGGATGGACTTTTTTTACGTTCTTGATATGTATGAACTCGTGGGAAGATAAGGAATCTATTGGTGCAAAAATTTCTGACTTTTGATACATGGGACCGGGGGTCGGGTTTTGGTAATTTCGGGATTTGTGCCATTTATTGATTGTTGTCAATTGGGCTTTGTCCCCTTAGCATATTTTGACGCCCTCGTTCTGATTTTGGATAGATTCGACGCGCGTGGAGGCCGATTCAAGGGGCAAAGGCATCGTGAGTTAGAGATTTAGCCGGTTCGAGGTGAGTAATGATTGTAAATGGTGTTCTGAGGGCTTGAAACCCTGGATTGCACATCGTAGTGCTATATTGAGTTGAGGCACACGCTTGATGACGAGCGTGGGGTCGTACACTATTGGGTATTGTGACTTGGTCTGTCGAGATTGATGATTTTACCGCGTATTTGATTGAAAACTATTTGCTATCATCATTATTTGGGCTAAATGCCATATTTGGGCCTAGTGCCAACTATTTGAACCCTTCGGAGATTTTTATTGATATTTCCTCACTGTTTTGACTATATACTTGAACTCAGTCATGTTATTTTTCATTGTTTTACTACTCGGCCATGTTTACTTAGTTTTAGTACTTAGATAACATTTTAAATGATGTTTGGGCTGAGAAACACTTTTTTTACTATTGACGAGGGGCTTGTGAGGATTTTTGACTGAGTAAGGCCGAGGGCCTATGTTGTGAGGAAACACTGATACTGATCTGAGGCCGAGGGCCTGAGATATGTACGCCATGAGGTGGCTTGATTGATATGAGGCTGAGGGCCTAGTTTGATGCCACGAGATGACTTGTTATTGCGCTTGGGCCTTAAAGGGACCCTCCAGGAGTATGCACACCCCAGTGAGCGCGAGTACCCATTGTGATGTGAGATTGAGCCCGAGGGGCTGGTATTGTTCTGAGATGTTGCCCAATGGGCGGATTTGTTGATACTACGCCCGAGGGGCGAACTTCTAATTGTTTACTTTGCCTTAACTGCCTATCAATTACCTGTTTACTTGTTGAAAAAGGATTGTTACTTAACTTTTCACTGGTTGCTGCTTTTAAATGGTTTTACTGCTTCATTATAGAATGCCTTGTGCCTTACGTGTTTTCCTACTTTTAGTCAATATTTACATTTGTTACTCACTGAGTTGGAGTACTCACTTTACGCCCTGCACCCCGTGTGCAAATTCAGGCGTAGCCGGTCCCGCTCCCGAGTGCTGATTCATTCCAGCTTCAGGCGGATCTCGAGGAGTCTTTAGGTAGCTGTTGGCATTTGCAGCCCGGAGCTCCTCCCTATTTCTTTCCTTTATGTCCTTAGTTTAGTACTTAAACTCTGTAGTTACATTTGAGGACTTAGTGTTGTGAGATTCTCGTGACTTGTGACACCTCGGTTAGGACTGTGTCGGGCTGTACTTCCGCACTTACTTGCTATTATTCGCTACTTAGTATCGTTAAATCATGTTTTAGACTGATTTTATGTTGTTTAACTGTTTAAAAAGTGAATTGGGTTTAATTGGCTAGCCTTGTCTTCACGAGAGGCGCCATCACGACCGGGTTCGGGGTTAGGGTCGTGACAATATAATCATTACAAAATGATTAAAAGCCCCTTTATATTGTAGAGGAATTCTACTTATGGTATAATTCTAAATATAGAAAGAAATCTCATGAGTGACTAAATGTCCGGTTTTGAATTGATACGTGCCGGGATTTTTGCCACGATTCTTGCCCGATCACGGATATCTCGGCTTTCTGTTATTCGACTTTAGCAGGCCTCCTTCGATCTCACTCGATCCCTATTCTGTTTTGGTTTTGATCACAGATGGTCTCGTTCTTGATTGATTACTGATTAATGAGCTTAGCAACCCATCTCCGTGCTATGGTTCGATACAATACGAGGTTGAGTTTTGGTCTGCCACGATGGTTTCGATTAGCCATATAAAATTAGGGAAGCCCGATTTTGATCATATACAATATCCAAAATTCTTAATCTTAAAAGTGTGACGTGTGATATTGATAAGTCTTTGGCTATTTGATTGATGCTTGGATCTTCACCTTTTCTATGCGGGGTCCGTCCCACAAATCAAGGAAGATAATTTTCTTCTTTTGATTGGCAGCTACCATCTTTTTTTTTGTATTGTCAAATATGGTAGGCTGCAGAAGAAAAAATGTCAAGATTGGTAGGCATATCAAATCTGCATGAGAGAAAAATGTAAAATGTAGTAGGCGTGAGGGAGTGAGGTTCTGCCTATAAAAGGAGAGCTTCGACTCTCATTTCTTATACACCAAAAACCTCAGACAATACATCTGAGTGAGAGAGAGAGAGAGAGAGAGAGCAAGGTATTCCATACACTATAAGAAAATAGTCTGTGAAGAAAATTAGAGTGTGAGAGTTATTGTAGTGAGGTGTGAAAAGCAAAAGAGTGTTTTTTCTTTTGAGGGTGTAGTGGTCTTATGAGTATTTGTACTCGTTACTACACAGTGTAAAATTTCTTGCTATAGTGATATCAGTCGCTCTTCTTGACCGTGGTTTTTCCCTTATTCAGAAGGGTTTCCACGTAAAATCTTGGTGTTATTTTTGCTGCATTTTTATTCTTGCTGATTTAACCATAACTTAGTGATCCGCGTTTATCACTAATACCGTAAATATTATTTTTACGGGGTTTGTTCCCAATATTCTTGACCTCTAAATGGTGTGGATAAATCTTAAATCTACGTCTATTTACCAACAAGTAGATTCTTATTTTAAACCAAAAGAAGTTCTTGTTATTTCCCTTCTGGTTTCTCAAGGAAGTAGAATAAATTACTTATCAATAATTAGTGTTTACTAGACAATTTGTTTGCATGAATAAGTTCGTATGTTAATTTGTCCTACTTTTCCTATCCAAATTGGATAATATGTTTTTAAAATAATTTTTGGAGAATAATATCTGTGTCTAGAGGAAAAATGTGTAAATTGTTGTATTTGGAAGATTTGTGAGTAGAAGAATATTTTTTTTCATAAATAAATACCCTACCATACCTTTATCCAGGAAACTACTCACTGAACAGAATTTAAACAATCGTATTCCTTTTAAAGAGCTTTTAAGAAATTCAGAAAAAGCTTCATAGAATCTAATGTCAGATAACTGTTTGGATACAATTGAAATTGAGATTTAGCCGCCTTCCAATAATTGAAATTGAAATTTAGCCGCTATCATAGAATCTAATGCCAGATAACTATGGAGTCATTCTTCAATTACAATTAAGACTGCTATTTCCACTAAGTACTCTCACTAATTTCAATTAAAGTTATACAGGGTAACTATTTAACTAGTCTAACTCTTTCTTCCACTTGTGGATCTTCTGCCCTTTCAGATGTTGCTGTAGTATGATTTCTCTTACAAGCTGCTTGCTTTCCATTTTCTGGATAGTAAATGAGACGACCCGGCCGGTCGTCTTAAGAATTAACGCCCTGATCCCTTATTAACTGCTTTCCCCAAGTTTATTTCTGCTATTTTGATTTGTCGGGATGTTCGATTTTGAGTTTCGGAGAGTTTTGGGACACTTAGTCCCTATATGAGAGCTTAAGTGTTGGAAAGTTGACCGTAGTCGGAACAGTGTGAAGACGGCCTCGGAATGGAAATCTGATGGTTCTGTTAGCTCAGTTGGGTGATTTCGGGGTTAGGAGCGTGTTCGAATTGTGTTTTGGAGGTCCGTAGCTAATTTAGGCTTGAAATGCCAAAAGTTAAATTTTTATAGTTTCCGGTCCAATAGTGAGATTTTGATCTGAGGGCTGGAACGGAATTCCAGAGGTTGGAGTAGCTCCGTAGTATTGAATGTGACGTGTGTGCAAAATTTCAGGTCATTCGGACGCGTTGTGATAGACTTTTTGATCGAAAGCGTATTTTGAGGAAATTTGAAATTCTTAGGCTTAAATCCTTGGTTAATTCAAGGTTTCGATGTTATTTAGGTGTTTTAAGGATTGATACAAGTTTGAATAAGGAATTAGGCGATGTTTGTGCTTTTGGTTGAGGTCCCGGGGGCCTCGGGGTGATTTCGGATGGTTAACGAGAAGTTTGAGGAAATGTTGCAGCTACTGTATTATTTGCTGCTTCTGGTATTTTCGCATCTGCGGTTTGGGGACTGCAGATACGGAGACGCGGAACCGGCATAGAGACCGCAGAAGTGGAATTTGGGAATTCCTCAGGAACCGCAGATGCGGTAAAATGTTCGCAAAAGCGAAACCGTTCCTGCGGTTAGAGTTCCGCAAATGCGGAAGCTGGCATTTAAATGAGAGTCGCAGATGCGATGTAGTTTCCGCAGAAGTGGGACAGCAGATGCAGTCCCAGGGACGCAAATACGGGAATCGCTGGGTAGAACATATAAATAGCTGCCTTTGCAATTTTGAGATATTCTTTCACCATTTTCATCCGAATTTGAAGCTTTTGAGAGAGATTTTTGAGGAAAACAAAGGGGAGTCTCTTGGAGGTAACAACCTTGACTTCATAACTCGTTTTTATGTGATTAAAGACCTAATTAGTGGGAAAACTTTGGAAAAAATGGGTATTTAGGGCTTGAGTTTAAGAGACCTTTAAATGAGGATTTGATGGGTCATTTAGACTCCAATTTCAGTGTTCTTGTTATGTATAGACTCGTGAGAGTACGAGGTTTCTGAAAATATAAATTTCACCCGATTCCCAGATGTGGGCCCAAGGGGCATTTTGGTCATTTTACATAATTTCGCGTATTAGCTTAGACGTTAATTGTAGAATCAGTTATTTGAAGTGCTATTTACATTATACAATTGAATTGAATAGATTTGGGATATTTGGAGTCGAGTACTCGTAGCAAAGATGTGATGTCGGGTTGATTTTGAGCCGGTTTGAGGTAAGTGGCTTGTCTAACCTTGTGTGGGGGACCTTCCCCTTAGGATATAAAATATTTGGTAATTAAAATGCCTTGTACGTGAGGTGACGAGTGCGTACTTGAGCTAATTGTTGAAAATCCGGTTTTACTTTAAGAGTTCCTTTTTTCCTGCTTTATTCTACTTGCGAATTTAGCCTGTTGTAGTTTAGAAAAGCATGTTTAGTTGACTTAATTGCCTATTTGCTTAAACTGCTTTAATTGCATTACGTGAAGCATGTTAGGCTAGAATTAACTGTTTACTTGGTACGAAATTTGCATTTAATTGAGTATTCTTGTGTTGCTTCTATGTGTTTTTAATTTGGGACTACGGGACGGCATCCGGGAGATCCCCTGTATGTATTTATGATCTGGACTGAGGTGCGGGATACCAAGAGATCCCTAGCATATATTGAGGATACCAAGAGATCCTCGAGATACCAAGAGATCCCTAGCATATATTGAGGATACCGAGAGATCCTCGGGATACTAAGAGATCCCTAGCATATATTGAGGATACCGAGAGATCCTCGGGATACCAAGATATCCCTGTCATATATATTGAGGGTACTAAGAGATCCTCGGGATACTGAGAGATCCCCGGTTACTTCCTTGTGGTTTGCCTTCATCTCTGTTTCTGTTATTGTACTCTTATTATCCTGTGTAGATTCTTACTATAGATCCTCAATTGTACTGTTTATCTTATCCTGTCATCTTTATAATTATTTAATCTCAGTAGGGCCCTGACCTTCCTCGTCACTACCCAACCGAGGTTAGGCTTGGCACTTACTCAGTACCGTTGTGGTGTACTCATGCCTCTTCTATGCATGTTTTTCATGTACAGATCCAGGTACCGCTACTCAGGCCTATCATCTTTGAGGAGGCGACTGCTCTAGAGACTTCGAGGTACATGTGCCGCGTCCGCAGACCAAGAAGTCCCTTTCTATTCCTGGTTTTTGTATTTAGCCCTTCTGTACTTTTCTGTTCTTATTAGACATTTCGGAGTTAGAGCTATGTAGTATTGCTCTTAGCTTGTGATTCGTGGGTTTCCGGGTCTTGGATTTATGTTTCGGTATTGAGAGTTAAACATGGTGTAAGCCGAGCGGCACATTTAAACACTATTATTACTTTATTCTTGTTTTAAATTGTTTCCTTCTGCGAATTTTGGTTTTTCTTTCGCAATTTAGGCTTACCTAGTCGTAGAAACTATGTGCCGTCACGATGGTTCACGGAGGGCGAACCGGGGTCGTGACAGTAAATCTGCACCTATTTCTTTCTGCCCAAATATGGTAGACTAATGCTCCAAATAAAAATCCCAGGATACCTGCCTTTGGTCTACAATTGTTAACTTTCCTGGAGTGCCATTGTTTTGGGTCATCACTTATTTTAAAACGAAACTTCCATATTCTAAGGCCTTGAAAACCTCATTTAGAGTTATCTCGATTTGTGTGCATAGTCCGGCCATGTACTCGGAAAGCTTAAATATGAAATTTTGTGAAAAATGATAAGTTTTGACAGTAAAATGAATAAATTTGACTTCGGTCAACATTTTGGGTAAACGGACTTGGATCCGTGATTTGACGGTCCCAAAGGGTCCGTAGGAAAATATGGGACTTGGGCATATGCCCGGAATCAAATTCCGAGGTCCCGAGCACGAGAAATGAATTTTTAAAGGAAACTATTTTCTGAAAATTTTTAAGGAAATTTGAAATGAAGTTTGATTAGAAAGATATGGTATCGGGCCCGTATTTTGGTTCCAACGCCCGGTATAGGTCTTATATATGGCTTAAGTCATTTCTGTAAAGTTTGGTTGAAAACGGGCGTCGTTTGACGTGATTCAGACCTAAATTGCTAAATTTGATACTTGATGAAGTTTGAGAAAAAGTTCTTGATTTTGAGATTTGATTCATTGTTATTGAGGCTATTTTGGGGATTTGATCGCACGGATAAGTTTGTATGATATTGTTGAGTTAGTACGTGTGTTTGGTTAGGAGCCCCGAGTGTGTTTCGGATGTGTTTCGGCAAGTTTTGAACTTAGGAAAAAGTTGCAGATTCAGAGAAGTTGTAGGTCTCTAAAGCCAGGTCTCGCAGTCCGCGGTGGAAACTTCGCGGCCGCGATGGGATTTGTGCGGTCCGCGGCCAGCAAGGCCAAGCCTCCACGGTCGCGCTCGATTTCTTGCGGTCCGCGGTGGAGCTCCGCGGCCGCAGTACTTTTTATGCGGTCCGCAGAGAGGGTCTGAGAGGAGTATATTTAAACGGACTTTTCAGTTTTTTTTCACTTTTCAAAACCCCAAAAACATAAGAGGCGATTTTCAAATAACCTTTCTTCTCCAAATCAATTGTAAGTCATTTTTAACTAGTTTTCTTCAGTCTTTAACATCTTTTAACATGATTTAAACTTCAAATCAATTATCTTCATGGGGGAAATTGAGTGTTTTGGGTAGAACCTAGGTTTTCACAAAAATGGGGATTTGGACCTCGATTTGAGGTTCGATTTCAAAACAAATTACATATTTGAGCTCGTGGGTAAATGGGCAATTGGGTTTTGGTCCGAATTTCGGATTTGGACCAAGCAAGCCCGGGGTCGATTTTTTACTTTTTGGGAAAATCTTTATAAAACCTATTTTCATGCATTAGAATTGATTCATTTAGCATTTATTGATATAGTTAAGCAAATTGTGGCTAGATACAAGCGAGTTGGTAGTGGAAACAAGAGGTAAAACAGTAATTGAGGCTTGAATTATGTTCGTTACATCGAGGTAAGTGTTTGGTCTAACCTTAGCTTGAGGGATTAGGAGTTGTGTCCTATTTTCTATTTGCTTCTTGTCAAGTACGATGTATAGGCATGGTGACGAGTATCTATACGTTAGTGTCAAGCATGACCGTGAGAACGAGAGTAAAAGCACGAAGGGTGATGCCATGCAAATTGTTGATTTCTGTTTCCTTGTTGATATTCTAGTTATGTTTTTTCTTTCCTTACTTGATGTCTTTCTATTCAGAACTATTATCTCTCCCACAACATGTTTCCCCCTCCCACATTGACTGGTTATTTCTGTATCTCTTTTCTGTTGTGTATATATATATATATATATATATATATATGAATTGCACAGGTTTATTTGGAGTCTGGTTCTAGCCTCGTCACTACTTCGTCGAGGTTAGGCTAGACACTTACCAGCACATGGGGTCGGTTGTGCTGATACTACACTCTGCACTGTGTGCAGATCCAGAAGCAGCTTTCGGACAGTAGTTAGAGGTCCTCCTTCAGTCCACCCGGAGACCCAAGGTAGACTTGCAGGAGACCGCAGGCCTTGGCGTCCCCCTCTATCCCTTTTTCTCTATTTCATTTTCTTTCGTTCAGAAACAATGTATTGTATTTCTTCAAACCTTGTATGTAGTAACTCTTAGATAGTCAGTGATACTGTGACACCAGGTTTTGGGGTATTTGAGGTTTTAAAAGTTGTAATAGATGTGGCCTTAAGATATAAAATTGTTGAATTCCGCTTATTTATTTAAAATTCCGCTTTTATCATATTATTGGCTTGTGTTGGTTAAAAGAGGCAAAAATGAAAATGTAACAAGTAGTTAGGGTTTGGATTGCCTAGCTCCCATTAGTAGGCGCCATCACGACTCCCGAGGGTGGGAAATCCGGGTCGTGACAAGTTGGTATTAGAGCTCTGGGTTGCATAGGTCTCACAGTTCACAGAGAAGCTTAGTAGAGTCTGAGGGATTGGTACGGAGACGTCTGTATTTATCCTCCAGAGGCTACAGAGTTAGGAAAAACTTCACATTTATTCTTTCCTATCGCGCGGTTTTGTTTCTCAATGCTAATTGAACTTCTACTCTTTTCTTTCGCAGATGGCGAGAACACGCGCTTCCTCATCCTCCGCTCCGTAGCCCGAGCCCCTAGCAGTCGCTCCCACAAGGGGCAGAGGGCGAGGGCGAGGCTGTGTTAGAGGCCGAGGTAGGGGCAGATCTCAGCCCCGAGCAGCAACCCAATGACGGAGCCTCAGGTTGATTTTGCTGAGGAGGTTCCGGCTCCAGCAGTTCCGGTGGGCCCAGCTCATGTCCCAGAGGGGTTTATTGCTACCCCAGTTCTTCAGGATGCTCTGGTCCGATTAGTGGACCTCATGGAGAGTGTCACCCGAGCGGGCTTGCTTCCTATAGCACCAGCCATCTCTCAAGCTGGAGGAGGGGCCCAGACTCGTACTACTCACACTCTGGAGCAGGTAGATCCTCAGATTCAGACTCCAGCGGTTCAGCCAGTTGGAGTAGTACAGTTGGGTGTGGTAGCTCAGACCGGTGATGGAGCGGCAATGTCCGCCGATGCTTTGTGGAGACTGGATAGGTTGACCAAGCTCTTCACTTCTACTTTTAGCGGTGCATCTACTGAGGATCCGCAGGATTATCTAGATAGTTGCCACGAGGTTCTCAGGAACATGGGCATTATTGAGACCAACGGGGTCGATTTTGCTACATTTCACTTGTCTGGATCCACCAAGACTTGGTGGAGGGATTATTGCTTAGCGAGACCAGCCGGATCGCCCGTCTTGACTTGGGAGCAGTTCACACAGCTATTTCTGGAAAAGTTTCTCCCCGTTACTTAGAGAGAGGCCTATCGGAGGCAGTTTGAGCGCCTTCAGCAGGGTTCCATGACTGTTACCCAGTATTAAACCAGGTTCATCGATTTGGCTCGCCATGCTCTCATCATACTCCCCACCGAGAGAGAGAGAGAGAGGGTGAGGAGGTTTATTGATGGTCTTATTCAACCGATTCGTCTTTAGATGGCTATAGAGGCTGGGAGTGAGATTACTTTTCAAGAGGCGGCCAATGTGGCCCATAGAGTTGAGATGGTTCTATCACAGAGAGGCGGTCATGGGTCAGATAAGAGGCCCCGTCATTCAGGCCTATTCAGTGGTACCTAATCCGGAGGTCGAGATTCGTATGGTAGAGGCCATCCTCCTAGGCCCTTTCAGTCAGTGCTCCAGGTTTCTCACGGTAATTAAGGTGGTCATGGTCCCCAGATGTAGTATCCCAATCAGCAGTCCTACAGTGCACCACCTGCTCCTATTAGTACACCATCGCTTCAGAGTTTTCGGGGTAGTCATTCAGGCCGTCAGGGCCAGTAGTCTCAGCAGCCGAGGGCTTGTTACACTTGTGGTGGTACGGGTCACATTGCTAGGTTTTCCCCTCGAGCACCGAGTAGCTCTCAGCATCAAGGTTCTCGTGCTATGGTACAGGCACCAGGTATTCTACAGCCAGCTAGAGGTGGGGTAGAGGTGCTAGAGGTGGAGGTAGAGCTACTAGAGGTAGAGCTCAGGCCGCCAGAGGTGGAGGTCAGCCAGTTACAGGTCATCCCAAAGATGTAGTCCAAGGTAGTAGGGCCTAGCCCCGATGTTACACCCTTCTAGCCAGGCCTGAGACTGAGGCTTCAGATGCAGTCATTACAGGTACTATTCTGGTTTGTGATAGAGATGCTTTAGTGTTATTTCATCCAAGGTCTACCTACTCGTATGTGTCATCTTATTTTGCACTGTATCTGGTCATGCCTAGTGACTCATTGAGTATTCATGTTTATGTGTCTACACCGGTGGGTGATTCTATTGTGGTAGATCGAGTCCATCGTTCTTGTATTGTGGTGATTGGGAGTCTTGAGACTCGTGTGGATTTGTTGCTTCTAGACATGGTAGATTTCGATGTTATATTAGGGATGGACTGGTTATCACCTTACCACGCTATCTTGGACTGTCATGCCAAGACAGTGACCTTAGCCTTACCGGATTTGCCCCATTTAGAGTGGAGATCTAGCTACAATCGGTTGAGGATTAGGGCATCTGATGTCCCTAAGACAGCTTTCAACACTCGGTACATGCATTATGAGTTTTTGGTTATGTCATTCGGGTTGACAAATGCTCCCGCAACTTTTATGGATTTGATGAACCGAGTGTTCAGGCCTTAATTGGATTTGTTTGTGATAGTATTTATTGATGATATTTTGATATATTCCCATAGCCGCAAGGAGCACGAGAAGCATCTTAGAGTGGTTCTTCAGACCTTGAGGGATAGTCAGTTATATGCTAAATTCTCGAAGTGTGAGTTCTGGTTGAGTTCAGTTGCATTCCTGGGTCATGTTGTATCCGCAGAGGGTATTCAGATTGATCCAAAGAAAATTGAGGCAGTCAAGAATTGGCCTAGACCAGCATCAGCTACAGAGATTCAGAGTTTCTTAGGATTGGCAGGATACTATCGCCGGTTCGTGGAGGGGTTTTCATCTATCGCAACCCCGATGACCAGGTTGACCCAGAAGGGTTCCCAGTTCAGATGGTCGTACGAGTGTGAGGCGGGCTTTCAGAAGCTCAAGACAGCTCTGACTACGGCATCGGTGTTGGTTTTGCCCACAGGTTCAGGGCCTTATATCGTTTATTGTGATGCATCTCGTATTGGGCTTGGTGCAATGTTGATGTAGGATGGCAAGGTCATTGCCTATGCTTCGAGTCAGTTGAAGATTCATGAGAAGAATTATCCGATTCATGACTTGGAGTTGGCAGCCATTGTTCACGCATTGAAGATTTGGAGGCATTATCTGTATGGCGTGGCATGTGAGGTGTTCACGGATCACAAGAGTCTTCAGTATTTGTTCAAGCAAAAGGAGTTGAATTTGAGACAGAGGAGGTGGTTGGAGTTGTTGAAAGATTATGATATCACTATCTTGTATCATCCGGGAAAGGCCAATGTGGTGGCCGATGTGTTTAGTAGAAAGTCAGCCCGTATGGGCAGTCTTGCTTATATTTCGGTCAGTGAGAGACCGCTTGCTTTGGATGTTCAGGCTTTGGCCAATCAGTTTGTGAGGTTGGATATTTCTGAGCCTAGTCATGTATTGGCCTGCATGGTCGCTCATTCTTCTTTATTGGAGTGAATCCGTGATTGGCAGTATGATGATCCCTATTTGTGTATCCTTAGAGACATGGTACAGTGCAGATGTGCCAAGTACTTGGCAGATGTGCCAAGTAGGTTACCTTAGATGATGATGGAGTTTTGAGATTGCAAGGTCGAGTGTGTGTGCCAAATGTGGATGGGCTCCGAGAGTTAATTTTAGAGAAGGCCCATAGCTCCCGGTACTCTATTCATCCGGGCGCCGCGAATATGTATCAGGATTTGCGGCAGCATTACTGGTGGCGGAGAATAAAGAAGGATATCGTAGCATATGTGGCTCGTTGTTTGAATTTTCAGCAGGTTAAGTACGAGCATCAGAGGCCTGATGGTTTATTTCAGAGGATTGATCTTCCCGAGTGGAAGTGGGAGCAGATCACTATGGATTTCATTGTTGGACTCCCGTAGACTCGTAGAAAGTTCGACGCAGTATGGGTCATTGTTGATAGGTTGACCAAGTCAGAGCATTTCATTCCTGTGGCAGTCTCCTATTCATCCGAGAGGTTAGCTGAGATCTATATCTGGGAGATTGTTCGTCTTCATGGTGTGCCTGTATCTATCATTTCGGACCGAGGTACGTAGTTTACCTCGCATTTCTGGAGAGCAGTTCAGTGAGAGTTGGGCACCCAAGTTGAGTTGAGTACATCATTTCATCCTCAGATGGACGGGCAGTCCGAGCGGACTATTCAGATTTTGGAGGATATGCTCCGAGCTTGTGTCATTGACTTTGGAGGCTCGTGGGATCAATTTTTGCCTTTAGCAGAGTTTGCCTACAATAACAGTTACCAATCGAGTATCCATATGGCTCCTTATAAGGCTTTGTATAGTAGGCGGTGTTGATCTCCGGTTAGGTGGTTTGAGCCGGGAAAGGCTCGATTGTTGGATACGAATCTGGTTCAGGAGGCTTTAGACAAGGTCAGGATTATTCAGGATAGGCTTCGTACAGCTCAGTCCAGGCAACAGAGTTATGCAGACCGCAAGGTTCGAGATTTGGCATTCATGGTAGGTGAGCGGGTATTGCTTCGAGGGTCGCCTATGAAGGGCGTGATGAGATTTGGGAAGAAGGGCAAGCTTAGCCCTAGGTTCATTGGCCCGTTTGAGATTCTTGATCGAGTGGGAGAGGTGGCTTATAGATTTGCATTGACGCCGAGCTTATCAGTCGTGCATCCAGTGTTTTATGTGTCCATGCTTCAGAAATATCACGACGATCCATCCGACATGTTAGATTCCAGCACTGTCCAGTTGGACAAGGCTTGTCTTATGAGGAGGAGCCGGTAGCTATTCTAGACCAGCAGGTTCGTCAGTTGAGGTCGAAGAGTTTTCCTTCTATTCGTTTTCAATGGAGAGGTCAGCCTCCTGAGGCATCGACCTGGGAGTCCAAGTCTGATATGAGGAGCCGTTATCCCCATCTTTTCCCCGACTCAGGTACTTCCTTCTTCTGTCCGTTCGAAGACGAATGGTTATTTTAGAGGTGGAGAATGTGATGACCCAAAAGGGTCATCACTTGTTTTAAAACAAAACTTCCGTGTTCTGAGGCCTTGAAAACCTCATTTAGAGTCATCTCGATTTGCGTGCGTAGTCCGGTCATGTAGCCGGAAAGCTTAAATATGAAATTTTGTGAAAAATGATAAATTTTGACTATAAAATGAATAAATTTGAATTCGGTCAATATTTTGGGTAAATGGACCTGGATCCGTGATTTGACGATCCCAGAGGGTCCGTAGGAAAATATGGGACTTGGGCATATGCCCGAAATCGAATTCCGAGGTCCGACCCCGAGAAATGAATTTTTAAAGGAACTTGTTTTTTGAAAATTTTTAAGGAAATTTGAAATGAAGTTTGATTAGAAAGAGATGGTATCGGGCCCGTATTTTGGTTCCGGCACCTGGTATAGGTCTTATATATGGCTTAAGTCATTTCTGTAAAGTTTGGTTGAAAACGGACGTCATTTGACGTGATTCGGACCTAAGTTGCTAAATTTGATACTAGATGAAGTTTGAGAAAAAGTTTTTGATTTTGAGATTTGATTCATTGTTATTGAGGTTATTCTGGCGATTTGATCGCACGGATAAGTTCGTATGATGTTGTTGAGTTAGTACGTGTGTTTGGTTAGGAGCCCCGAGGGCTCGAGTGTGTTTCGGATGTGTTTCGGCAAGTTTTGAACTTAGGAAAAAGTTGCAGATTCAGAGAAGTTGAAGGTCTCTAAAGCCAGGTCTCGCGGTCCGCGGTGGAAACTTTGCTGCCGCGGTGGGGACTCCGCGACCGCGATGGGATTTGTGCGGTCCGCGGCGAGCAAGGCCAAGCCTCCGCGGCCGCGCTAGATTTCTTGCGGTCCGTGGTGGAGCTCCACGGCCGCAGTCCTTTTTATGCAGTCCGCGGTGGAGCTCCCCGGCCGCAGTCCGTTTTATGCGGTCCACGGTGGAGCTCCGCGGCCGCAGTCCTTTTTATGCGGTCTTCGGAGAGGGTCTGAGAGGAGTATATTTAAATGGACTTTTCAGTTCTTTTTCACTTTTCAAAACCCCAAAAAATAAGAGGCGATTTTCAAATAATCTTTCTTCTCCAAATCATTTGTAAGTCATTTTTAACTAGTTTTTTTCAATCCTTAACATCTTTTAACATGATTTCAACTTCAAATCAATTATTTTTATGGGGAAAATTGGGTGTTTTGGGTAGAACCTAGGTTTTCACAAAAATGAGGATTTGGACCTCGATTTGAGGTCCGATTTCAAAACAAATTACATATTTGAGCTCGTGGGTAAATGGACAATCGGGTTTTGGTTCCGAATTTTGGGTTTGGACCAAGCGGGTCAGGGGTCGATTTTTGACTTTTTGGGAAAATCTTTATAAAACCTATTTTCATGCATTAGAATTGATTCATTTAGCATTTATTGATATCGTTAAGCAAATTATGGCTAGATACAAGCGAGTTGGTGGTGGAAACAAGAGGTAAAGCGGTAATTGAGGCTTGAGTTGTGTTCGTTGCATCAAGGTAAGTGTTTGGTCTAACCTTAGCTTGAGGGATTATGAGTTGTGTCCTATTTCCTATTTGCTTCTTGTCGAATACGACGTATAGGCATGGTGACGAGTATCTATACGTTGGTATCAAGCATGACCGTGAGTCTTATATTGTGATTTTTATGATTTTGTAGTATTATTCATGCCTTGGTGAAGATTTATAATTGTTGTATAAAGTTGGTGGAAATAATTGTGACCTATGAACATTGAAGAGAGTTGGCTCAAGTTGTATAGTGAAGTTGTGAAAGTATAAGTGACAATCGAACCTCTAGAGTATTGGCTCGAGTTGTGAAGTGAATTGTGAAGTAAAATTGAGAAAGAGAATAGATCATTATGTTGTCACCCTTGCCGGGATATTGTTAATTTATTTGTTGTTCCCTTGCCGGAATTTAATTGTTTAATCATTGTTTTCTTGCCGGAATTTAATTATTTAATTGTTGTTCCCTTGCCGGAATTTAATTGTTTAATTGTTGTTCTCTTGCCGGGATTTAATTGGTGACTTGTTGTTCCGTTGCCGGGATTCTTATTGAAAAATTTCCTTTATTTCCATACTCTATTGTTTGTAAGTATTGTTTGGGTGAGGAAGAGAGTTAAAGCATGAAGGGTGATGTCATGCATTGTTTGTTATTGTGAGGAAAGAGAGTTAAAGCACGAAGGGTGATGCCGTGCATTGTTTGTTATTGTGAGAAAAGAGTGTAAAGCCCGAAGGGTGATGCCGTGCCGCACGATGTACCATTTCGTGCCGATATTATTGATTAAATGGTGAGGAAAGAGAGTAAAAGCACGAAGGGTTATGCCGTGCACATTTTTATTATATGATTGCTTTGGTGAGGACGAGAGTAAAAGCACGAAGGGTGATGCCGTGCATTTGTTGATTTCTGATTCTTTGTTGATATCCGAGTTATGTTGTTTCTTTCATTACTTGTTGTTATTTGATTTACTTCGAGGTTATAGATTCCCTTACCCTATTTGCCTTGTGATTGTTGTTTGGGTGAGGAAGTGCGTAAAGCACGAAGGGTGATGTCGTGTATTATTTTGGTGAGAACGAGAGTAAGAGCACGAAGGGTGATGCCGTGCAAATTGTTGATTTCTGCTTCCTTGTTGATATTCTAGTTATGTTGTTTCTTTCCTTACTTGATGCCTTTCTATTCGGAACTATTATCTCCCCCACAGCATGCCCCCTCCCACATTAACTGGTTATTTCTGTATCTCTTTTTCGCTGTATATATATATGAACTGCACAGGTTTATTTGGAGTCTGGTCCTAGCCCGTCACTACTTTGCCGAGGTTAGGTTAGACACTTACCAGCACGTGGGGTCGGTTGTGCTGATACTACACTCTGCACTGTGTGCAGATCCAGGAGCAGCTTTCGGACAGTAGTTGGAGGGCTTCCTTCAGTCCACCCGAAGACCCAAGATAGACCTACAGGACACCGCAGACCTTGGCGTCCCCCTCTATCCCTTTTTCTCTGTTTCATTTTCTTTCGTTCAGAAACAGTGTATTGTATTTCTTCAGACCTTGTATGTAGTAACTCTTAGATAGTCTGTGACACCAGGTTTTGGGTATTTGAGGTTTTAAAACTTGTAATAGACGTGGCCTTAAGATATAAAATTGTTGACTTCCGCTTATTTATTTAAAATTTCGTTTTTATCATATTATCGTCTTGTGTTGGTTAAAAAAGGCAAAAATGAAATTGTAGCAAGTAGTTAGGGTTTGGCTTGCCTAACTTCCATTAGTAGGCGTCATTACAACTCCCGAGAGTGGGAAATCCGAGTCGTGACAGTCATATTACCTCCTCATCCCGGTTACCAATTGGCCTTCTTATTCCTGCTTGTCTTGTTAGAATCCTCCACATGTTGTTTGAGTACGGGCAGGAAGGAACATATGTTGAAGATCTTCAATAGAGTTAGTTTCATAGAGTACACAGCCCTAATAATTAAAATTCTACTACTACTTCGTTATAATTAAGTGACATAATCGTATATATTAACTTGTACTAATTTTTTTTATGATTAAATTGATTGATTTTGCGTCAATATTGAGTACGTGGTCTATATTTCGAACCAATGTAGAGTCGGACTTAAATCAATTTGAATAAAGATAACTTAAAGCACTGCTTTACTCTTCCTCGTGTAGCCTCTGATTATTACCTTTACAACAGAAGAATGAAGAATGACTCGTGTAGTCCACCTCACAAACTGATTACAAGCACGAGCATGAAAAAGTGACAGCTCAAAGCAATAATGGCAACCATATATAAAGAAATGGCTTCTGTTTTCTTTTTCTTCACGCTTAATTTATGATGTCAAATATAATTATCAATCTTGCTCTCATAAGAATAAACCAGTTATCTTTTTATTTCTCCAATCTAGTTCCCTTTCATTCGTCAAATGCATTGAGTAAAATTGAAAATCATGTCCTACTTATCAAGAAAGGGAAAAATGAAACAAAGGGCCAAGCAATGGCCTAGTGTTAGTGTTGGGCTCAACCGGTCTAAGGATACTTATAACATAATATGATATTGGGTGTTATAGGCCAGACCTTGCACGTTTTTTCCCAAAATGTCTCACATCATTAAAAGATATGTATCCATTATATATGTAAGCTCCCAATCTTTTTAGCTATCAATATGAGACTGTTCGCACACAACCGAACAATCTCTCCCTCGAACTATATTCCATGTGGATCACTACTACGATCTATGAGTCTCCCCCTCGAACCAGTTCCACACGACCATTACCACGATCCACGGGTCAATTTCTACGATTCATTGTGTGCCACCCACATCGTTAGAGTATTTATGGCAACCGAAGCCCGCAACTAGATTCTTTTAGTGTGCGCGTTTCCAAGCTCGTAAGATAAGAAAATCGAGCCCCGCACCATCACTGTGCCATCGCCATACCCTTTGCGTTGAACCTGGGCACTGATACCAGTTGTTGAGCTAAAACGGCTCAATGATACTCTTAACATGGTGTGATATATTCCATTTTACGCCAAGCCCGCATGGTTTTCCCAAAAGGCGTCATACCATTAAGAGTTTTCTACACTTTATATATAGGCTCATAATCTTTTCAGCTATGTAACTTTGTTCACACACCCAACGGTTAGCTAAGTAGAGAAACATATATCCAATAGAGTTTAACTTATAAGCACAAATATTGTATAATTTATTTATATTCTCACGCCAAATTAACTTAGAACAACATATAATCACTACTAGAAATCCGGAAAAAAAAAAGCGACCAACAATTTACGACCAAAATTAGTCTGTCAAGAAAAGAGACCAAAGTTGGTCGCTAAATTGGAGAAAATTATTAAATAATTATTCTAAATACATTAGCGACCAAGGTTGGCCGCTTTTTGGTCGATAATGTGATCAAAATGTTGACCGGACTGGTCAGACTTGCTTGGTCAAAGAAATATTGAAATTAGCAACCAACTTTGGTTGCTAAAGTGGGACCCAATTATAAAATTTTAATAATTATATTATTATTTTAAAAAATTTAAAAAATATAAATAAATATAATTTAAAATTAGCGATCAAAGTTGGTCGCTTACGAAAGGGGAAGCAGATAGAGACTAACTTTGGCCGCTAATCTGGGACCCAGTTATAAAATTTTAATAATTATATTATTACTTAAAAAAATTATAAAATATAAATAAATATAATTTAAAATTAGCGACCAAAGTTGGTCGCTTACGAAAGGGGAAGCAGATAGAGACCAACTTTGGTCGCTAATCTGGGACCCAGTTATAAAATTTTAATAATTATATTATTATTTAAAAAAATTATAAAATATAAATAAATATAATTTAAAATTAGAGACCAAAGTTGGTCGCTTACGAAAAGGGAAGCAGACAGAGACCAACTTTGGTCGCTAATCTGGGACCTAGTTCTAACGTTTAACAATTATATTATTATTTTAATTATTATATAAAATATAAATAAATCTGATTTAAATTTAGCGACCAACTTTGGTCCCGAATTTTAATTTCTGGATAATTAGCGACCAAAGTTGGTCGCTTTCAGGTCAACATTGGTCAAAATTAAAAATCACTTTTATATTTACTACCTAAATAATATAAATGTAATCCGTTAACACTTTTGTAATACAAGAGATGAATACACTAAAATACACTCTACATGCTATATATGTAGTTAAAATTGTACAACGAAGATAGTTATATATATATATATATATATATATATATATATATATATATATATATATATATATATATATAGAGAGAGAGAGAGAGAGAGAGAGAGAGAAATAAATATAAGTCGAGACGTTTTGTTTTTAATATTCAATGATGCATCTGAGTAGGTTATAAGTCAATGAATCAATTTACAAGTGTATAAATCCCTAATATAACCAGACCCTGTGTTCCTAGCGCTATATATATATATAGCGCTAGGAACACAGGGTCAGGTTATTTTAGGGATTGATACATATATACGGCTATCAAAGTGTATATATATATATATATATATATATATATATATAGAGAGAGAGAGAGAGAGAGAGAGACACACACACACAGACACTTCACTGTAATATTATAACGTATATATAACTTGTTATAGCATATATTTGTGTGTGTATATATATAACACACACACACTTCGTGCTGCTTTAACTACATATATAACATGTTATAGTATATGATATTGTATTCATTATTTGTATTATAACAGAGTTAATGAATTACATTCATGCATATTTGATGAAAAATTATATATTTGCTTTAACTACATGTTATATATGTAGTTAAAGCAGCACGAAGTGTGTGTTATAGATATACACACACTAACATATAATATAACAAGTTATATATACGTTATAGTATTACAGTGAAGTGTCTGTGTGTTTGTGTCTATATATCTATATATATATATATATACACACACACATACATGAAGCGCTAGTAACACATGGTTGGGTTATTTTTCTCTCTCTCTCTCTCTCTCTCTCATATATATATATATATATATATATATGGCCGGGTTATTTTAGGGATTTATACACTTGTAAATTTATTCATCGACTTACAACATACTCATATGCATCATTAAATATTAAAAACAAAACGTCTCGACTTATATCAATTAATATGTTATAATTGATTCATCGACTTATAACCTAGTGATGAATGAATGTAATTCATTAACTTTGTTATAATACAAATAATGAATACTATTATATCAATTAATAGAATAATATTATATTGGTTTATCAATTCATTAATTATTCGTACGTAGTAATGTATAAGATTGATCATCAATTACAATATAGTTTATGCGTGTGTATGAAATTACTCATATACTTAAATATAACTTAAAATATTACTTTACATAGATGCTATTATAATTTATTAAAAGTAATTACATAGTTAATAATTATTTATAATAATTGTAGTTAAATAAAATAAATATTTATAGCTAAAAATAATTTTTTATGGCTTATAATATTTAAAAACCAAAAAAGAAAAAAAACAATTTAATTATTTTTAAATAGCGACCAACGTTGGTCGCTATTTTTTGTCAAACGGTTAAAACTTATTTACAGACCAAAAATAGCGACCAAAGTTGGTCGCTTTTCCTAATTCTAGAGACAAAAACGGGTTTTCCCCCATTTCTCTTATTTCCTTCCCCAAAATTTCCCCAACTCTCTCTTTCCCTCCCCTTCTCTATTTCACTCACCCAAATCCCATCCCCCACCCCGCGCCACCACTGCCCCCTTGCTCGCCGCCGCCTCGCCGCCCACTACTCGCCGGTCACCACCATTGCCGCCTCTCTCTCTCTCCTTCTCCACCTAAAAAAACCAAGGTTAGAATTATAACCTTCAATCTTTGTTATTGCTAGTGTGTGTTACAATATTTGATGTATTGTAGTTTATAGTTTCAATTAGTGTCTCAATTCTTTGAACATTGTATTTTATTGAGGATAAAGGTTTAAGTTTTGTTTTAATTAGTTTTGTTAATTAATTTTATTAACTAATTAGTTTAATTAGTGTTGAATTTAGTTTAGTTAGATTTGAATTATACTTTGTATTGTCTTGATAGTTTAGCTAGAATTTAGGGTTTAGGATATGAATTAAAAAATTTGGATATGAATTGGAATTTTAGTTTATGAATTGAAATTTTAGGATATGAATTGGACTTTTAGTTTATGTATTGTAATTTTAGTTTATGTGTTGTAACTTTAGTTTATAAATTGGAATTTTTGGATATGAATTGAAATTTTGTGGATATGACTTTTAGGATATGAATTGAACCTTTAGGATATGAATTGAAATTTTTGTGTATGAATTGAACTTTTAGGATATGAATTAAGCCTTTAGGATATGAATTGGACTTTTAGAATATGAATTGAACTTTTAGTTTATGTATTAGAATTTTAGTTTATAAATTAAAATTTTAGGATATGAATTGAGCCTTTAGGATATGAATTGAAATTTTAGGATATGAATTGGACTTTTAGTTTATGTATTGGAATTTTAGTTTATAAATTGAAATTTTAGGATATGAATTGAACTTTTAATTTATGAATTGAAATTTTAGGATATTAATTTAAATTTTTGTGTATGAATTGAACTTTTAGGATATGAATTGAGCCTTTGGGATATGAATTGAACTTTTAGGATATGAATTGGACTTTTAGTTTATGTATTGGAATTTTAGTTAATAAATTCAAATTTTAGGATATGAATTGAACTTTTGTGAATATGAATTGAAATTTTAGAATATGAATTGAACCTTTAGGATATAAATTGAAATTTTTCTGTATGAATTGAAATTTTAGGATATGAATTGAGCCTTTAGGGTATGAATTGAATCTTTAGGATATGAATTGGACTTTTAGTTTATGTATTGGAATTTTAGTTTATAAATTGAAATTTTAGGATATGAATTGAACTTTTGTGGATATGAATTGAACCTTTAGAATATGAATTGAAATTTTTGTGTATGAATTGAACTTTTAGGATATGAATTGAGCCTTTAGGATATGAATTGGACTTTTAGTTTATGTATTGGAATTTTAATTTATAAATTAAAATTTTAGGATATGAATTGAACTTTTGTGGATATGAATTGAAATTTTAGGATATGAATTGAACCTTTAGGATATGAATTGAAATTTTTGCGTATGAATTGAAATTTTAGGATATGAATTGAGCCTTTAAGATATGAATTGAACCTTTAGGATATGAATTGGACTTTTAGGATATGAATTGAGACTTTAAGATATTGTCACGACCCTAACCCCAAACCCGGTCGTGATGGCGCCTCTCGTGAAGACAAGGCCAACCAATTGAACATAATTCACCCCTTTAAGCAGTTAAATAACATAAAGATACTTTAAACATGATTTAATAGCAATATTTTGCGGAAATAGAGATAACGAAACGGAAACCCAACCCGATGCAGCCTAACCGGAGTGTCACAAGTCACGAGCATCTATAGACCATGATACGAGCATGCTAAATCCAATGTCTAGTACAAATGTTTGAAGGAAATAGGAATTACAAGATAGTAGAGACACGGGGCTGCGTACGCCAACAGCTACCTCGTAGTCTCCGAATACCGCCTGGAACTGGAGGAATCAGCAGTCAGGAGCAGAACCAGCGACGCCTGAATCTGCACACATGGTGCAGCGAGTAATGTGAGTACTCCAACACAGTGAGTAATAAATATAAATAATGACTGAAGGTAAGAAAACACGTAAGGCACAAGACATTCTATAATGAAGCAATAAAAGAATCACTTAAAACAGTAAAACAGTGAAGAGTCAAGTAAAAATCCCTTTTCAACAAGTAAAACAAGTAGTTGATAGGTAAGTAAACAAATAGAAGTTCGCCCCTCGGGCACAGTATCAACAAATCCGCCTATCGGGCAACGCCTCAAAAATAGTAACAGCCCCTCGGGCTCAATCTCAGAACAATACCGGCCCCTCGGGCTCAATCTCACATCACAATGGGTACACGCACTCACTGGGGGTGTACAGACTCCGGGAGGGGCCCATTACGGCCCAAGCGCAATATCAAGCCATCTCGTGGCATCAAATCTAGGCATTCGGCCTCATATCAATCAAGCCATCTCATGGCGTATATATCTCAGGCCTTCGGCCTCATAAACAATATCAACAAGCCACCTCATGGCGTACATATCTCAGGCCTTCAGCCTCAAATCCGTATCAGTGTTTCCTCACAATTAGGCCCTCGGCCTTACTCAGTCAAAAATACTCACAAGCCCCTCGGGCGTTAGTAAAATAGTATTTCTCAGCCCAAAACATCATTTAAAATATCATTTAAGTCTCAAAACGGAGTAAAAATGGCTGAGTAATAAAATAGTAGAAAATAACATGACTGAGTTCAATTAATAAGTCAAAATAGTGAGGAAATAGTAATAAAAATCCCCAAAGGGTTCAAATAGTTGGCACGAGCCCAAATATGGCAATCAACCCAAATCATGATGATAACATATAAGTTTCAGTCAAATACACGGTAAAATCATCAGTCGGGACGGACCAAGTCACAATCCCCAATAGTACACGACCCCACGCTCGTCATCAAGCGTGTGCCTCACCTCAATATAGCACTACGATGTGCAATCCTGGGTTTCAAACCCTCAGAGCATCATTTACAATCATTACTCACCTCAAACCGGCTAAATCTCTAACTCGCGACGCCTTTGCCCCTCGAATCGGCCTCCACGCGCGTCGAATCTATCCAAGATCAGAACGAATACGTCACAATATGCTAAGGGAACAAAGCCCAAGCAAAAACAAATCGAATTACCACAAAATTCCAGAAATTGGTCAAACCCGACCCCCAGGCCCACATCTCGTAATTTGACAAATATTTACAAAACTAGAATCCTTATACTCTCACGAGTCTAACCATACGAAAATTATCCAATTCCGATACCATTTGGTCCTTCAAATCATCATTTATATTTTTGAAAAATTTCACAATTTTCTTCCCAAATTCCATCCCAAATCACGAATTAAATAATGAATTCAATGATATATTCATATACTCTAGCCAAATCTGAGTTAGAATCACTTACCCCGATGAATTTCTTGAAAAACCTTCGAAAAATCGCCAAAATCCGAGCTCTCTAGGTCAAAATATCAAATAAAACACAAAACCTCATATTTATAGAGTACCCCACGGATTTCCACCTCTGCGGACCGCACAAAATCGACTGCAGTCCGCACAAAACCAGTGCAGTCCGCACAAAAATGACCGCGGCCGCACAGGCTTTCTTCTGTAATGACAGGCTTTAGTATTTTGGCCATAACATTTTCTACAGATGTCCAAATTGCAATATCATTACCTTTCTGGAAACTAGACACGAAAGGCTACAACTTTCATTTTTGAATCATCTCAAAATTCCTTGTAGATCAAAAGATATGAGCTTCTGAAGTAGGACCAATGAAATGTTCCCCACCGCGGCCGCACTGCATTTTGTGCGGTCCGCACAGAACCTACCGCGACCCCACTTCATTTTGTGCAGTCCGCACAGCACATATCGCGTCCGCACTTCTTTTTGTATGGACCGCGCGGGTGGATTCCGAGGCCTGCAACCCATCTGGACCTGCTACAGATATGATTTTCGGCCTAAAACATCCCGGAACTCCCGGAGCTTCAAACTAATTGTACCAACACATCCCATGACATCGTTCAAACTTGTTCAAAACTTCAGAATGCTCACAACAACATCAGTCACCAATTTAACATAGAATTCAAGCCTAAGAACTCCAAGAACTCTTAAATTATACTTTCGATCAAAAAGTCTATCAAATCTCGTCCGAATGACCTAAAATTTTTGCACACACATCTCAAATGACACAACGAAGCTACTGACACTCTCGGAATTCCATTCCGACCCCTATATCAAAATATCACCTATCAACCGGAACCGCTAAAATATCAACTTCGCCAATTTAAGCCTAAATCTTCTCTACAACTCCAACATCCATTTCGATCGCGCTCCTAAGTCACAAATCACCTCTCGTAGCTAACCGAACCATCGGAACTCGTTTCTGATCCTTCTAACGCATAAGTTAACATCCGGTAGACTTTTCCAACTTAAGCCTTCTTAAAAGAGACTAAGTGTCTCAAACTCCATTGAACTCATTCCAGACTCGATCCGACCAACCCGATACCACAAAAATATGGATAACGAAGCATAAAGAAGCTGAAATGGGGGAAATGGAGCGGTAACTCATGAGACGACTGGTCGGGTATCATAGATATGAATTGAAATTTTAGGATATGAATTGAACTTTTAATTTATGAATTGAAATTTTAGGATACGAATTGAAATTTTTGTGTATAAATTGAACTTTTAGGATATGAATTGAGCCTTCTGAATATGAATTGAACTTTTAGGATATGAATTGAACTTTTAGTTTATGTATTGGAATTTTAGTTTATAAATTAAAATTTTAGGATATGAATTGAACTTTTGTGGATATGAATTGAACCTTTAGGATATGAATTGAAATTTTTATGTATGAATTGAACTTTTAGGATATAAATTGAGCCTTTAGGATATGAATCGGACTTTTAGGATATGAATTGGACTTTTAGTTTATGTATTGAAATTTTAGTTTATAAATTAAAATTTTAGTATATGAATTGAACTTTTGTGGATATGAATTGAAATTTTAGGATATGAGTTGAAATTTTTGTGTATGAATTGAAATTTTAGGATATGAATTGAACTTTTAGGATATGAATTGGACTTTTAGGATATGAATTGAGCCTTTAGGATATAAATTGAAATTTTAGGATATGAATTGGACTTTAGTTTAGGTATTGGAATTTTAGTTTATAAATTAAAATTTTAGGATATGAATTGAACTTTTAATTTATGAATTGAAATTTTAGGATATGAATTGAACCTTTAGGATATGAATTGAAATTTTTGTGTATGAATTGAACTTAAGGATATGAATTGAGCCTTTAGGATATGAATTGAACTTTTAGTTTATGTATTGGAATTTTAGTTTATAAATTGAAATTTTAGGATATGAATTGAACTTTTGTGGATATGAATTGAAATTTTAGGATATGAATATAACCTTTAGGAAATGAATTGAAATTTTTGTGTATGAATTGAAATTTTAGGATATGAATTGAAATTTTAGGATATGAATTGAGCGTTTAGGATATGAATTGAACCTTTAGAATATGAATTGGACTTTTAGTTTATGTATTGAAATTTTAGTTTATAAATTGAAATTTTAGGATATGAATCGGACTTTTAGTTTATGTATTGGAATTTTAGTTTATAAATTGAAATTTTAGGATATGAATTGAACTTTTCATTTATGAATTGAAATTTTAGGATATGAATTTAAATTTTTGTGTATGAATTGAACTTTTAGGATATGAATTGAGCCTTTAGGATATGAATTGAACTTTTAGGATATGAATTGGACTTTTAGTTTATGTATTGGAATTTTAGTTTATAAATTGAAATTTCAGGATATGAATTGAACTTTTGTGGATATGAATTGAAATTTTACGATATTAATTGAAATTTTTGTGTATGAATTGAACTTTTAGGATATGAATTGAGCCTTTAGGATATGAATTGGACTTTTAGGATATGAATTGAGCCTTTAGGATATGAATTGAGCCTTTAGGATATGAATTGGAGTTTTAGGATATAAATTGAGCATTTAGGATATGAATTGAAATTTTAGGATATGAATTGAACTTTTAGTTTAGGTATTGGAATTTTAGTTTATAAATTAAAATTTTAGGATATGAATTGTACTTTTAATTTATGAATTGAAATTTTAGGATATGAATTGAAATTTTGTGTATGAATTGAACTTTTAGGATATGAATTGAGCCTTTAGGATATGAATTGAACTTTTAGTTTATGTATTGGAATTTTAGTTTATAAATTGAAATTTTAGGATATGAATTGAACTTTTGTGGATATGAATTGAAATTTTAGGATATGAATATAACCTTTAGGATATGAATTGAAATTTTTGTGTATGAATTGAAATTTTAGGATATGAATTTAACCTTTAGGATATGAATTGAACCTTTAGGATATGAATTGGACTTTTAGTTTATGTATTGAAATTTTAGTTTCTAAATTGAAATTTTAGGATATGAATCGGACTTTTAGTTTATGTATTGGAATTTTAGTTTATAAATTGAAATTTTAGGATATGAATTGAACTTTTAATTTATGAATTGAAATTTTAGGATATGAATTGAACCTTTAGGATATGAATTTAAATTTTTGTGTATGAATTGAACTTTTAGGATATGAATTGAGCCTTTAGGATATGAATTGAACTTTTAAGATATGAATTGAACTTTTAGTTTATGTATTGGAATTTTAGTTTATAAATTGAAATTTCAGGATATGAATTGAACTTTTGTGGATATGAATTGAAATTTTAGGATACTAATTGAAATTTTTGTGTATGAATTGAACTTTTAGGATTTGAATTGAGCCTTTAGGATATGAATTGGACTTTTAGGATATGAATTGAACTTTTAATTTTTGAATTGAAATTTTAAGATATGAATTGAACTTTTAATTTTTGAATTAAAATTTTAGGATATGAATTGAACTTTTGTTGGGTTGTTGTGGAGATTTTGGTATTGAAATTGTAGCTTATGAATTGAATTATATTGTTATTTAAGGAATTTGGTATGATGACAGGTGGTGTAGCTGCCAAAACAGGCAGTTTCTGCCAAAATTATACCTAGAAAAGCAACCAATTTTGGTCGTTTTTCTATTTAAAAAAAAATATTTTCTGGGCAATAGCGACCAAGGTTGGTCGTTAATTAGCCCAGATTTCCTAAAAAGCGACCAACTTTGGTCGCTATTCTATTAAAAAAAAATTCTGGAAATTAGTGACCTATTTTGGTCGCTTATGTTTAAAAAAAAATTACATTCTTGAAATTAGCGACCACTTTGGTCGCTTATGTTTAAAAAAATTTAAAAAAAAAGCGATCAACTTTAGTCGCTATTTTCCAAATTTTAAAATATAATATTTGGTTTACAAACCAAAGTTGGTCGCTATATTTTGAATAATAATAAATAAATAAAACGTAATTTAAACATAGAGACCAACTTTGGTCGCTAAATTTATATTATTAAAATATTAAAACGACCAAAGTTGGTCGGTATATTGTTTACCCGGAATATTTGGTCTATAAGGTAAAGGGACCAGCAAAATAGCGACCAAGCCAGTTTGGACGCTTTTTGGTCGCTATGTGACTTGTAAGCGACCAACTTTGGTCGCTTTTTGTGGTCGTTTTTTTCCGGATTTCTAGTAGTGAATAATTCATAACAAATTTGATATAATGACCTGGACAGAATAAATATATATCGTATACTTATAATTAGTTAAACTGCATTTATTATTTAGAAATTTATACAACAATGTACAAATTATATCAGCATGGCCTAGTGTTAGCAAGTGTAGTATCACCCTTCTCTGGGAATACGTAGAAAGAAAATACAAGAGAAGAGAACGAACACGACAAAGGTTTAATCATGTTTATCGAAAAATTAAGTTCATTTACACAATCTAATGAAACTAACAATTCCATATGTTCAAGTGATGAAAGAGTTAATTAAGAGAAGAACAATACAAACCAGATCTCTCTTTTATCTAATTAGCTCCAAGCATCACCAAACAAATTAATGATCAAAGCAAGTCAAAAGATAGAAAAATATTATAATGGAAAAAAGAATAATACAGTTTAGATTTTTTCATACTGTCATTTCTTCACCAGGATCCTCCACCTAACATTCCATTCCAATATCCAGCACTTGAATTCTCTTGCCCTTTACTCTGATTATAATTTTCAGCTTCAGCACTTGTACCCGACAATTGCTTATTCAAGTATCCGAATGGGAACATTATTTTTGCACCATTTTCTTGAACTCCACTTAAAAAACTTGATGTGTACAAAGCGTTTATATCCGGTGTTGGTGTTGAGATAAATGAAGTTAACCCTCTTGAGGCAATTCCAGTCCTAAGCAGATCCGTTGTTGAAATTGGAGTAGTACTTGAAGTTGAACTTAAGGGCTGATTATTTCCATTATTGCCCCTGTCCATCTTAGGAAATTCAAGAAACTGCGGCACGCTATGGAAGTAATTGTGATCATGTGTAATAGATGGGAGCCCTAGATTAAAATCTTGGCTATTTCCAAGATTAATCTTATAATTAGGGTTTTGATGAGAAAGACTTGGATTAGGGTTCGAATCAGGAAAATTTTGTGATGATGATGATAATGATAATGAAGAAGAAGAACATCTTCTATTCTTCCTTGAACCTCCTCCGACTGGAACATTTCTTAGAGTGCCACCTTCTGTCCAATACCTATCGAGACATAATATAATTTATCAGTAACTAAACGTGTGATATCTCTCGCACCCTTTAAGCTTTTATATTAGTTGGTCACACAATTTAACAATCACTACTAGGAATTAGCCACGGACAAATTCTGTAGCTAAATAGAAAAATTCATCACTAATCTATTTAGCGATGGATTAGCGACAAATTATCAAAAAAATTCTCTTAGCTACGAGCGATTTAGCATCGAATTAGTGACGAAGTTCGTGGCTAATTTCATTTTTTTAATAGTGAATATTACCTCCGACAAGTCTTGCAGAAGTATCTTGGTTGAGTAAGACTATAGTTGTTGTAGTAACAAAACTTGGTATTTGTTGAATTGCACCTTGGACAATTTACGGCTTGATCTTTTTGGGGTCTGACTTTTTTTTCCAGTGGAGAAGATGGCCTTGAACATGTAATATTAGGAGGAGCTATTTCTGCAGCCATGGATGTTACAAGTCCAATATCCTAAAAATTAACAATCACAAAAAGGAGAAACAAAGAAGGTTAAGAAGATCAAAAGTGAAAAAGAGCTAATGTGAAAAATAGATGACACAATTTCTGGATAACTACTTTCACCTTTGAAATTAAATTGAAGGAAACTGAAAAGTAAACAATAATAATAACGAAGATCACCTTTTTCCCTATGCTTTATCCACTATCATGTGTAAAGGAGGAAGAAAGAAAATGTGCAGTACTTGATGTTTAAAGAGAATAAACGCTTTAATTTGGAAAAAAAAAGGTTTACATATAGTATTAGGAAGAAATTTTTAAAAATTCAAATTGAAGTTCGGGTTTTGAACATCATTTCATGAAGATAAAATTATCTTTACGGGAAAAAATATGCGATCAACAAGGATACACATCCAAAAGAAATTCAAGAAAACTCAACATGTTTAGTACAAAATGCAGAAAATGAACTTAATTTTGTACCCACCTGAGTCCATTGTGTAGTATCCATAAATGGGGAAAATAAGAGGAAAAAAAGGTCAGAGAAAAAAAAGCAATGGTTGATGTCTTCTCAAGAACAAATATTGTTTCACCTGCTTTGTCTGGAGCTGTCCTTAGTTTAAAGGAAGAAAGAATGTTTTGAGTTGTTTGTGAGTTGGCTTTTTATGGGTTGGTTTACTTTTTGGATGATGGAAAAGAAAAGGGGATATGTTTGTTTTGACTACACCTTGTGAAAACAGTATACTTTATTGTTATTTTTGGGTGTGAAATTATGTCCAAATTTCGTCAGGGATAGTGTATTTAATCTTATTTTAAACATTGTGAGTGGAATTATGAATGGATGTCCTGTGGTGGGTTTCTACTTTTTGACCCTATGATGGTGGTCTTCGGATTCTCATTGTTCTCTTGTCATTTCATTTTAAGTTCTCTTTCGTTTATTTGTGCCAAAAATGTGTGTATTTGTTGTCATAGACTAAATAAAGAAAGCAAAATGACTAAAATATCTAGCATCTCAAGCAAATGTACATAATTCTATACCATCAAGAATAATTTTAACGATTCAAGTTATATATACGACTAGTGTAAAGGATTATTTTTGTATATATACTATCAAGGGCGGAGTTATATGTGGTCAAGGGTAGTCAACTGAACACTATTTGTCGAAAAATTATATTGTTTATAAGGTAACATATTACTTGTTATTGATAAAATAATAAATTATGAATACCCTGCATAACCCACTAGTTAATATAGGGTGTTCATATTTTGAACACCCTTATTGAATTTTTTGACTTCGATATTGTATGCTACAAGTGCAATTTAACCTATTAAAGGTGGTTAGTTGCCATTTTATTAGGATACTAATCACTCACTTATCAGAGGGAATTGCCTATAATTTTTTTTTTACATGGCCTGGTTATGTAAATAATTTTTATTCCATCAGTACGTGTATAGAATATAAACTCTAATTATAAAGATATGTATAGGTTAAAGTTTAATATAATCCCACATGACTAATTAAGCACAATTGGGTGATATATTTCACCACCTTTTAGCTTGGACTAGAGTTGAAAGGGGCTCCATGTCTGATGTCCCCTCTCTTGATGCTAAGCTCCATAGTTCATACTTAAATATTTATTTTCATCATATTTGAAAAGGTTGTATAACTAGTGGGCTAAAACTACGTCAATCTCTCTTTTGTTTACGTATTACACCCTCCTGTCCAAAATATTAGTCGTTTTGTCAAACTGACATTTCTAGAATAACAAAATGTCATTTGTTATTTTCTTTTCCAAAGCTACTACAATTATATTTTAATGAGCGCTACATGAGATATTTATGGAGAAATGAAGGATAGCTTAGATAAATATAATAGCTAAGGCTATTAAAAGTCTTTCTTAAAGGGTGTATAAAAATCCTCAAAGATAGATAATATGGACCGGCGAAAATGCTAATTAGCTAAAGGTCTTTACCAATAAGGGCCGTGATGAGATGGTTATGGTTCTTCTACCATTAATCAGATGTAACGGGTTCGAGTTCTAGGAGTGATAAAATCCTGATAAAGAGTATTTTAATGAGGCACTACGGAACGTGAATCTAAATTAATCGGAACAGTAAAACAAGTATCGGGACATCGAGTGTGAAGCCAAAAAAACATCTTTAGTTTTCCACTCATGCAATATGGCCACACGAAGTCCCAACAAAAAAAGAAATTCAGCACAAAGTCAGTGCTACTTCTCTATTAGCCTCAAACCAAGAGAAAGACAAATACCCATGAATTCTTTTGTTTCTTTTTTTTGGTTTCCCTATCCGGTGAATCCATATTAATGGGGTCCGATTAAATTCGGATTCGCGTAGGAAAGTCCCACATTGGGGGTAAAGCGTGTTTCCTAACAAAGATGACTCCATATCCAAAGACTCGAATCTGAGACCTCTGGTAAAGGATGAAGGAGTACTTACAACTCCATCACAACCCGACCCTTGTTGGTCAAATACTCAAGAATTCAGATTTACGTTGTTTTGAGTTTCTTTGACCCCAGTGACTAGCTTTATATTAAAGTTGTTGATACTTTTTGGCAACAACATTCCTTACTAGTTGGGAAGATGGGTTTCAACATCCTCAGAAACACTCAGGAAAATTCACCAACTACTAATATTGTTTGCATGTTCACGTCCTTTTGTTAGTTTTGGCAACGTGATCCAAATGTTTTATCTTTTGTTTCACCTTTTTCTCTACACAGCTCTCTTTAATCTTCTTTTTCTAAAAAGGTTAAATACTTCATTGTTAAGTATGACAAGATATGGTCTTTTCAGTGTTTCCCTTTACTAATGCATTCTTCATCACCTTTAGGAATTATTCTGAAAAAGACATTAGGGTTTCATACCAACCATATCGGTTTACCACCATTTTGCTTTTGTTTGTACTTGGAATTTTCAATGTAGTATAAGTGTTACACTTCATTCTTCAATGTTAAAATACACCAGTCCTCCCACTGATTTTTTTGCTGGTTAATAGGTGACCTAATTTTGATTCATGACACGTTAGCTCACTGTTAGAGGCAGAATTAAGACGTATTTGGTGGATTCAACTGAAACTATTATTTTTGGCTCCAACTACGTATGTATATCCTAAATATTTTTAAAAGTATATGTATAAAAAGATCAAACTTATTGGTTCAGTGACTAAGTCTTGTACCCAGTGACTAAGTTTTGTATTCGCCTCAACCTAATTTCTTCCTATACAAAATATGTTTCCTTCTTCACTTTCTTGTTCTTCCTCCCTCCCCCCCCCCCCCCCCGCCAACCAACTCCCAGGATCACGCCCTAAACTTGGGGAGGCATGGCCGGCACCCGGTATCATAGTTGGCCCGAGCATACCACTCTATAACTGTGAACTCTAAAGGGGTAACTCTCAACTTAGACCGACGAGACCTACCTTACAAATCAAGGCTGACGAGGACACCATAAATGTCGACAACGAGCAATACCAAACTAACATGTACACAGGGCTGACAAGGCCATAATACGGATATACAAAATATACAGGACTCGTCTACAAGCCTCTAGAGATAACTAAATTGTACCATAGTCGGGACAAGGCCTTGACCTACCTATCAAACCTGTATATATAAAATGGACTCCAAGGTCTAGACCTGGTAACTCCGAGGAAGTGGAACTTACCAACCAAGGTGATGTTTGACTCTGTCTGTTGGGAGGGTCTGTCCAACTGTCAATCAGGACCTGCAGGCATGAAATGCAGCATCCCCGGGCAAAAGGGACGTCAGTACAAAATAATGTATCGAGTATGTAAGACAATAGAAAGCTGAATTGAACTGATAATATAGTATCTGGGAGTCAAAGATAATCTGAAGATATGCATACTTGCTGATACTGACTCGACTCTCTCAATATAGTAAGTAAAATAGCTATCCGGCCCTGTAAGGCTTGATATGTGTAACTGCTCTGCCGTAGTAGGATCACTCATAGGCGTTTGGCCATACTAGGCTCTGTATCTCGGCAATTCTAGGCTCGCTCATAGGCACTCGACCACAGTAGTCTTGGTATATAACTTACCATCTGATTAGAGGTTGCCCAATAGGGGCATGCCCATCGATTATAGCTCGATGATGGTAAAAATACTGTAATACTCTATATATATAGACTCTCTACTCTCTTGGCTGAAAGAAGACAATACTAAACTGAATATGGAGTCCTGATAAGGGAGAATGCTATAACTTATAAGACTAAGACAATGTACATAAATTTAGAAATATGAACTTCTCTTTATATCTTGTTATCAAACACATGTATTACGTGATCATGACAAAATAAAGGAAAGGTTTAGCCTTAACATACCTTAACCTCGTTGAGTCCTTAATAGCTTCCAAGAAACACTTCAAACAACTCAACTTAGTCCACCATAGCATAAGGAGATTCAAAATCAGTGCTGAGTAAAGGCTAAGTCCGTAACTTAAGCTAGTAGCTCGTTTATGTAAATTTGGGCAGCATCTCCCTTGTAACAAGGGCCTACTCCAATACCATATACCAACAACAACAACCAGAGCAATACAATAAGAACAATATCAATAATAGGGTACCGAATATTTCATTAACAAGTCATCAACATATCACGACGAGCGGTAAGTTCGGATTGAATCCCTTTAGCACACTTCAACCTCATTATCATTCATTTTTTAACTTAGTAACATATTCAGTATAATAACCAATACCTTTTAATGGATTTCCAACCTTGTACTCAATTTTAAAACCACCCGAAATAGCCCAACATAAGATAATATCAATGTGGACAACTTCCAAGTGCTTTATAGCCATTTCCTTTTCTAGTTACCAATTTCCTCAACAAGATTGACATGTAAACCAGCATAATCATGCTAAAAATATCATATCCAACTTAATTTTCATAATTTCCAGCCACTTAAAGTTCATAAGAGCAACTTTCAAATCAATCCATCAAAAACAACAACATCTCAAGCTAATCCACGTATTATCTTGTAGTTTATCATCTTAACAACTTACCAACATACAAGCAAGATTTAGCACAATTAGTAGGCTATTATACTCACCTTAGACAGTAGCAACAACTTGAAATTTTAGCCAAACACAAAGGTGTTGTATTCTCTTCTTGAATCAACTTTTGGTGTTCAAGTTGGTGTATAAACACTTGTAGTTAGCCTTGAAAACCTATATAAAGGAGGAACTGATTATTATCTAAATCAACAAGAACAATACGAAACCTGAGGTTACTCCACTTTGAAGAACCCTCCAAATGTCATGACCTAAAATCCGACTAGTTGTGATGATACTTAACTCAACCTACTAGGTAAGCCAATTAAAAAATATCTATTTCCAATTAAATTAATAAAACAATTAAATAGAAGAAATTATCTGAACCTTATACATTTCCCAAGGACTGATAATACAAATCATGAGCTTCTAAGAATAGAGTTTACAAAGCTGATATGAAGTAAATACATTTTCTGTTTGAAAAGTACATAAATAGAGTTTTATAAATCTAAGGCTACCATGAACAAGAGGCAGCTACAACAGGGACACAAGCATACCTTCAAATCCAGCAACCATCGAACACAACAACAACAACAACCAACATGTGCATTCTATGTGCAGAAGTGTAGTATCAGTACAACCGACCCCATGTACTGGTAAGTAACAAACCTAACTTTAGGTTGAAAGTAGCGACAAGCTAGAACATAGGTCGGGCCCAATACCAATAACCAACAGCAGTTCATAACAATGTAAAGTAAATAACAAAGAAGTAATCTCGGAATTTAACTTCTTAGCTTTTTCATTATTCCCGAAAATAGTTCTGCTTTTCAAGTATATCAGTGAGAATCCAAATCCTTTACCGAAATCGTCAAAAATATGATTAAGTTTGAAAACTAAATTTTTTTCCAAAAACCTTTCATCAAGTAAATGTTTCAATTTCAGATAGTATGAGAAAAGTACATCCCTATGCCTACATGTCAAGATACAGGTAAGATCATGAATGTCACCAAAACTGGACAACAAAAGGAAATGCATCTATATGCATGTATCTCAAGTACGCATGTCAAATGCAATGCCTCTCAGTAATGAACTCATGTACTCACACTCTTAGAGTACTTAACCTCACTATCTCACATTATCTCTTACCGTGCTTAATACTCTATACACTTAATCACTCAGCACTGTACACTACTCGTTGCGGCGTGCAACCCGATCCACATATACATAGCCATAAGGCTCATTGCGACGTACAACCTGATCCATATATATATAGCCATAAGGCTCGTTGCGGTGTGCAACCCGATCCATATACATATAGCCATAAGGCTCGTTGCAGTGTGCAACCCAATCCATATATATATATATATATATATATATATATATATACACACACATAATCAACTACGCTCACTAGGGGTGTGTGCAGACTCCGAAGGGACTCCTTCAGCCCAAGCATTATATCGTTGTGGCATGCAGCCCGATTCCATTAAAAGTAATAAATATAACACGATGCGGCGTGCAGCCTGGTCCCATAACTGTCACTCATAATCAGGCTCTCAGCCTCACCCAATCATCAATCTCTTCAGTATCACTCATGGGCTCACAAATGTCATGAAACTAGCCTGACAACAACGTATGATGTATCAATAAACAACAACTGAGACTGAGATATGATATGAATGCACGAATATGGTTGAGTGTGAAATATCAATGAAATCAGTGAGATGACAGCAAGAAACGACCACTATGGGTCCTAACAATATCTGCATAAAGCTTAAACATGATATCTAGCAAGATGGCAGCTCAGTTACTTTATCACATGATGAAACACATATATCAACAAAATAGGGCCACTATACAGTGTCATAAAAACAACGGAGTCACAAATTCATAGGGTGCACGCCCACACGCCCGTCACCTAGCATGTGCTTTACCTCATCATCAATCACATAACACGTAATTCGGGGTTTCATACCCTCAACACTAAGTTTAGAAGAGTTACTTACCTCAAACAAGCCAATTCCAATACCGAGCAAGCCAAGCAATGCTCCAAGAATGTCATCACACGCGTAGCGACCTCCGAACGGCTCAAAACTAGTCAAAAGCAACTCAAATACATCAAATAAGCCCAATGAAACAATTTCAAAAATGATAAAGATCGAATCCTTAATCAAAATCCAAAATCAGCCAAAATTTTCACCGGGCCCGCGCCTCGAAACCCAACAAAACTCACAAAATCCGAAAACCCATTCAATTACGAGTCCAACCATACTAGTTTTATTCAAATCCGACTCTGAATCGATGTTCAAAACTCAAAAATTCTCATTATAAAACTTTAGGCCAAATCTCCCAATTTTGCTCTTTACATTCATCAACCAATTGCTAAAAAATAAAGATGGATTCATGAAATGTAATCAAAACAGAGTTGAGAACACTTACCCCAATCCTTGTAATGAAATTTGCTCCAATAATCGCCTCAATCCGAGTCCCACATCTCAAAATATGAAGGAAGAACAAAACCCTCAATTTTTTATAGTTTCTGCCTAGCACTTTTCGCATTTGTGGACAAATCGTCGCATCTGCGACCACCACATCTGCGGTAACTTCTTCGCTTCTGCGACCACAACTAACCAGCCGACCTCTCGCAGATGCGGAACAATTTCCGCTTCTGCGCACTCGTAGGTGCGAGTCTTCCTCCGCATCTTCGATGACCTTCAGGAAAGCCGGCTACGCTTCTGCGGCCAGTTGTCTGCATCTGCGCCCATTGTTCCGCAAATGCTGAAACACCAGAACCAGAAATCTTTCAGCAATGCAACATGAAATGATAATGATCCAAACCTCATCCAAAACTCACCCGAGCCCCTCGGGACCCCGTCCAAACATATCGACAAGTCCTATAACATAACACGAACCTACTCGAGGCCTCAAAACGCACATAACAACATCGAATCACATCTCACTTCAAAATTAATGAACTTGAAACATCAAACTTCTATAATCGATCCCGAAACCTATCAAATCACGTTCGATTGACCTTAAATTTTGCACACAAGTCACATTTGACGTTACAGACCTATTCCAGCTTCCGAAATTGGAATCCGGCCCCGATATCAAAAAAGTCAACTCCCGGTCAAACTTTCCAAAATTCCAACTTTCGCCATTTCAAGACAAATTCTACTACGGACCTCCAAATCATAATCTGAATGCGCTCCTATGTCCGAAATCACCCAACGGAGCTAACAAAACCATCAAAAATCTAATCTGAGGTCAAATACTAAAATCAAACTTGGGCAAACCTTTTAAATTTAAAGTTTCTAGCTGAGAATCATTCTTCCAAATCAATTCTGAATAACTTGAAAACCAAAATTGATGATTCACATAAGTCATAATACATCATACGGAGCTACTCATGCCCGAACACTACCGAGCGAAGTGCAATTGCTCAGAACGACCGGTCGGGTCGTTACATCCTCCCCTACTTAAACATACGTTCGTCCTCGAACGTGCCCAGAGTCGTTTCAAAACCCATCAAATCACCGTGTAACCTTACCATGCACATACCCGGGGGAGATTCCATGTCACCCTATCCTATATAGGTTTGGTAACACAACATAACCGAAATTTCATAATTCAACCTAGCCCATAAACCTTAGAACCAAATTTTTCACATCCGAAATTTTCTATAAGATCAGAATCTCGCATCTACACACTGTATAAGTCTGAACAAGTTGTAATTATGAGCACGTGATTTTTTCCCTACAAGAACTACTCCCAAATATTCAAAATAAAATAGTTTTGCGTTGCTTGTGATTTATTTGCACTTGTCTGTGTGTGTTCATTTTTTACTTTAATTAAGAAAAATACAAAAACATATGTGTTGCATTTGCATTTACAATTTAGGATTAATTAAACAGTAATTTGTTTTACGAAAATAAAAAAAATCAAAAAATAACGTACTTCTCATTTTTAGGGTTTAATGTCAAATTGTGTGATTATCTCTGTATCTAATTTTGTGTGATAATTATTATTACACAAAATAATAAAGAACTGGTCGAATTTTAAATCGATTAAAGAACCCTAGAAGGACCAAACCTGGAGTCGGTCCGAGGGGAAAAAGAAATTGGGGTTTTAATCAACTTTAGTCGAGTGTTCTCAGTCGAGAACACTCGATTAAAGTTCGTTTTTACCTCAAAAGGTTCAAGTCGAAGGTCAAACTGATTGGAGTTCGGTCTATAGGTTCTGAGGTATTTCCTTTCCATTTCTTCTTCATTTTTTTGTTGTTGTTTGTTGTTTATCTGTTTAAGGTTTCATTGTAGTCCGGTTTTGTCAATGATTTTCCTCCTCCTCTCTTCGGACCTTTTTCTTTGTCCAAATTTTCTGTTGTTGATTATATGTTATAATTGGTTAATCAATTGAATAAGTTTCGTCGATTAGTCCGGTAGGTTTGAGTGTTAGTTTAACACGATAGTAGTTTAATTTTGGTTTTGATTTCATAGTTCATTCCAGTCTGTTTCCCCTCCTGCTTCGCTTATGTTCTAAATTTTGTGTTGAAATGAGCCTGTTGGTATATTCAGTTCATCACATTGAACTGAATTTATTGGTCATTTGTTATCCTGAATCTATCAATTCCCTTAAAGCTCTTTTGGCTGTTTCTTCTTTTGTATTCCAATTTAATTAAGCGTATGCTCGTCTAGTTGATTTCAGTTCATTTGTTTTTGAGCTAAATATGATTGGTTCCCCAATATAGTAAGTTCAATATGTGCTGCCCTGAACCCTTAGTCTTCATTTTTGATGCCATTTGATTTGATATGAGTTTCTATCTTGAATTACTGACTGATTTGATAAGTTGAATTGGTTATAGCTATTATAGTTTGTTGGTTAATTAGGATTCAGCTTAGTTAGTTGGTAGGTTTGAATAGGTTCGAGCTGAAAGGTTTAATACAGATTAAAAGGGATTGGACTAGGACAATAATCACAGTAATTTCAGGGGTAGTTTTGGGGTTTAAAAGTTTGGCAAAATGGTCTTGCTAAGTGGGCTGTCAGTAAGCACTTAATTAACATTAAACTAATACATTTGTTTAGTGTTAATGGGGAACAAAACATAATGGTATGGGGAGGCTTAAAAGGGATTGATTAGAATATGTTGCCCATACCTGTTTGAACATTAAATAAGGAAAAGACAAGAGATAATGGGGAAAACATACTCTGGTGGAATTAAAAAGAAGACCATGGGTAGAATTATTTTAAAAATATTCTGCCTGAGTGCTCTTGAGAGCTGGCAAGGTCAGTGTTTGGGTATAAGTGGAGGGACTTAGGACAGAACTTGGGGGAGGTGAGAGGAAGGAAGATATGAAAAGAAAAGTTTTGAAGAGTTTAAGAACAGAAAACCAAAATATATTGCAGTTAGTTCTCTTAGGTTCTGCATTTGATCCTTTTTTTAGTCTGGTCTAGTTTTTCTTTTGGGCAGACCTTAGAGGAAAAGAGCAATCTGAAAAGAGAGAGTAAAAGATAAAGGAAGAGAAACAGACAAGAAAAAATATATTCCATTGAGGAAGTTTTCTGATTCTAGTTCATCTAGGAATAAAATAGCTTAAGTTTTCTTGGTATTGTTGAGTAACTGAAGCTTGAAAGGTACAAGAATATGATTTCAAGTTGAATCTGGTTTGTTCGACTGAGTTGATTGGTTATTTGCTTGGGTTTATTGATTGCTGGGTTGATTCTTGGATTTTCTGGTGTCGTATGTTTCTGAAAATTCTCCTATTGTCGTTGTTGAACCCTGCTGGATTGGTCATTTGTTGCTGCTGTTGCTGTTTGACTGACCTCCTCATTTTTTTGGTTTATACTTCAACTTCCAAGTACACGACTCGAGACTCTATGGTTGTAGCTTCACATGATTGAAACATAAAATAAATGAAGATTGACCAAATGTCTTCTGTTGTTGTTTTTTTAAATTGATTCGTTGTCTGTGATTTGAACTTGGACTTTAGTTCAATTGTGTGGAACAAAATTAGTTTTGTAATCATATGAACTATATTCGAACATGGCTGTTGTATAATTTGAACTGCAATTGGATTGTGTTAACTATCATTTGGTACAGACGGTTAGGTAGTATGAGAACTTGTGTTCCTTATTAACTGGGGATTTGCATGTTCGATAGCTGTTATTTTGAAAGTTTGTCTGTGATCCGTTTATTATGTAGTAGATGTTAGTTGCATTTTGAGGACTGAAATAGGGATTGCTGTAGTTAAGGTAGTTGTACTGGGCTACACCAATTGAGTGAACTATTTGAATTGGTCATAGGTAATCTGGTTGTTAATATGAATACAGGTTGATGCACCTTCACCTAAAGCCAAAGCTTGTAGTAGTTATATCAATCAGCCACTTAGTTAATTGTAACCTCATATGATTAATTACCTTAAGCATCAATTGATATATTAGCTTGAAGTAGTATTTTCAAATTAGTACAAGAATGTTAGTAAATATCAGAATGTGCGCGTCTATTGGATTTATCCATTAAACCTGATAAGTTTCACTTAGTTATTAAGGTGTTAATCTGATCAGCAACATCTGAATAATGCATCAGAATAATTGTTAACTGGTCATTTGCTCAATTTGAACTATCATGTTTGGCTTAATCATGTGGGCTTAACCATTCCTTTTCCCCCAAGAGGTGTAATCTCCAGATTGATAAACGTGCAGCCCAGGTCCCGTTTTATGACTGTATGCGCTTGGACTTGGGCTGAGATATACGGATGGCCAGTTTCGAAGCCCGATGTTTGGCTTTGGTACATCATCACCAATTAGTCTGCTCCAACCCCGAAACAAATCGATTAGGACCTGTACTTGTTTATTTATTAGAGATCAACAAAAATAGAAATCATAGTTACCTTAGGATTTTCCCTTTAAAATAAATAATAGATGAGATGAGCCTCGCCAAATAAATACATAAATTGCGGGGCCCTCAATAAATGGTTAAAATGAAACATTTAGAATTCGGGATGGGCCGTTTAGTGAATTTCACGGCCCTCCCCAAAGATAATAATGCGCTAGTCATTCTAGACGCGCTTTTAATAATTTACTTTCTTAAACTCGGGTGCACATTTATGTGACCCAAATCCAAATCTCAACAGAATTAAAATGTGTCAATAACCACGGGTGCATTGATGTGACGTGGTTCGAGATGTATTTTCACGACGTTGCAATTCTCGTTAAAAATAATAATAATAATAAAAGCGGTAAAAAGTTAAAATTTACACATAGGTTCAACATGTATTAAAATCAGATAAATAAGACGAATATGACAGTTGAGCAACCGTGCTAGAACCACGGAACTCGGGAATTCCTAACACCTTCTCCCAGGTTAACACAATTCCTTACTCGGATTTCTGGTTCGCGGAATGTAATACAGAGTCAATCTTTTCCTCGATTCGGGATTCAACCGGTGACTTGGGACACCATAAATCTCCCAAGTGGCGACTCTGAATCTTTAAATAAAATCCCGTTTCGATTGTCCTTTAATTGGAAAAACTCCCTTACGCCCCTGCGGGCGCAGGTAAAAAGGAGGTGTGACAGCTCGGGCGACTCTGTTGGGGACCAAACCCAGAATCTCCGGTTTAGGGTTTAGAATTCGAGCTTTAAATAATTGTTATAATTGGCTTGTTTAATCCGATTTTTTTTACATGTTTGGGCCTAATGTGCTAAGTGATGCTTTTACCGCTTTGATATTATCTAAACTGTATGTAAACTGCTACGAAGCCCTTCTCTTCTCATCTTCGGAGATGTGCTCACTGGTCGAGACTCTCTATTCTGTTAGTGTCATACCTTGAAATAAGAAAGAGGCTCGGACAAGTTACTAAGCCGGATAGCTCGGGCGACTCTGTTGGGGACCAAACCTAGAATCTCCGGTTCAGGGTTCAGAATTCGAGCTTTAAATAATTGTTATAATTGGCTTGTTTTATCCGATTTTTTTTACATGTTTGGGCCTAATGTGCTAAGTGATGCTTTTACCGCTTTGATATTATCTAAACTGTATGTAAACTGCTACGAAGCCCTTCTCTTCTCATCTTCGGAGATGTGCTCGCTGGTCGAGACTCTCTATTCTGTTAGTGTCATACCTTGAAATAAGAAAGAGGCTCGGACAAGTTACTAAGCCGGATAGCTCGGGCGACTCTGTTGGGGACCAAACCCAGAATCTCCGGTTCAGGGTTCAGAATTCGAGCTTTAAATAATTGTTATAATTGGCTTGTTTTATCCGATTTTTTTTACATGTTTGAGCCTAATGTGCTAAGTGATGCTTTTACCGCTTTGATATTATCTAAACTGTATGTAAACTGCTACGAAGCCCTTCTCTTCTCATCTTCGGAGATGTGCTCGCTGGTCGAGACTCTCTATTCTGTTAGTGTCATACCTTGAAATAAGAAAGAGGCTCGGACAAGTTACTAAGCCGGATGACCTTTTGGTTCCCGGTACGTAGCCCCCTCCTCGACTCGAGTTGTTCGCTCAGGTACACAGTCTAGAACAAATACCCAGGTTATAAACCTAGAATAACTCAGCTTCATGACAGATCCCTAGTAGGAACGTTTGTTTGCATCACGTGCATTTAACTTTGGAGGCTCAACACAGGGGTTGGGTCTGTCTAGGACAGGTGTACCAAAAATGAAAAAGACCATCCTGATGCATCTTACTTGCTACTTATGCATTTATTTGCTTCGGACTTGCATGCTGACCGACTTTTGAAAATTTTGAGGAAAGAGAGACAGAGGTACGAGGGTTAAAGAGAGTTAATCACCTATTTTGAAAAAAAAAACAATGTCCAAATAGTGTCGAAACTCTGCCAAATTTTTGAGAAAATGGAAAAAAAGAAAAGAAAAAAAATAGTTTTATTTGCCTATGAAAAGAGTCTTGTTTTCAAAAGAAGTTTTTTTTATTGGCCCGAACTACGCAGGTTTGATTCTCACCGGATGTGTGATACGTAGGCAACCCTCATCGGGTCCAACTTCCCCTTTTGCAAAAATAGCCTAAAAATGTCAAATTTTAATTTTCGTCATAAATAAGTTGGGTGATGCCATTTTTTTATAGTCGATTGTCCCCAAAAGGGACGCCGAAAGGCCGATTTTGCATAAATAGCCACCTTTGGTCATTTTTAAGATTTCGATCGGTTAATCCACACAGCCTTAAAATCTTCGTCTCCGAAGTACTGAAAGGCCGTGTTTGAAAAACCGGGTCTTTCATTTTAGTTTGAAAAAAATAGTAGTTTTGTTTTGAATCAAATAAATTTACCTTTTTCTTAATCACCTTAATAAATGTGCAGTATGAGCACAAATGCAAATGAATCTTTCACCATACTTAATGAGGTCCCCCTCCAGCTCCACATGTGGTGGAATGATCTGGGAGAAGGCAACAAAGAAATAGTGGCTAGAATCCTGGGAGGTCTTGTCGGTCTACTGAATGTCAAGCTAAAGTCGAATGTCATCGAGGCCTTAATATTATTTTGGGACCCGACCCGCAATGTATTTCGCTTTGGGGATTTTGAGCTTACGCCCACGTTGGAGGAAGTCGCAGGTTATGCGGGTCTGAATGGAAATCTGAGGGGTCAATATTTGCTGTCACCAAGACCGGTATCTCCGCACAAATTTTTGGATTTGCTAAACATCAGCCGGAGCGTTCAGAATGATGATTTGTCTGGAGGGTGTTGCACTCTTCAGTTCCTGTATCAGTGTTATGGTAATCCTCAGGGTTTAGAAGAGCCAAATCTGGGACTAACCCATGCTAGGAACAGAAGTAAATGGGAAGCAAGACGAACCTTGGCGTTCATAACGACATTCTTGGGAATCGTGATTTGTCCATGAGAAGGAAAGGAGGACATTTTTTCCAAGGTTGCAATTTATTACTTCAGTTGTGGATGCAAGATCTGTGCCACCGGGCGGGGTACATGAACTATGGGCTGACTGGGTTAAGATGTATCGAAGAATTTGAAAAGCGGGTAAGGGGTATTGCATTTCCTGAGGGTACCGAAGCTTGGCTCATACGGCTGAGGTCATTGACTACCGATCAAATTGAATGGGTGTTTGGGTGGTTGCCCGTTACAGAGGTGCTATATATGTCAGCAGGGGAATGTCATATCCTTTTAATGGGTGTTCGGAGTATCCAACTGTATGCTCTCCATCGGGTACTACGCCAGCTGGGAAGGTTTCAAGTCATCCCCAAAGATGAAGACTTGAGCAAGCACGTCATTGAGTTAAGTCCAGAAGCCGCATTCCCGGAAGATAAAATTCGCAAATTGTGGAACGAGTGTCGGTTCCTCGGGCCTAAGACAATGGTCCGAGATCTGGCTAAAGGTGAGGTGGTCCAGAAGTATAATGCATGGTTTGGAAAAAGGTTCCAGATTCTCCAAAGGCCCACCAAAAGAGCCCATGTCCAACAGTTTACTAATGATTCACAAGAGCAATGGGGTTGGCTTGCAAAAGAAGAAAACTACAGGGCAGAAATAGGCAAGCTGAAACAACAGACTGGGGACCTGGAGTTTGAAAATAGTGTGCAAGCTGCTGCCGACAAAGGGGAAAAGAACAAATTGGCCCAAGAAATAGGGGCGCTAAAGGCCCAAATCCGACAAATAAGAAAAGATGCTGATAACCAATAAAAGAGTCGGTTGGACGAAAGGTTGCTAAATGGGCTAAAAAATCAAATCACCGAATGTCAAAAAGGTTTAGAAAGATCGGAAGATAGCAAGAATCCGAGCCAGATAGGCAAGGGGTACAGAAGTGCGAAAAAAGCATATGTGGCAAATAAAGAGGGACTACGAAGGGAACATCGCTATATTGAGAGAAACAATATCCATTCTCAAAGAGCGGATCTTTAGACAAGCCCGAGATGCCAGAACAGATAGGAAGTGCTGCTATGATCTGATGGTCCGAATGGAGAAACAGATGAATGAGTTTTAGGATCAACTCTTTTACAACGCTCAAATGCCGGGGACACGGAATCAACAAATAGAGTGATTGCTTATGGAAAGGGACAGAATCAAGGGAAGAATCAACGATATCGGGCACTACATCACCATAAAGTGCCTAGCTTGCGAGGATATGTCTCGTACCACCTTCTTTCTTTCAATAATGATTTATGTCCACCAGATCATGGAAGATTTGAAAGATCTGTAGAGGGGCCTTGCACCAAAACCCGCGGCGAGACCGAACGACGCCCCGCGGGCGCCAAAATTCAAAATTCTGAGACATTCATAGTTTGAAGTCTGTATGTTCCTTGTCTTCAGAGTTGATTGTCCGTTAGAGTTTGTATTTCCCTTTTTTCATAAAGTCTGTAGTCTGTATCAAGTCTGTCAGTTTCTTTTCAAAAATGTTTTGCCTTTTAATAGAACGTTTTGCTAATGAAGATTGAAAAATCCAAAAATGGTGTCTTTATTTTTCGCACTTGTGGTCAGAACTACGCACGGTCTGATTCATGCGGGGACATGATACGTAGGCAATCCACATAAGATTCGACCACCATCAAAAAGAAAATATATATATATATATATATAGAAAAGAGAAAAAAGGAGAAAACAAAGAAAATAAAGGATAATAAGGCGTTCAAAAGGAGCACAATTATAAGAAGCCGAAATGACGCACGTAACTGAAGCAAATACATGATAGAAAGGGTTAATTGCCTAGTTGCATTGCATCCTCCATGTGTGTTTTCCTATCTGTTGAAAACCCTAACGCTAACCGGTTGCTCCCATTTTGTTCTCTTTCAATCCAGAAAGGTGGTTGGTTGTAGTTCTAAAGTAACGCTTCCCTACAACACGAAGGCAAAAGACAATGGCAGAGAACAACAGAATTAATTGGGTTGGTACTGATACCCGAAAACAGCTGGTTGAATAGGACTACGGGTTGGTAGAAGAGGTAAAAATGTTGAGACAGCATGTGGCAGACATGTATCGGGCATGGATGACTGGGAAAGCACCACCCCCGCCACCGCCTAGCTTCCTGAACTCTATCCTTACCCAAACACCTAACACAATAACGGATGATCCTCTATACTTTCCATATCTACCCACTTTTGACAGATTTCCCAGCCACCCGAGTAGCTCCATCACTCGTCGTCCAACTATGTTTTTCCAACGCCACTCCCCTCCCCAACGCTACTTCTCTCCACGGGACTCCCAAAGACATGCTTCACTTTCCAAGTACCCAGCTCCCCAAAGTGCCTATCTACCCCCACGAGCACACCAAAAATCCCCTGGATCAGATTTTAGGCCAAATCAGGAATTTAGGAATAAGAGGTTGCTGAAACGAGAAAAGGATCTCACCCCTATCGGAGAATCTTATGCAAGTCTGTTTGAAAGGCTAAAGCATGCTGGCCTGATTGAGCCACTCCCCGGATATACTCTAGATCCACGTGCAAGAAGCTTTGATCCTAGTACACGATGCGCATACCACTCCAATGTCCCAAGGCATAGCATTGAGAGTTGTCATTTGTTGAAAAGGGAAATAAAAAGAATGATTCACGAAGGAGTGATTGCGATCGACGACAGTAATAAAGAGCATGTGAACCCTCTTGGGATATTGACTAAAGTTGAAGATGTTGAAGAGGATAGTGGTCTCGATGCGAAGCTCAGTGGCTGAGATGCCATGCTTGGTAATTAGGAAGACGCTTCATTCCTTGGTCAGCCGGAGTGGGGCTTTTGGTGGTTTATTTTGTTGTCATTTATGTTACCCGGGTTATTCTAGGGTTGTGATACGGATATTGTCTTGTGTCAAACCCTCTTATTATTCCATTTTGTCATAGCGATTTGCTTAGTTTTGTCCAGGTTTGTTTCAGGTTTGTTCCAAGATTGTACTCTAGTTGCTTTACTTGTCTTGTTGTGTGAACCGTTTCACTGATTGTCTAATGCAAATTCTGGTCTTTTGTTACCTCCAGTCATCCTCTTTGTTTAGTTCTTTTTTATCCTTTTGTGTTTTTTTGGTTCAAACGTCGATTCTAGTGACATGACATGCGCGCACAGTTTAGGCCTAATCTTAAAAGTTAATTATAAAGCCATGGGGAGATGATCGGGGCACTTAAGGGAAATAGGAACAGCTTGAAGTCATTTGAAGCCCGAGCCACGTGAAATTGGGGCAAGTAAAACATAAAGAAAACCATAAAAGCAAGTTAGCCATATTGCCAAGGGGGTCGTTCATGGTAACAAAAGTGAGAGTGTTGCCCAACGGTGCTTTAAAAATGACAAATGAAAAGGCGAATGTATGGATATGGTTATCAAGTCTGGCACAATCAGAAGATGTGGCGAACGTTTAAATGTATTGTTTGTGCTTGGCATGTTTTGAAGATTGGAATGACGAAGGAATTTTATTCTTCTATCTAAATACTTTATCCTTCGTTAACCCTTTGAGCCTTATTGGTTTTCTTTCATACCCCTCGTTCGGAATCGGTAGCAAAGATTAGAAAACACGAGCATGGAAGATAAAGAAAAGAAAAAGAAAAAGGAAAGGAAAACAACAGAAACAACAAAACAACAAAAGAGAAAGGAGAAAGAAAAAGGAAAAGAAAAGAAAATAATAAATAAGTGAAAAGGAAAACAAAAAAGGAATTGGGAACTACGTCTGACATGATTCCTTAAAAGGATACGTAGGCGCTTCACGGCTCGGTCATAGTGTAACAAAAAATCAAAAATCCCCAAGTAGAAACTGGGGCAAAAGTTGTGTTTGAGGTAAAGAAATCCGGTTCCGAAGGTTGTAAATTTTGAACCCAAATTGATTCGTTTTGAGCCTCTAGTACCCTTTCTTTCTAGCCCTATCCAAAATCCCACGTTACGGTCCAAAGAAAGTCCTTTTGACCAGTCTTTGAAAGATGCCAAGTCATGCAAATGGAAGTTGAGAATAACACTCTGATCCCCGGCAGAAAAGTAATAAAATGAGAGAGTCTTATCGGTGAAAACCTTCACGGGCACCTTGAGGCGGCTATAAGTTGAGAGAAAAACCAAAATGAGAGAGGCTTGATAGTGAAAACCCTTCGGGCACTACAAGTCGAATAAAGATTGAGAATCAGATAGGAAAGCACCAGACGAAGATTGTGAAAGGCGATTAACGACGGAGGATAGGCCACATGTGCATGTCATGGCCAAGAGTTGGTATCCACATCTGATAGATTTTACTTTGTAGTTTTCTTGTTAGGAGTCATCTCTTTCTTTTGTCTTTTACTCCGTTCCTTTTTCATCTCCTCTTCGTGAGTCTCTTTGGTCAGAACAAGTGAGAAATGATTTCAAAATTTGCCATCAGCTTTCCAGTTATGCAAGACAAGATCTGACTAGTACATCAAAGTGGTATAAGTCAAGAAAGAACAAGCGCAATGACCTGGTAATAGTCAACGTGCTTTGAGGTTCGCGCAAAATACCCAAGATTGGTTCATATCAATTCAGGGACAGTGCAACAAAAGGAGGGCCATGAGGATTGAACCGAGGGTATATTCAATGGTGAGATTGACAAAAGGGTGGACGAATGTCAAGAAGGATATCCCCAGTAGAAATCGAAGGTTATAAGGCCAAGGCCAGCGGAAAAATCAAGAAAGAACAACGCGGAAAGCGATGGATATAATTTGGAAATTCATAGGAGACTCAAAGGTTGGGGAAATGCCAGTTCACGAATAGTACCACAAAAGAAGATATTGGGTCTGCACGGGAAAAAAGTATCTCAGTAACACAGACGATGGAGAAAGTGGTTAATCAATAAACATGCAAGATCTTCAAGTGAAATCAGCTGTTATGAAAAATACATGGGGTCAGATAAGGAGACTAGGAAAATGGTTGAGAGTTTTGTGAATAAGGAATCGTCAAGAAGGTCGGAAGGTATCAGCCAAGTTTCAAGATGGTCAGACAACACATAGCATGGAAAAAAGATGGAAACCATCCCCAGCAGGAGTATCACAACCAACCACCACGTTTTAAACTGACCAAATTCTTTCTTTGATTTGAAATAGGGACAAGAAATGCTACTAATGACGGAAAGGTATGATATAAGGAAAGTTATCAAACTGGGGCATAAAAATTTTCGTTCATTTTTGAAAATTTTCCTGAAGTCAGGTACCCACTTGAAAAAAAATGTTATCCCCAGCAGTTTGCGGAGGAATGAAATACCAGTTTTGAGGGGAGTAGTTTTGAAGAAGGAAGACAATACAAGTTTTGAGGGAAGCAGTTTTGAAGAAAGATAATTCAAGTTAGAAGGAAAATGGTTTAGGAGGCAAGGGGGAACAATGGCAATACGAATACAGTTCTAAGTTGTTGTTGAAGTCAGGAGCCCGCCTGAAGAGAGGAATGGCATTTTATTTTCGAAGTTGTTGTTGAAGTCAGGAGCCCGCCTGAAGAGAGGAATGGCGTTTTATTTTCGAAGTTGTTGTTGAAGTCAGGAGCCCGCCTGAAGAGAGGAATGGCGTTTTATTTTCGAAGTTGTTGTTGAAGTCAGGAGCCCGCCTGAAGAGAAGAATGGCGTTTTATTTCCTAAGTTGTTGTTGAAGTCAGGATCCCGCCTGAAGAGAGGAATGGAATTTTATTTTCTAAGTTGTTGTTGAAGTCAGGAGCCCGCCTGAAGAGACGAATGGCATTTTATTTTCTAAGTTGTTGTTGAAGTCAGGAGCCCGCCTGAAGAGAGGAATGGCGTTTCATTTTCTAAGTTGTTGAAGTTAGGAGCCCGCCTGAAGAGAGGAATGGCGTTTTATTTTCGAAGTTGTTGTTGAAGTCAGGAGCCCGCCTGAAAAGTGGAATGGCGTTTTATTTTCTAAGTTGTTGTTGAAGTCAGGAGCCCGCCTAAAGAGAGGAATGACGTTTTATTTTCAAATTTGTTGTTGAAGTCAGGAGCCCGCCTGAAGAGAGGAATGGTGTTTCATTTTCTAAGTTGTCGTTGAAGTCAGGAGCCCGCCTGAAGAGAGGAATGGCGTTCTATTTTCGAAGTTGTTATTGAAGTCAGGAGCCCGCCTGAAGAGAGGAATGGCATTTTATTTTCGAAGTTGTTGTTGAAGTCAGGAGCCTGCCTGAAGAGAGGAATGACGTTTTATTTTCGAAGTTGTTATTGAAGTCAGGAGCCCGTCTGAAGAGAGGAATGACTTTTTATTTTTTTAGTTGTTGTTGAAGTCAGGATCCCGTCTGAAGAGAGGAATGGCGTTTTATTTTCAAGTATTGAAGTTGGGAGCCCGCCCATATAATAGAGGAATACATTTCAGTCTTTACATTTCAAATCTTGAAGTCGGAGGCCCGCCCGTATAACAGAGGAATACATTGGAGTTTGAAGTCAGTAAAGCGGAGGGTTACAACAAAGATCTCCCAGCATAAATTAAAGTTCAGAAGTCGGAAGGAAGGCAACACTAGTCAGAAGAAGGCAGTTCAAGCTTTGAAGGAAAAATAATTCGAAGCTCGCAAGAAGGAAATAAGCAGTTCAAATTCGGCAATCAAGAGAGAATACAAGTCAAGTCAGAAGTAAAGAAACATCAGAGGAGACACAAGGCAACAAGGCAACAAGACAGCAAGGCAACAAGGCAACAACAGTCACATGACCAAGTTTGAGAATAAATCTTTGTAATTCATAGACCATAGCTTAGTATAACTGCTTTGTTTTTAGCATGGTGTAATAAGGAGGTCAGTAAGCAGATAGCAGCAGCAGCAATAGCAGTGACAACAAAACCACAACTTCATGGTAGTCCCAGCTACCGAAACTTCCCGAACTACATTGACATGATTCCCTTTCAGCCAGGGATATGTAGGAAACCATTGAAGCAGAGGTTCGGTCAAATCTTTCAAAAATGCTTCACACGGAGTAGCCTAACGGGCAAAAATCGCTCGTATCCGCTCACTTTATCTTTGCACGAAAACTCTTCATGTTTCCGGACAAAGAGGGCAGCTGTGAGCACGTGATTTTTGCCCTACAAGAACTACTCCCAAAAATTCAAAATAAAATAGTTTTGCGTTGCTTGTGATTTATTTGTACTTGTCTGTGCGTGTTCATTTTTTTACTTTAATTAAGAAAAATACAAAAACATATGTGTTGCATTTGCATTTACAATTTAGGATTAATTAAACAGTAATTTATTTTACGAAAATAAAAAAAATCAAAAAATAACGCACTTCGCATTTTTAGGGTTTAATGTCAAATTGTGTGATTATCTTTGTATCTAATTTTGTGTGATAATTATTATTAAGGGTTAATTAGTATTTTTTTTTTAAAGTTAATTTTGAATTTTGGTAATTAGGAATCAAAAAGAAAATAAAAGAAAAAGAAGAAACAAGAGAATAAGAAGAGGAAAATCTGGTTGGGCCAATTTGGCCAAGCCCAAGACCAAAACCTAGCCAAATCTGGCCAAAAAACCAGCCCATACCCGTCCCAACCCGGTCTGTCTCCAGCCTCAACCAAACGACGCTGTTTCAAGCATGTCAATATGGACCGTTGAAATTAACTTGATCAAACGGTCCTAAAGCCTTGACCCAACCCGACCCCGACCCATCACTCCAATACCCAGTCTAACCCGATCCCCTAAAAAAAACCAAACGACACCGTCTTTTTAAGTGAGTTGATCCAAGCCATTGATCTCAATTGATCTAACGGCTAGGATCAAATCGCTTTCCCCCATATATAAGTCCAAACCATACCCCCGCTCCCGCCCAAAAGCCATACCCCCTTTGCCTTCGTCTCTAACCTAGACACAGGCCCAACAACCTCCGCCCGCCGGAAATCGCCTCACGACGGTTCCGGTCGTCCAAATAGCCCCAAAATTACACCATAGCCTCCCCGCGACGTCCTCTTTCCAAATTCTGTATCGGTTTTCCTCGAATCAGTACCCAACGTTTCGAATCTTGGATCGAAGAATCGAACCAAACCCTAATCCGTCCAAACAACCCCAAATTCACACCCCTGAACCCTCTAACCACCCTTAACACAAATTCCTACCCTTTTAACCTCGAATCATCCCGGTTTGTTTCGAATCTTCAATCGAAGATTCGAGCAAAACCCTAAACCTACCCAACCAGTCCCAAGTTCACACCCCAACTCCACCTGACCTCCCTCGTTCCCAAACCACCCCTACTTTGGCTCGAGTCTTTCTAGAACTGGTCGAATTTTAAATCGATTAAAGAACCCTAGAAGGACCAAACCTGGAGTCGGTCTGAGGGGAAAAAGAAATTGGGGTTTTAATCGACTTTAGTCGAGTGTTCTCAGTCGAGAACACTCGATTAAAGTTCGTTTTTACCTCAAAAGGTTCAAGTCGAAGGTCAAACTGATTGGAGTTCGGTCTATAGGTTCTATGGTATTTCCTTTCCATTTCTTATTCAATTTTGTTGTTGTTGTTTGTTGTTTATCTGTTTAAGATTTCATTGTAGTCCGATTTTGTCAATGATTTTCCTCCTCCTCTCTTCGGACCTTTTTCTTGGTCCAAATTTTCTGTTGTTAATTATATGTTATAATTGTTTAATCAATTGAATAAGTTTCGTCGATTAGTCCGGTAGGTTTGAGTGTTAGTGTAACACGATAGTAGTTTAATTTTGGTTTTGATTTCATAGTTCATTCCAGTCTGTTTCCCCTCCTGCTTCGCTTATGTTCTAAATTTTGTGTTGAAATGAGCCTGTTGGTATATTCAGTTCATCACATTTAACTGAATTTATTGGTCATTTGTTATCCTGAATCTGTCAATTCCCTTAAAGCTCTTCTGGCTGTTTCTTCTTTTGTATTCCAATTTAATTAAGCGTATGCTCGTCTAGTTGATTTCAGTTCATTTGTTTCTGAGCTAAATATGATTAGTTCCCCAATATAGTTAGTTCAATATGTGCTGCCTTGAACCCTTAGTCTTCATTTTTGATGCCATTTGATTTGATATGAGTTTCTATCTTGAATTACTGACTGATTTGATAAGTTGAATTGGTTATAGCTATTATAGTTTGTTGGTTAATTAGGATTCAGCTTAGTTAGTTGGTAGGTTTGAATAGGTTAGAGCTGAAAGGTTTAATATAGATTAAAAGGGATTGGACTAGGACAGTAATCACAGTAATTTCAGGGGTAGTTTTGGGGTTTAAAAGTTTGGCAAAATGGTCTTGCTAAGTGGGCTGTCAGTAAAGCACTTAATTAACATTAAACTAATACATTTGTTTAGTGTTAATGGGGAATAAAACATAATGGTATGGGAAGGCTTAAAAGGGATTGATTAGAATGTGTTGCCCATACCTGTTTGAACATTAAATAAGGAAAAGACAAGGGATAATGGGGAAAACATACTCTGGTGGAATTAAAAAGAAGATCATGGGCAGAATTAGTTTAAAAAAATTCTGCCTGAGTGCTCTTGAGAGCTGGCAAGGTCAGTGTTTGGGTATAAGTGGAGGGACTTAGGACAGAACTTGGGGGGGTGAGAGGAAGGAAGATCTGGAAAGAAAAGTTTTGAAGAGTTTAAGAACAGAAAACCAAAATATATTGCAGTTAGTTCTCTTAGGTTCTGCATTTGATCCTTTTTTTTAGTCTGGTCTTGGTTTTTCTTTTGGGCAGACCTTAAAGGAAAAGAGCAATCTGAAAAGAGAGAGTAAAAGATAAAGGAAGAGAAACAGACAAGAAAAAATATATTCCATTGAGGAAGTTTTCTGATTCTAGTTCATCTAGGAGTAAAATAGCTTAAGTTTTCTTGGTATTGTTGAGTAACTGAAGCTTGAAAGGTACAAGAATATGATTTCAAGTTGAATCTGGTTTGTTCGACTAAGTTGATTGGATATTTGCTTGGGTTTATTGATTGCTGGGTTGATTCTGGGATTCTTTGGTGTCATATGTTTCTGAAAATTCTCCTATTGTAGTTGTTGAACCCTGTTGGATTGGTCATTTGCTGCTGTTGTTGCTGTTTGACTGACCCCCTCATTTTTTTGGTTTATACTTCAACTTCCAGGTACACGACTCGAGACTCTATGGCTGTAGCTTCACATGATTGAAACATAAAATCAATGAAGATTGACCAAATGTCTTCTGTTGTTGTTTTTTTAAATTGATTCGTTGTCTGTGATTTGAACTTGGACTCTAGTTCAATTGTGTGGAACAAAATTAGTTTTGTAATCATATGAACTAGATTCGAACAGGGCTGTTGTATAATTTGAACTGCAATTGGATTGTGTTAACTATCATTTGGTACAGACTGTTAGGTAGTATGAGAACTTGTGTTCCTTATTAACTGGGGATTTGCATGTTCGATAACTGTTATTTTGAAAGTTTGTCTGTGATCCGTTTATTATGCAGTAGATGTTAGTTGCATTTTGAGGACTGAAATAGGGATTGTTGTAGTTAAGGTAGTTGTACTGGGCTGCACCAATTGAGTGAACTAGTTGAATTGGTCATAGTAATCTGGTTGTTAATATGAATACAGGTTGATGCACCTTCACCTAAAGCCAAAGCTTGTAGTAGTTATATCAATCAGCCACTTAGTTAATTGTAACCTCATATGATTAATTACCTTAAGCATCAATTGATATATTAGCTTGAAGTAGTATTTTCAAATTAGTACAAGAATGTTAGTTAACATCAGAATGTGCGCGTCTATTGGATTTATCCATTAAACCTGATAAGTTTCACTTAGTTATTAAGGTGTTAATCTGATCAGCAACATCTGAATAATGCATCAGAACAATTGTTAACTGGTCATTTGCTCAATTTGAACTATCATGTTTGGCTTAATCACGTGGGCTTAACCATTCCTTTTCCCCCAAGAGGTGTAATCTCCAGATTGATAAACGTGCAGCCCAGGTCCCATTTTATGACTGTATGCGCTTGGACTTGCGCTGAGATATACGGATGGCCAGTTTCGAAGCCCGATGTTTGGCTTTGGTACATCATCACCAATTAGTCTGCTCCAACCCCGAAACAAATCGATTAGGACTTGTACTTGTTTATTTATTAGAGATCAACAAAAATAGAAATCATAGTTACCTTAGGATTTTCCCTTTAAAATAAATAATAGATGAGATGAGCCTCGCCAAATAAATGCATAAATTGCGGGGCCCTCAATAAAGGGTTAAAATGAAACATTTAGAATTCGGGATGGGCCGTTTAGTGAATTTCACGGCCCTCCCCAAAGATAATAATGTGCTAGTCATTCTAGACACGCTTTTAATAATTTACTTTCTTAAACTCGGGTGCACATTTATGTGACCCAAATCCAAATCTCAACAGAGTTGAAATGTGTCAATAACCACGGGTGCGTTGATGTGACGTGGTTCGAGATGTATTTTCACGACGTTGTAATTCTCATTAAAAATAATAATAATAAAAGCGGTAAAAAGTTAAAATTTGCACATAGGTTCAACATGTATTAAAATCAGATAAATAAGCCGAATATGACAGTTGAGCGACCGTGCTAGAACCACGGAACTCGGGAATGCCTATCACCTTCTCCCGGGTTAACAGAATTCCTTACTCGGATTTCTGGTTCGCGGACTGTAATACAGAGTCAATCTTTTCCTCGATTCAGGATTCAACCGGTGACTTGGGATAACATAAATCTCCCAAATGGCGACTCTGAATCTTTAAATAAAATCCCGTTTCGATTGTCCTTTAATTGGAAAAACTCCCTTACGTCCCTGCGGGCGCAGGTAAAAAGAAGGTGTGACAGTAATCATAACCCAAGATGAAATCACATGATATACCACATAACTCAAATACTCATAGCAATAATTTCTAATCACAGTAGCTGCTCAAAATAACCCAATACCAGTAATAAACCTCATATCAAACAAAGCCTCGTTCTAAAACCTTCGTACACTCCAATGAGGTAAGAAACACGCAAGACTAATCAACTAATTGTGTAACTCCCTTTCCTTCGATGGGAACTACATCAAATTTCTAAGCCGATCAGCAATCATATCCTTCCAAATATATCACAATCAGATCCGATAGCAACTATTCTAGGTCCAATGACCTCATCTCATCTAACACAATCACTCTAGTGACATGCTACATCAATACAATCTAAAGCCATAACCCGTGCAATTCGTGCACCCATAAGCAACAATCCAAATGTACTTAAATCATAGAAAGTGACTCAAATGAGAGAACTGTCCCTCAAGCTTAACAAGTACTGCCACAACGAAATACCAAAAATTCGTCACACACCGTAGGACCATCACACGAATCTAACACAAAGCTTCATACCTCAATATAACTCCACTACAATGTGTGGCCCTATCCAAACACCGGTCCATGACATATACCTCAAACCACCTTGCTCAAAATCAACAACCACACGCGATTCGACATCAAGTTCCCAAAGTGCATTACCATAATCATGGAGAAGTAAATGACACCGTACGACACAAAACCCGAAAGAACCTAACCAATTACGCAGTCAATCCTGCAATACCCAAATACTCAACTTGCTAAAATTCTTCCATAAGGCCCCAAATAGAGCTGCACCATGTGTGCATATACCCAACGAATCACAACCCCTCATAGCGTAGAAGAGTAACTCACAGATCATTTCAGAACACAAATAAGCTCTACAACAACCGAATGACACATCCCTCAACAATAGCAGTATGGAGCCAACCAATCCGACGCTGTGTAGGATACACATCCTAATTGGGCCTACCAATGGACCCCCAAATCAACTCTGGTCATCCACAAATATATAAATAACCCTCCTAAGATCCACAATGACCCAACAATAACACATACCATCCTCTGACTAGCTTTGGCCATATTTTCACGGTCCACAACCATGAAATAGTCTACTCATGAGAACTCCCAGTCTCCAAATCCATAGCACACACAAATCAATGTATCTGATCCTAACTCCATCGCCCGAATATCTAACACATCTCTAATACATGATCATCCCACGAGGAATACTTCAATAATTCTTCTGTGCCACAAAGCAAAATTTGAATATCAGTAGTCGACCAACTAGGAGAGTGTCGCAATACCAATGAAGTATCCATAAATCAAAAAACATTGCCCCCTTCTGAAATGTATACTCTCATCAAGCCATACCAAATAGTAATATTATTTACCTAGTCATCCAAAATCGTCCATGCTGCCTACGAATTTTTATGACCTTCCCCCCCCCCAAACTGAACTGTAACCTCGCTCATGCAAATCTCAATCCCACACAACATACTGCATATACCGTGCCATCATATGAAAAATACGAGAACTTCATAATCTACTCCGAGTCACAAGCAACTATATACTCAATTAGCCAAGAACTTTCCATTTGATCCCATTCAGGAGAAAATCACAATACACAACATGTTCCACACACCGGTAGGAAATATACACCTCAAACCATGATAGAAACCATTGAGGACATCTTGAAACCCCTTTGCACATAACCAAGCCATCAGAACTGAATCCCTCTAACTCAACCAATCAACACAGGTCGCCAAGACCCAAGAGCATTGCTACGAAATGCCTGTAGAAACCCACCACATCATCAGCACCCAAAGAACAAATCATATCCATTATTGTGCTGATCCAACCTACTACCGAGTTGTCCTAATTCTCCGAGTTCTTCCTGAATTGCCTTCAAATTGATACTTCTCCTTGATAGAACACTACTATCCTTAACCAAAGCTTGCCCCATGAACTCTAACATAGGACCATACCGCCCTAAGGCTCATAAGCCACTGAATTCCCTTTTCAGTACCCCAAAAGTATCACAACCGAGATACCTACTCCGAAGAGACCTTCTGCGAATCTAAAGTTGTTCCTTTTACCTTCCTGACACTAAAATATAGAATTTATAAGGATATAGAAATGCCACAAGTCTCGACACCATCCAATGTAAATCTCAGTTTCTAGCCATATACACATCCCGAAGATTCCCAATTGCTACATATAAATCTTGAATTCATTAGAACCCTTCTTGAGAGTCATCCAATCTACTCAAATCTCAATTAAACTGATCAAGCAGATCAAACGACCTGTGCCCTATTTGCACACCAACACCCTAAGAAGTAATCCATACTTCTAAGCAACTGAGTAGATTTCTACTCCATGCGCACTACATCTCTCACCAATAACGATTCATATCATTCCATGATTCTTATATACTCATAAAGCATAATACAACCCATATCCAGAAATTCCTTTACTCGAGTCATCCTCGATCTCACCCTCTGCGAAAACTAACTTATTCATAAGTATACCTCAAACCGAAACCAATACAACACATAACCGTGCAATGAACTTATAAATAACAGGCTACCCCACTTGGCTCAAGGTCATAGATCAAAACACACAAGAACTCACAATGCCCATACTCTATTACCGCCATAATACCGTAGTGAGATTCAACTAAATCCTTCATAAGATCATGTAATACAAACCATATAATACCTCAAATCATTTGCAATTCTCGCATTCATCCTCGTAATAGTCAAGCCAACTTTCATAAGCGATCCAAACTTAAATTGCAACAAATATAATTCACTGGTAAAAGAAAACTCGTTACAAAACAACATAGGAATCACACAACCCTCAAGACACCCCACGGGAGATAACCCACCTGTCTTGCCTCAAACTGACATCTCTCTATACCCTTCTACAATCATAACTATTTCGCAATCACTTAATCTTCCTGAGTCTGAACTCATATCACGACATGAAAATCTACTTCACTCCTCAAGTAAACAACATGAAAAGATCCTTCAACACACCCATAACTCGAGACTATACGTCAAATCAAGACAGAAATCAAGAACCCAATTCACATCTCAATCAAAATCTTTTCCTAAAATACAATTTATTTGAACATACATGTATTAATATCATACTCATCACATAGCCATCCGACTACTCATCTAGTCATAAATTCCACTCATAGGGATGCTACCGGACACATAAGTCCAAAAACATATGCTCACACAATCGACACCTCTATGTTCAAGCTATAGTCAAAACCCGGCCTCAAGTCCTCCATATTGGCCCATTGATGCATACTGAAATCACATATCGCACCTCATCCCTAGAATCATAAGCCGGCGATGCACAATTGATACCGAGTGCTCATGTGTGCATACGAATGTGTGGAAGAAATTCAAAGAGTTATGCTTCAAGTTGAATCAATGTTGCACGATAAGGAAAGAAAGATGGGGAGTATATCCTAAATGCCATGTAGCCCCTCGAAGATAGGTATGGACGTCATCATACCGATCCGCAAGACTCTACTAGACACTTGCTCATGACTTGTAGAACCTATGAACCGACAGCTCTGATACCAATCTGTTACGACCCAAAATCCAACTAGTCGTTATGGGACCTAACCCAACCCGCTAGGCAAGCCAATTAACAATTATCCATTTCTAATTAAATTAATAAAACAATTAAATGGAAGAAATTATCTGAGACTTATATATTTCCCAAGGATTGGTAATACAAATCATGAGCTTCTAAGAATAGAGTTTACTGATATGAAGTAAATACATCTCCTGTTTGAAAAGTACATAAATACTATTTTATAAATCTAAGGTTACCATGAATAAGAGGCAGCTACAACAGGGACACAGGCACACTTTCAAATCCGGCAACCATCGAACACAACAACAACAACAACCAACATATGCACGCAATGCACAGAAGTGTAGTATCAGTACAACCGACCCCATGTACTAGTAAGTAACAAATCTAACATTACGTTGAAAGTAGTGACGAGTTGGAACATAGGTCGGGCCCAACACCAATAACCAACAGCAGTTCATAACAATGTAAAGAAAATAACAAAGAAGTAATCTCTGAATTTAACTGCTTAGTTTTTTCATAATTCCCAAAAATAGTTCCGCTTTTCAAGTATATCAGTGAAAACCCAATTCCTTTACCGAAATCGTCAAAAATATGATTAAGTTTGAAAACTAAAAAATTTCGCAAAAACCTTTCATCAGGTAAATGTTTCATTTTCAGATAGCATGGCAAAAGTACATCTCTATGCCTACATGTCAAGATATAGGTAAGATCATGAATTTCACCAAATCTGGACGGCAAAAGGAAATGCATCTCTATGCATGTATCTCAAGTACACATGTCAAATGTAATGCCTCTCAGTGATGAACTTATGTACTCACACTCTCAGAGTACTCAACCTCACTGTCTCGCATTATCTCTTACCGTGCTCAATACTCAGCACACTCAATCACTCAACATTGTACACTACTCGTTGCGGCGTGCAACCTGATCCATATATACATAACTATAAGGCTCGTTGCGGCGTGCAACCTGATCCATATACATATAGCCATAAGGATCGTTGTGAGCATGCAATCCGATCCATATACATACAGCCATAAGGCTCGTTGCGGCGTGCAACCCGATCCATATATATATACACATAATCAACTATGCTCACTAGGGGTATGTGCAGAATCCGGAGAGGCTCCTTCAGCCCAAGTGCTATATCGCTGCGGCATGTAGCCCGATCCTATGAAATGTAATCAATATAACATAATGCGGCGTGTAGCCCGATCCCATAACAGTCACTCATAACAAAGCTCTCAGCCTCACTCAGTCATCAATCTCTCCAGTCTCATTCACGGGCTCACAAATGTCATGAAACTAGCCCGACAACAACGATATGATGTATCAATAAACAACAACTAAGACTGAGATATGATATGAATGCATGAATATGGCCGAGTGCGAAATATCAATGAAATTAGTGAGATGACAACAAGAAACGACCACTATGGGTCCTAACAATATCTGCATAAAGCCTAAACATGATATCTAAAAAGATTGACAATTCAGTTACTTTATCACATGGTGAAAATACAGATATCAATAAAATAGGGCCACTATACAGTGCCATAAAAACAATAGAGTCACAAATTCACAGGGTGCACGCCCACACGCCCATCACCTAGAATGTGTGTCACCTCAACATCAATCACATAGCACGTAATTCGGGGTTTCATACCCTCAACACTAAGTTTAGAAGAGTTACTAACCTCGAACAAGCCAATTCCAATACCGAGCAAGCCAAGTGATGCTCCAAGAATGCCATCACATGCGTAGCAACCTATGAAGGACTCAAAACTAGCCAAAAGCAACTCAAATGCATCAAATAAGCCCAAGGAAACAATTCCAAAAATGATAAAGATCGAATCTTTAATCAAAACCCAAAACCAGCCAAAATTTACACCTGGGCCCGCGCCTCGGAACCCGACAAAACTCATAAAATACGACAACCCATTCAATTACGAGTCCAACCATACTAGTTTTACTCAAATCCGACTCTGAATTGATGTTTAAAACTCAAAAATTTACATTATGAAACTTTAGGCCAAAACCCTCAATTTTCCTCTTTAAATTCATCAACCAATTGCTAAAAATGAAGATGGATTCATCAAATATAATTAAAACCGAGTAGAGAATACTTATCCCAATCCTTGTGATGAAATTTGCTCCAAAAATCGCCTCAATCCGAGTCCCACATCTCAAAATATGAAGGAAGAATAAAACCCTCGATTTTTATAGCTTTTGCCCAGCACTTTCCATATTTGCGGACAAATCATCGCATCTGCGGTGACTTCTTCGCTTCTGCGACCACAACTAACTAGCCGACCACCTACGGAACAATTTCCGCTTCTGCGCACTCGCAGGTGCGAGTCTTCCTCCGCATCTGCGATGACCTCCAGCCAAGCCTACTACGCTTCTACGGTCATCTGCGCCCATTCTTCCGTAGATGCGGAAACACCAAAATCAGAAATCTTCAACAATGCAACATGAAATGAAAATGATCCGAACCTCGTCCGAAACTCACCCGAGCCCCTCGGGACCCCGTCCAAACAAACCAACAAATCTCATAACATAACACAGACCTACTCGAGGCCTCAAAATACACATATCAATATCGAAATAATGAGTCACGCCTCACTTCAAAATCAATGAACTTGAAACTTCAAAGTTCCACAACTGATGCCGAAACCTATAAAATCACATCCGATTGACCTCAAATTTTGCACACAACTCATATTTGACGTTATGAACTTGTTCCAACTTTCGAAATCGGAATTCGACCCTAATATCAAAAAAGTCCAATCCCAGTCAAATTTTCCAAAATTCCAACTTTCGTTATTTCAAGCCAAATTCTACTACAGACCTCCAAATCACAATTCGAACGCGCTCCTAAGTCCGAAATCACCCAACGGAACTAACAGAACCACTAGAAATCCAATCCGAGGTCAAATACAAAAAGTCAAACTTGGCCAAACCTTTCAAATTTAAAGCTTCTAGCTGAGAATCATTCTTCCAAATCAATTCCGAATAACCTAAAAACCAATACCGACAATTCACATAAATCATAAGACATCATACGGAGCTACTGATGCCCGAAAACTACCAAGCGAAGCAAAATTGCTCAGAACAACTGGTCGGGTCGTTACACCAAAATAGTCACAAGATGAAGAACTACAATCTAGCAAGCACCACGGAGTTTCTAACGTTAGATTTATGTTTTTATCTTAGATTTTCACCCTAGAATCACGGAGGAACCCTTAGAGAGCATTTAGAAGGGTTTAGGAACTGTTTTGGATGAGAAAAATGAGTGAACACGATTTAGAATTGACTTAAATACAAGCTGGAGTTTTACACCGACTTTGTGGGTCCTATGGGAGCTGCTTCTGCAGTCTCGCAAAAACGCGAATATCTCTCTACTCCGATATCGTATCAACAAACGGTTAAATACGTTAGAAACTAGATTCGTAGATCTTCAATTTGGTAGTTAGATCATCCCGTAATTCCAATTATATTGGGAGAAAAGCTCAGCTACATTTGACCTAAGTTTCAACACATTTATGAATGTAACTTGTGATGACCTTTTTCAACTTTTGTTCCACAACTCGCTTGACTTCAAAACATAACACAAGACTATCATACTACGAAAATAAATCATAAAATAATCTTCTTATAATGTTAAGCACCCTAGTTTCACCCCAAAAGTACATGTTATAACATTCTCAACTTGTCGACTTTTGACGAAACTTATTTTCTTTAATTCGTTTAGCTTCTAAGCCTTCAAACCCTCTTGGTACTTGATATTCATGATCTTAAATATTTGTAACCTCCACGTTAACATGATTAACTAACTTTGTAAACTTTTCATAGATGATTTCATTTCTGAGCTTACATCAATTGACTTACGACGTACTCTTACGTACGAAGACATGGGGTGTAACATCCCCCCTCCCCCCCTCCCTCTCCACCGAAATTATCTGTTGTTTGTGGGAGACATTGCCCTGATGGGAAAAAATTGATAATTAAGCTTTAAGTGCTGAAAAGCATTTGAAGTGCTGAAATTAATATAATTATAAATAAGCATTTGGAGAAGCTTGCCAAACATGCTATAGCTTATAAACTTATCCAAAAATACCTCCAAATTATATTTTGATGTGTAAAAACTTTAAGCGTATATATTTTATATCCATAAAGGTAAAGGAAGCTGTAGGTATCCCTATGTGATACTAGTATTTGCTTTAAGCCTTGGAATGGGACCCACAATAGTTGCATGATAGAAATTATAGAAGATGTCATTGAGTTAATAGGCGATCAACACTCTTTCTGTACAAAAATCTGACTGTTAAATGGAGTAGTTTATTTGTGCAGAGGAATTAGACGCACTTGGCAATATAATATACTCTCTGGCCTATAATTCCACTATTTAGGCATCAATTTAGAAAAGCCAACTTGCCAACAAGATATGCCCAAGTCAAAGTTGAGTTCTTTGTGTTTTGTGCCCCTATTATTATTATTATTATTATTATTATTATTATTATTATTATTATTATTATTGCACCCTATTCTTTTCTTTTTATTGGTTTGTACCTAATTTATTTATTTCCACGCAAAACTATAAAACTACTTTTTAAATATATTTCCACTGAGTTATATGTTTTTTACTTTTTACCCAGCAAGGCGTGTAATACTATATGTTTTTACTTTTTTTTGGTGTTGATAATTTTGAAATTATGAAAGTAACTTGGTCTTTATATGTAGCCAATATATGTAGCCGGAAAACCTCATAATTTTTTAAGTTTCCACCTGATTTAATTTTATTCTGATTTGGTCCAATTCCTAGTTCACAACATCTAAAATTAATTAAGTTCACACACTACAAGAAAGTAATGATACGACAACATTTATTTAGTAACATTTAAAATAGATGTCGGAAAAAATGAATTTCTCGACATTTATGACAAAATATTGTAAAAATAATGACTTTTTTTACAAAATATTGTAAAAATAACGATATTTGTCACAAAATATAGTAAAAATAACTACATTTCAATCAAAGTGTTTGTAATAATAATGACATTTGATACAAAATGTCACAATGATGTTTTGTATCAAATGTCACAAAAACAATAACAGTTGATATAAAATGTCGTAATATTAGTTTTGTGTCTCCATTTCTTAGTTTTGTGTCTCTTTAAATATTAGACTTTATTATTTTATAATTTGAAAATAATTATGTATTTATATATGAAGGAGTAAAATTTTAAATTAATATAACATAATTTATTAATTATTATTTACTTTTAGGAAGGTAATTATGTATAGTTGATAATATTTTTAAAATTTTTATTATTTATTTAAAAGTTAAGCCATTGTATTTGATTTGTATCTCATAAATATTTATACTTGCAAAAACATGTTAGATATTTTATTTTCTACAAGTTTTTTTTTTATCTTTTTAAAATTTTAAACTTTTAATGTACTTTCTATTGTTCTCATTATTATAATATTCTGTAAATTAAAAAATTAAAATATTACGTTTAGCCAATAATATTATTAGTACTTGTTAAAAGTTGAATTTAAAAATAAAGTAAACAAAATTAAAAGAATCTGTAAAAGGAGACCAAAAGTCAGCGAATAGCTTAGACCCCCAAACGGCCAAACCTCAAGACCAAAGATGGGGGGTTTTCAAATTGGCTCAATATTTTACCAAACCCATTTTAATTTTAGTCAAATTTGATTTCTATGTCCGCAATATATTCCTCTTTTACAAATCATGGTTCCGAAAGAAGCTATGTATGGAGAGTATGGGAGATTTAGAAGGAAAAGATTTTGGCGGTAAGAATTTTCAGCTTCCCTCCTAATTCTAAAATTATAGTTTCCTTTATTAGTTAGAATTCTTCAGATAACCTAATTTTACAATACGCTTTGGAAATTTAATTGGAGACTTCAGAAAACGGGGAAAAGAGAGGCAAGTATTGGAAGAACATAGATATAGGGTTCAGACTCTTGGTGAAACTTTTGCAAGTTCTTTTCTATCTTTTGTTTAATTTAATACTATGTAATTCTAATTCTTTATATTGTAATAGTTAAAAGAAAGTATTTTTGTGTTTTGAAGTGCTTACTATATTTTCTCTTTTCCTAGTTATTTAGGCTCTTTTAAGTTTATTTGCAGAGTATATTTGAACTTTCTGTAAAAACTCTTTCCACTGTCGTAAATCTTATCTGAAGTTCTAAGTGTATCTATTGATGGTGTATATTCACACTAGATTAAGTACAAGGAGAATTACTGAAGTTGATTCTTTGATGCTATATGTATAGGTAATATTGTTAATGTTGGATAAACATATTGAATAGGAACGATCCCTTATATGAGATCAGAGCCAAAGAGTTTGTTTAGTTTGCGTCATTGGATAGGCCTAATGCATCTGAAATCTTGTGTCCATGTCGAAAGTGTCGTAATATGAAATTTGTGTCAAAAGATCTGATTGTCTAACACATAGTGGTTGATGGGTTTCTAACTAGTTACACTACTTGGATTTTTCATGGTGAGATATCATATTCATCAATGTCTACTAATCAGTCAGATAAAGGTGATGAAATGCAAGCCTTGGTACATGATGCTTTTGGAGTTCCTCCTACTAGTGACTTTATTGATATGGACACTAGTGGTGATGGATTTGGTGGGTTAAATCAACATAGGAAGAGGTTTGATAAAAAGACTAAAACATTTTTTAACTTACTAAAAGAAGCTGAGAGTGAATTATACCTTGGAAGCAAATATTCACTGCTTTCTTTTTTTGTTCATCTATTGCATCTAAAGTGTCTCAATGAGTGGAGTAACAATTTATTTTTCATGTTGCTAGAATTGCTAAAAGATGTGTTTCCTGAAGGTGAAATATTACCCAAGTCCTTTAATGATGCCAAGAAAATTATTAAAGATTTAAGACTTGAATATAAAAAAATACATGCATGTCCAAATGATTGTATGATCTACTGGAATGAGACAAAAGATAGAACAGATTTTAAGTTTTGCAAAACTTCAAGGTACAAACAGTTTAAAGGTGAATCAAATAGTAGTATGGAAACCTCAAAAATTCCAGCAAAAGGTGTTTAGATACTTTCTGTTGATACTAAGGCTTCAAAGATTATTCATGTCATCTAAAACATCTACTCAAATGAGATGGCATACTAAAGGTCGCACTAGAGGTGGGGTAATGTGGCACCCTGCTGATAGTATTGCTTGGAATTTTTTTGATGAATTGCATCCAAGTTTTTCTCAAGATCCTAGGAATGTTAAGACTTGGGCTGGCTTTAGATAGCTTTAATCCTTTCAAGTGTATGTATATCTCATATAGCACATGGCTGGTTGTCTTGGTTCCATATAACTTGCCACCATAGTTATGCATGAAGCAACTATATATGATATTGTCAATAATTATTAATGTCCCTCGTGCACCTGGCAATGATATTGATGTCTATCTTCGACCATTAATTGATGAGGTAAAAGAATTGTGGGTTGGTGTTGACACTTATGATGTATCAAACAACCATATGCTTCAAATATGTGCTTCATTGCTTTGGACAATCAGTGGTTTTCCAGCCCTGGGTAACTTACCAGGATATGGTGTGAAAACTAGATATGCTTGTCCATGTTGTCTGACGAAGACTAAATATCTGAGATTGAGAAATGGGCGAAAATATTGCTTTATGTCATATAGGAGATGGTTACCCAATGGGAACAAGTTTCGAAAAGATAAAGTTACATTTAATGGTTTTAAGGAGTTGGTGGTAGCACCTAAACGGTTGTCATCAGGTATTGAGGTTCTTGAGCAATTAAAAGATATTAACAATAAATTCGGAAAAGGTCCATCGACTAAATCTAATAAAAGAAAATGGAATGATTTTGATTATGTTGATGATGTCGTATTGCAAAATTTGTGGAAGAAAAAGAGCATATTGAAAAGAATATATTTGACAATATATTTTGGACATTACTAAATATAGATGGTAAAGGAAAAAATAATTTAAATTCTCGTTTGGATTTGCAAGAGATGGGGATTCGAAAGGCTTTGCACCCTAAGAAAAGAGCTAATGGCAAATATTATCTACTTCCAGCATGTTTCACATTGAGTAATGCGGGAAAAGAAAATGCTCTTACAAGTTTTAAGAAATGTGAAAGTACCAGATGGATATGCTTCAAATATCTCCCGTTGTGTTAATATTAAGCAACACACTATGCATGGGTTAAAGAGTCATGACTGTCATATTTTAATGCAACAACTCCTTCCTTTTGCCTTGTGAGATCTCCTTCCGATGAATGTACTGAAGCTATTGATTGAATTAAGTAACTTTTTTAGGGTCATTTGTTCAACTAGAGGTGTCAATAGATATTTGAAAACCGACTAAACCGACCGAACTGTACCGCACCGAATCGATTTTTAGGTTTCTTTTAAAGAAACCGTAGGTTTTTATATAAATCTATAACCGTACCTATAATTAGGATATATTTTTTATTTTATAAAAATAAATCAAAAAAATACCGAACCATACAGAATAAATTTTACAAGTGAAAATATATTTATATAGTAAGCTTAAAACTAATAAATCATTAAATTTTTCATTGGGCCTTGGAATTATAAAAACTGATACAAGTCAACAAGTAATTAAACTCAAAATACTAGTTCCTAAAACCTATTATCCTACTTATACTTAAATTATGTTATTTCAAGTATCTTTATTAGCAAGACATAAAGTATTCCAGCGATTATGAGTAGCAAACTATAATGTATTGAATATGTTTCCCTCCATATAATTTAGATTTATCTTTTTTAATATTTAATATAGACTTTATTCTTGAGTCCCAGCTTGGTTAATATCTTTCCACTCGTGTGATTTATATTTTTTTTTGCTTTTACTTGGTTTCTTTTACGTTGCTGTCGAATAGTTGATGTATCTATACTCTAGTCATCTCTCATGTTTTTTAAGTTATCACCTTTTAAACAATAAAAATATCTAGAGAGTTTTGCTAAGTCCTATAAAAGAACGCATGTTATTGCATTCTACTTTTACTGGTGAATTTTACATGACATTTAAAAAATACCGAAAATTAACCGAACCGTACCGATATCGAAGTGAAACCGACATGATTGGGACGGTTTCGAAAAGTCTAATTTTGGTTATGCATAATAGAATAACCGAAGAATTAGTATGGTACAAATTTTATAAAATAACCGACCGAACCGAACCATTGACACCTCTATGTTCAACAGTTATGAGCACAGGCGAGTTAGAAAAGCTCCAAAATCGAGTTGCAATAAAACTTTGTCATTTGAAGAGAATATTTCCTCCATCCTTTTTTGATATCATGGAACATCTAGTCGTCCATTTAGCTGAAGAAGCAATGATTGGTGGACCCTCACAATATCGTTCAGTGTGGTCATTTGAAAGGTATTATTTTTTTTGCTCTATTTCATAGTATTTGTAAAGAATTTTAATTAACTATTATAAAATTTTTCTATTGTAGATACTTGCTTACTCTTAAAAACTATGTAAGGAGTAAAGGTTGTCCAGAAGGTTTAATTGCAGAGGGATATTGGATAGAAGAGTGCATGACGTTCTGCTCAAGATATCTACATGAAGCAGAGACAAAGTTGAGTAGGCCTTTAAGAAATTATGCTTCGTCTAATGAAGCAGCAAACCAAGAGGGTCGTCGATCAAGTAAAGAGATAGGGTTTAGGCTTGATGCATTACACATGCCCAAGCACACAGATATGTTTTATTTAATTTTGCCTCCACAACTCCATATCGCGAGCAAGTATTAAATAATTATTTATATTTTGTAATTAATTTAATAAGTAATAATATTTTTAGTTTATTTATTAAGTTCTAGCTGTTTTACTTATGGCAGTGAGCATATAAAAGAAATCAAGAAGGTCAATCCTCGTCTATACACACATCAAGTGGATCGGATTCACAATGAAAAATTTCACATATGGTTTAGAAAATAAGTAATTATGAACCGACTATTTTTTTTTCCAAATATATTATTAGAGTTGTAATGATATCTATTTTCAATCATATCTTTTCTTTTAATTGGCAGGTTGAGAAGATACATATGGCTGGCGAGCAAATATCAGAAGAAATCCAATATTTAGCTATTGGTCCATCAAAGTTAAGCAAAAAGGATGATTGGATATATAAGTAACAGGATTAGATACTTAACAAAGTCTCGTGATGCCCGGCGTAAAACTCAAAATAGTAGAATTATGGTAAAGGCTACAACTCAAAGTTATGCAAGCGCAAGAGATAAAAATCCCATATTGGTAGAAATATCTTTTTATGGAGTCCTGACAAGCATAACTGAGTTATATTATTCCAAGAAGTTCAAATTTGTATTGTTTGGCTGTCAATGAGTGGACAATAATAAGGTGTTTATCGAGAAAGATGATTATGGATTTACTCTTGTGAATTTTAATCATCTACTCTACACAAGGCATCATTTATCAAATAAACCTTTCGTCTTTACTTTTCAAGCTCAACAAGTATTTTATGCCCATCATCCAATGGCAGAGGAGTGGAAAATTGTTGTCAAACTTAAGCCATGAGTTTTTTACGAGTTAGGTGAAAACACACAAGCAACTGGGCATATGGATGGCCATATGGAATTGTGGCCTGAGCAACAACTAGATGATACTATATTTGAAAGTGAAGAAGATATTAAATGGGTTAGGGAAGGAGTGTCGGGAACAGAATTTGACCCACAAACTATGAAAAGTACTGAATCATTTGATGAAGATTACGATATGTCTTAGTTCTTAATATTATCTTAGTACTATTACTATTTTAGTAAAGATGGTTATTGAATAGAGAACAAATTGATATTTCTTATTATGCCATTCAGTCGTTTAAATCCCTTATGCTTACATGTCTTATTGTTTGACTTGGTAATTAGATATTATTTCATGCTTTTGGATAGTATAAATTATTTTTCAATATGACAAGAATCTAACTTTTGAGAACCTTCAGTGAGATGGCTAGAAAAAGGCAAAGAAATTTTAGTCAAGGTGGGCTTTTATCCATTTGTCCAGAGTAACAAGAACAACAAATGGAGGGTACAGCGATGTCTGAACCACCTAAAAACTGGCCACAAAATGAAAGACAAGTTATCCGATATGGTAACTTGTCAAAAAATGATTCACATGATGTAGAAAACTTCTCAGGTAATAAAGTGGTATTGTCACGACCCTAATCCCAGACCCGATCGTGATGGCGCCTCTTGTGAAGACAAGGCCAACTGATACAACACCCTATTAAATTAATAAATAATACTTCAATATTAAGTCATTAATAATAATAAATCCCATAATAGAGTGTAATACATCAACTGTGGAAAATCAAATATAGCCCGACATCGGGGTGTCACCAGTCATGAGCATCTAACATAGTCTAAGAGTATGAAAGAGTTTATACAATCTATTATATAACTAGAACAAGGGAAATAAAATAAGAGGGAGAAACACTGGGCTGCAAACGCCGAGCAACTACCTAGTAGACTCCGAATGGCCTGCTGAGAAATCAACCCTCACTAGCGGGACTTGAAGCTCCTGAGTCTGCACACAGGGTGTAGGGAGTAAAGTGAGTACTCCAACTCAGTGAGTAATAACAATAAATGAAGACTGAGCTATAAGAAATCACGTAAAATACAACAACATGATATAAAGAAGCAGTGTAAAACCAATAAAAGGCAGTGAAGCAGTGAATTCTTATAAAGACACCTTAGTTCAGAATAAGTTCCATTAAAACACCTTTAAACAAGTAAATGAAAAGCAGTTAGAAAAGATAAACATATAAAATCCGCCCCTCGGGCACAATATCAACAAAATCAGCCCCTCGGGCAATAACGTGGAACAACACCAGCCCCTCGGGCTATATCTCATATCACAATGGGTACCCGCGCTCACTGGGGGTGTACAGACTCTGGGAGGGGTCCCTTACGACCCAAGCACAATATCAAGTCATCTCATGGCATAATCAAATAGGCTCTCTGCCTCATATCAAGCCACCTTGTGGCGTACAACTCAGGCCTTCGGCCTCATAATCATAATCATAATCAGTACAACACTGCTGCGGCAATGCAGCCCGATCCCATAATAATCCTCACAACACAGGCCTTTGGTCATACTCAGTCAGAAATCTCTAAAAGCCACTCGGCACAGTAAAATATGATGCTCAGCCCAAAATATCATTTAAAGTGTTAAAATAGAGTAAACATGGTTGAGTTATGAAACAGGAGAATATAGAATGACTGAGTACAGATGTAAAAGCAAAACAGTGGGGGAAAAGCATTAAAAATCCCCTAAGGGTCCAAAATAGTTGGCACGAGGACAAATGTGGCATTCAACCCAAAACATGATGATAGCAAACAGTTTTCAATCAAATACGTGGTAAAACAATCATTCGGGATGGACTAAGTTACAATCCCCAACGGTGCACGACCACACGCTCGTCATCTAGCATGTGCGTCACCTCAATATAGCACAACGATGTGAAATTCGGGGTTTCATACCCTCAAGACAACATTTACAATCATTACTCACTTATGTCCGGTCCAAACTCTAGCCCGCGATGCCTTTGCCTCTTGACTCGGCCTCCGAATGATCCAACTCTAGCCAAAAGCAGATTCATACCATCAAAATATGCTAAGGGAACAAAGCCCATTTGAAAATATCCAATTTATTCCAAAAATTCCGAAATTGGCCAAACCCGACCCCCCGGCCCACGTCTCGGATTCCGATAAAAATTAAGAAACTAGAATTCTTACATTCTCACGAGTTCATACATACCAAGAACATCAAAATCGGACATCAAATGCCCATTCAAATCCCTAAAAGAATACTCAAACTTTTCTTCCATTTTCCCCCAATTTTCACTCTAATTTCTCAAATTAAATGATGCAATTCACGACTAAATCATGGAATTAAACCAAATATGGGTGAAGAATACTTACCCTAATAGCTCCACTGAAAATCTCCTCAAATTTCACCTTCTCCTAAGCTCTCCAATGAGTTTTTATGATATTGGACTTAAACCCTCGATTTTGAACTTAAACACTCTGCCCAGATATTTCCTTCATCGCGATCGCGGAATTTGCCTCGCGATCGCGAAGCACAACAATGGACTGCCCCTCAATTACCTTACGCAATCGCAGAAGCACAGTCGTGATCACGGATAACAAACTCGCTAAACAACGCGAACGCGGCCAACACTGCGCGATCGCGTAAAGAAATTCCTTCACCTCACGACTGCCTCAAATCCTTCTTCGTGATCGCAACCTTAGCCATGCAGTCGCGATAGCCAACTCCACAGACTTTCGCGATCACATACCCAAATTGGCGATCGCATGAGACAAATTCCAAGATGCCCTCAACAAACCTACGTGATCGTGAACTCTTCTACGTGATCACAGAGAACAAAAGTCTGCAACAGAACTGAAGCCAAATCTGCAATTTCTCAAACATGCAATTGGTCCGTTTAACCACTCGAAACTCACCCGATGCCCTCGAGACCTCAACCAAACATGCCAACATATTCCATAACATCATTCAAACTTGTTCCAATCTTCGGAACGCTAAAGACAAACCCAAAACATCAAAATCACATCGAATTCAAGCCTAAGAATTCCAAAAACTTCCAAATTTCGCTTTCGATCAAAAAATCAAACCTCGTCCGAATGACCTGAAACTTTGCACATACATCAAAAATGACACAACGGACCTACTCCAACTTCTGAAATTCTATTCCGACCCCTATATCAAAATCTCACCTATCAACCGGAAAATGCCAAAATCCCAATTTCGCCAATTCAAGCCTAAATCTTCCACGGACCTCCAAAATACATTCCGATCACGCTCCTAAGTCCCAAATCACCTTACGGATCTAACCAAATCATAAAAATTCCAATCCGAGATCATATACTAATAAGTCAAAACTTGGCCAAACCTTTCAAATTTTAAGCTTCAAACTAATCCATTCCGATTACCCTGAAAACCAAAACCAACGATTTACATAAGTCATAATACATCCCACGGGGCTAGTCATGCCCGATAACTAGCAAGTGAAGTGCAAAAGCTCAAAATGACCGATCGGGTTGTTACATCTTCCCCTACTTAAACATACGTTCGTCCTCGAACATGCCCAAAGTTGTTTCAAAAACCATCAAATCGCTGTGAAACCTTACCATGCACATACCCGGGGGCGATCCCACGTCACCCTATCCCATATAGGTCTGATAACACAATGTAACTGTAGGTTTTCACAATCCAACCTAGCCCATAAATCTTAGAACCATATTTCCACTTCTGAAATCATCTACAAGATCAGAATCTCACATCTATACTCTGAATAAGTCCGAACAAGCTGTATCAACCATATCCATACCCAAGATGCAATTACATGATATACCACATAACTCAGGCACTCGCAATGATAACTTCTAATCACAACAGTTGCTCAAACAACCGAATATCGATAATAAGCCTCTTATAAAATAAAGCCTCATTCTAACACTTCTATAAACTGCCAATGATAAATGAAACATGTAGAAAGTCATAACCATTCCCCAGATTAACCATTCATGAAGCCACTTCCCCTTTGGCAAGAACCATGGCGAATATCTGAGCTGAACATCGATATTATCTTTCCAACACACTAAAACCGAATCTGTTTGTATTCATTTTAGATCCTGACGATCTCATCTAATCCAACATAGCTACTCTAGTGACATGGCACATCCATGCCATCTAAAGCCAAAACTCATACAATACGTGCACCAATAAGCAACAGTCCAAATGTACTCAATTCATGAAAAATGACTCAAATAAAAGAGTTATACCGCAAGCTCACCAGTACCACCACAACACAATGCTGAGAACCCGTCACACATCGTAGAAACAGAACACATGAATCTAACCCGAAGGGTCATACCTCCACATAACTCCGCTGCAATGCGTGACCCTATCCAAACACTTGTCCATATGAAACACCTCAAGTCACTATGCTCAAAATCTACCACCACGTGCAATCTAATGTTTAGAACCAAACAGATCATCATAACCACGATGAAGAAATTGACATAACATTACACAAACCTGAAGGGGACACAACCGATACACGCTCCGCCGAGCAATACCCAATGCTCTTTCCGCTCGAATTCCACTGAGAGACCCCAATAAGACCGCACCACATGTGCCTATAACCAACAAATCCCAATGCCTCGCAACATGGAAAGGTAACTCATAGATCTCCCCATATCACTAATAAGCTCAATAACAATCGAATCAATACATCTCTCAACAATGCGACTTAGAGTCGACCAAGCCGACTCGATGCAGAACACACATCCATCATGGTCTACCAATGAACCCCTTACCAAGAGTTCTTGAAGCTGCTCCTTCAACTCCTTTAACTTTGTTGGTGCCATACGATACGGTGCCCGACACCAAATCAATACCGAAATCAACAACCTTGTCCGGCAACATGCCCGACAGCAGGAAACACATCCGAAAAATCCCTCACCACCGGAACTGAATCAATGGTAGAGGTCTCTGCATTGGCATCCATCACGAAGGCCAAATAAGAAAGACAACTCTTCCCAACCATCCGCTGGGTCTTCAAAAATGAAATCACCCTACTGGAAACATAATCCGACGAACTTCGCCACTCAATCCGTGGCATCCCCAGCATTGCCAACGTCTCCACCTTAGCGCAACAACCCAGGATAACACGACACGAAGACAACCAGACCATACCCAAAATCATACCAAAATCTGGAATACTAAGCAACAAGGATCCGCCCGGGCCTCCAAACCCCCAATAATTACCACACAAGACCGATATACACAGTCCACAACCACGACCTAACATGTTCATGAGAATCTCCCAGCCTCCAAATCCATACAGCACGCGAATCACCACATCTGATCCCAACTCCATCGTCCTAATATACAACACACCTCTAATACCTCATCATCTCACGGGAGGTACTCCTATAATTCCTCTGTGCCACCAAGCAAACTCGAATCTCAGTAGTCGATCCAACAAGAGAGTGCCACAATACTTATGAAGTATCCTCAACTCAACTCTTGCCCTTTTTCTAAAAATACATACTCTCATCAAGCCATACCGGTTAGTGATCTCATTTATCTAGTCATATGAAACTGTCCATGCTACCCAAGAATTATGACCTTCCTTTCAAAACTGAACCGTGACCTCACACATGCAAATCTCAATCCTACACAACATACCGCACATACCATATCATCCTAGGATAAACATGAGAACTTCATATCTCCGTCCGAGCTACAAGCTACCACGTACTCAACTAGCCAAGAACTTTCCATTGATCCCATCTAGAAGAAAATCACTATACATCCCATGCTCCTCCGCCAGTAGGAAAATATACCTCTCTAACTATGGTAGAAACTATCAAGAACTCTCCGAATTTCATTTGCACAAAACTATACCGTCAGGACTGAATCCTTATAACTCAACCAAGCTACACAGGCCACTAAAACCCAAGAGAATTGCCGCGAAACACTTGTAGAAACTCATTATCTTGTAAGCATCCAAAGAACTAATCATATCCTTACCATGCCGATCCGGCCTACTACCAAGCTATCCCATCTATCCAAGTTCCTTCTGATTTACCTTCAACTTGATACTTTTTTTGTTATAACACCACAATTCCTCAACCCGACTCACCACACGAGATCCAGGCATAAAACCATACCGTCTAAGGGTCATAAGCCGCTAGATACTCTCTTAAATATTCCCAAACGGACCACATTCAAAATACCTACCCTGAAGTGACTTCCTGCGAATCTATAGCCATTACCTTCCTGATACTGATATATAGAATCCCATAATTGATATAGAAATGACACAAGTCTTGGCACCCTCCAATGCAAACCTCAATTTCTATCCAAATTATACAACTTGAAAATCTCCAATCATTACACGTAAAATTTGAACCCATTAGAACCATTATCGAGAGTCATCCACTCTACTCAAGCCGCAATTAGATCGCTCAAACGGACCGGATGACCTGTGCTCCATTAGCACTCCGACACCGCATAATGTAACCTCACCTACAACCAAGCAACTTCCTGCTCTATGCACCATACATCCTTTACCAATAACAACCCAAGTCGTTCCATGATTCTCACACACCCATAAAGCATAACATAACCTTTATTGAAATTTCTTTTACTCAAATCATCCTTGGTCTCAACCTCTGTAAGTCATAACTGACTCACCCATATGCCTCAGACTGGGACCAACATAGCACATAACTGTGCAATCAACTATTCAATAGCAGACTCCCCTAATTGGCTCAAAGCCATAGATCAAAGCACACAATAACTCATAACGCATATACTTTATTACTACCATAATACCATAGTGAGATTAAACTCAATCCTTCATAAGCTCGTGAAACACAGACCATCTAGTACTTTAAATCTTCTGCAAATCTCGTATTCACCCTCGTGACAGTCAAGCCTACTCTCTTAGGCGACCCAAATTCAAATTGCAACACATATACTTCACTTGTAACAGAGATCTTCCACTAAACAACATAGAGGATCACGCCAATTCCGAACACTCCGCAGGAGATAACCCACCTGCTTCGCCTCAAATTAACATCTCCTTATACCCATCCATTGTCATAAGCATTACCCAGTTACTTAATCTTTTTGAGTTTGGACTCATATCACAACGTGAAATCCACTTCACTTCCTAACTAGGCAACATAAAAAGGTCATTCAACATGCCCAAAACTTAGGCTAAACATCAAATCATGATGGAAACCAGGCACCGGATAGTTCTTACTACCCCCAAGCAGACCCTCCTTGTCTTGTTCAAATCATATGCACACATCTCGCAGTCACATCACACTCGTCACGTAGCTACCTAGTCATCACTTCCACTAATAGGGACACCATTGGACATATAAATCCAAAATCACATGCTTACATAATCAACGCCTCAGTGTTCAAGCTATAGGCAAAACCCAGCCTAAGTCCTCCAGACTGGCCCAATATCAACACACAGAGATCACATCTCGCCACTTGATCAGGGAATCACAAGCCATTGATGTACACCTGATACTGAGCGCTCACGCGCGCATACGAATGCGTGGAAGGAATTCAAAGAGTTACATTTCAAGCTGAATCAAGGACGCACGATAAGAATTCAAGAATGTGAAGTTTTTCTTAAAGGTTCTGCAGCCACCCGAGAATAAGTACAGATGTCTCTGTACCGATCCGCAAGACTCTACTAAAGCTGCTCATGACTCGTGAGTCCTATGTAACTTAGGCTTTGATACCAACTTGTCACGACCCTAAACCCAGACCCGGTCGTGATGGAGCCTCTTGTGAAGACAAGACCAGCCGATACAACACCCAATTAAATTAACAGATAATAGTTCATAATTAAGTCATTAATAATGATAAATCCCATAATAGAGTGAAATACATCAACTGTGGAAAACCAAACATAGCCCGACATCGGGGTGTCACCAGTCATGAGCATCTAACATAGTCTAAGAGTATGAAAGAGTTTATACAATCTATTACATAACTAGAACAAGGGAAATAAAATAAGAGGGAGAAACACTGGGCTGCGAACGCCGAGCAGCTACCTAGTGGACTCCAAATGGCCTGTTGAGAAATCAACCCTCACTGACGGGACCTGAAGCTCCTGAATCTGCACACATGGTGCATGGAGTAAAGTGAGTACTCCAACTCAGTGAGTAATAACAATAAATGAAGACTGAGCGATAAGAAATCACGTAAAGTACAACAACATGCTATAAAGAAGCAGTGTAAAACCAATAAAAGGCAGTGAAACGGTGAATTATTATAAAGACACCTTAGTTAAGAATAAGTTCCTTTAAAACACCTTTTTAACAGTTAAACAAGTAAATGTAAAGCAGCTAGAAAAGATAAACACATAAAATCCGCCCCTCGGGCACTATGTCAACAGAATCAGCCCCTCGGGCAATAACATGGAACAACACCAGCCCCTCGGGCTATATCTCATATCACAATGGGTACTCGCGCTTACTAGGAGTGTACAGACTTCGGGAGGGGCTCTTTATGGCCCAAGCGCAATATCAAGCCATCTCGTAGTATAATCAAATAGGCTCTCGGTCTCATATCAAGCCACCTTGTGGCGTACAACTCAGGCCCTTGGCCTCATAATCATAATAAGTACAACATTGCTGTGGCGCGCAGCCTGATCCCATAATAATCCTCACAACACAGGCTCTTGGCACAAAAGCCACTCAGGCACAGTAAAATATGATGCTCAGCCCAAAATATCATTTAAAGTGTTAAAATAGAGTAAATATGACTGAGTTATGAAAACATGAGAATATAGCATGACTGAGTACAGATATAAAAGCAAAATAGTGAGAAAAAATCATTAAAAATCCCCTAAGAGTCTAAAACAGTTGGCACGAGGCCAAATATGGCATTCAACCTAAAACATGATGATAGCAAATAGTTTTCAATCAAATACGCGGTAAAACAGTCATTCAGGATGGACTAAGTGACAATCCCCAACGGTGCACGACCCCACACTCGTCATCTAGCGTGTGCATCACCTTAATATGACCCAACAATTTGAAATCCAGGGTTTCATACCCTCAGGGCAACATTTACAATCATTACTCTCCTATATCCGGTCCAAACTCTAGCCCGCGATACCTTTGCCTCTCGACTCGGCCTCCGAATGCTCCAACTCTAGCCAAAAGCAGATTCATACCATCAAAATATGCTAAGGGAACAAAGCCCATTCGAAAATATCCAATTTATACCAAAAATCCCGAAACTGGCCAAACTAGGCCCCCGGACCCACATCTTGGATTCCGATAAAAATCATAAAACTAGAATCCTTACATTCTCACGAGTATATCATACCAAGAACATCAAAATCGGACATCAAATGCCCATTCAAATCTCTAAAAGAATCCTCAAACGTTTTTTTCATTTTTCCTCAATTTCCACGCTAATTTCTCAAATTAAATGATGAAATTCAAGACTAAATCATGGAATAAACCAAATATGGGTGAAGAATACTTACCTCAATAGCTCCACTGAAAATCTCCTCAAATTTCACCTTCCCCCGAGCTCTCCAATGGGTTTTTGTGATATTGAACTTAAACCCTCGATTTTGAACTTAAACATTCTGCCCAGATATTTCATTCATCGCGATCGCGGAATTTGCCTCGCGATCGCGAAGCATAACAATGGACTGCCCCTCAATTACCTTACGTGATCGCAAAACACAGTCGCGATCGCCGATAACAAACTCACTAAACAACGCGAATGCGGCCAACACTACGCGATCGCGTAGAGAAATTCCTTCACTTCGCGACTGCCCCAAATCCTTCTTCGCCATCGCAACCTTAGCCACGCGGTCGCAATAGCCAACTCCACAGACCTTCGCGATCGTAGACCCAAATTGGCGATCGCATAAGACAAATTCCCAGCTGCCCTCAACAGACCTGCGCGATCGTGAACCCTCCTACGCAATCGCAGAGAACAAAAGTTTGCAACAGAACTGAAGCCAAATCTGCAATTTCTCAAATATGTAATTGGTCCGTTTAACCACCCGAAACTCACCCGAGGCCCTCGGGACCTCAACCAAACATGACAACATATCCCATAACGTCATTCAAACTTGTTTCAGCCTTCAGAATGCTCAAGAAAACATCAAAACGCCAAAATCACATCGAATTCAAGCCTAAGAATTCCAAAAACTTCCAAATTTCGCTTTCGATCAAAAAGTCTATCAAACCGCGTCCGAATGATCTGAAACTTTGGAAACACGTCAAAAATGACACAACGGACCTACTCCAACTTTCAAAATTCCATTCCGACCCCTATATCAAAATCTCACTTATCAACCAGAAAACGTCAAAATCCCAATTTCGCCAATTCAAGCCTAAACCTTCCACGGACCTCCAAAATACATTCCGATCACGCTCCTAAGTCCCAAATCATCTAACGGAGCTAACCAAATCATAAAATTCCAATTCGAGATCATATACTAACAAGTCAAAACTTGGTTAAACCTTTCAAATTTTAAGCTTCAAACTGAGAACTGTTTTTCAAAATCCATTCTGATTACCCTGAAAACCAAAATCAACGATTTACATAAGTTATAATACATCCCACGAGGCTAGTCATGCCTGAGAACTAACGAGCAAAGTACAAAAGCTTAAAACGACCGGTCGGATCGTTACATGTATCTTTATCTTCATCCTGTAGTATTAGATTTCTTTCCCTCGCTATTTTGATGTAGATACTGATTAATTAATAGTTCATGTACGGACAAAAATTTTCACACGTGGTATTGCACAGAATGTTTAAAGACCTACTAATGGTTCTTGGGAAAGTTGGGACGTCATTTTAGTATAGCTGATTTTTAAATAAAGGGTTTAATGCATTTTACAGAAATTACTTCAAGACTTCAAGATTGATGTGTGGAATTGACAAGCAAATGATGAAGCCTTGAACATCATTAATACCTAGGAAAGCATGTATATTAGTAATACTAGCTGCACTGCCATGTGCCATGTAGATTTTTGGTTTGTCTATTTTAGGCAGTCCAAAGACAGCTTCAATAACTTATCTCTGCATCTATCTTAGTTTTGTGTTTGGGGGTCCCCTAGGTTTGTTGTTGGTGTTGAATGTATTTCCCTTTAATTTTTTATTATTTACAGATTCCAACGAGAGTGAAGAACAATCTAAGCAATTCAGGGGTCTCACTATGATGCACTCAGGATGGGGAAAGGTGGCAATTTACATATTGAGTTGAATGAACGTGACCAACCAATTGGACCAGAAGCAACTAGATTGAATTCTAAACTTGGTGTTATGGTGCCATTAAATTATAAAGATTGTAGGCTTGTGCCAAAGATGCTCAAGGACATAATATGGGCTCATATTAAGGTGTTTAGTACTAAATCAAAAATTACATACTAAAAGATTTTTATTTTTTATTTTTCTATATAAATAAGTTGTGGTAAATATGTCTGTAGGAAAATGCTGATGCAACTGATGATATGAGACGCATGTTGATGATATTAGTTGGATCTAAATGGAAAGAATGGAAGCATGAAGCAAAAAATTGTGGTTATGAACTGTATGGTACTGATATTGAGCGCTTAGCTCATCGTCCAGATAGGGTTGAAGAAGAGCAGTGACGTTCATTAGTTCATTATTGGAGTTCAAATGCTGCAAAAGTATTCCATAATATCAAGCATTTTCTTCTATTGCCTCTTAGGCCTATAGCATTCTTGTCACTCGATCTCTGTTCTTTTTGAACTTTTCTTTTTATTTTTTATTTTTTACGGTGAATTGTGTCTATTCTCTAATATAATATCTTGTTTAACTTTTCTAGGAAAAGAGCGAGAAGAACAAAGAAAGCCGAAAGAAGTTGACTATGCCACACAAATCAGGAAGAAAAAGTCTTTCTCAAATTATAGATAATGTATGCCATAATCGTTATCTACTCTCTTCAGTTTATGTATTAGTTTTTATTTTCTTGAATACTTTTGTTACAATCTTTTACTATTCAATACAGATGACAAAGAAGAATGGCGTAACACCTACTCGTATTGAGGTGTTTAAAGAAACACATTCAAGAAAGAATAATCAACCAGTAAACGAGATAGCTGGTGAAGTTATGGTAAATTCTTATTCTTTAAATATAAAGAATTACTGCCATTTTCTTACAAAATTTTGTTAACTTATATTTGCTTTCCATTCTTTCAAAAAGAAAGAAATGAATGAACTTGCTAAGGTGTATTTTGAGTTAAATGTCCCTCGAAGTGCTCCTAATGATGTGTATGCATAAATTATGGGACCGGACACTCATGGAATTGTTCGAACTCTAGGGAAAGGAGCAGCTCCAAGTTTTGTTTATGGCCCAATATATAAACGATCCAAGTCTGAGCAAAGAGATTTTAATGCCAGGGTTGAGATAGAAGTTCAAAAAGCTACCACGGCTATCCAAACTAATATGGAGAAAAAGTTGGCAGAAGCAAAAGAAGATATGAAAGCAACAATAAATGATAAAGTAAAGGTATGGGTCCAAGCATATCTAGAGAGTATGGGTATTACAATTGACTCAAATAGTAAATCAATCTGTGATGAGCAGGTAAATAAATTTATGCTCATTCACAAACTTTTTTCACTTAAAGTTAGTATTGCTATTTATTTTTCTTTTAGTTATAATAATCTCCCTCGTTGTGATAGGTTTCCGTTAACTCATTTGAAGATTGCCAACAATCATTTTCACCAGTTTCAGTTGTTCACAAAAATAAGGTGAGTTTTAGATCAAAGTTGCGAGTTAATTGTCCCGGTGTTATGATCTCGTTTTGAGCAAAATATGTGGGAGTGTTTTGATCAAAGTGATGAAAATGGGAGCTAATGGTAAAATGATACAGATTATGTAATTTAGCCAAGAGTGTGAGAGGTTGTGCCCTAGTACCTGCGACCATCTGTGTCCCAAAAAAAGGTATGGAAACTAAAAATTACATCTTAATAGCTACAATACCATACAATCTGTTAGTTAACCAATAATTCAAAACCTGTAGTTACCAAATTCAACCGTGTAAGCATGTGTCTGGTAAACTGGTATGCGAGTGTTGAGACAGATTTGAGATTTCTTGAGAACTATTGAATTCGGCATGTATGCATGTACATTCCTTTGAGCAAATAACTAGGTGGGTGCTCTGTCTCTACCACACAGGAGCCATGAACAAGTCTGTTGGCAGAGCAACAAACTTTTGAGAAGATTTGTGCATTTCCTTTTGGCAAAGCAACAAATGATTTCAGTACTTATAGGCACATTATGCTTTCTTTTGTTGCCAAAAGTCATTCGACAAAATTAACTACCTCAAAAAAAGGTTTTTTAATCCTAAATTTTTCTGGAAGCGACCATAATGCCTTTATCATATCATTTTGGAGTATGATTGTTAAAATAGTTTAGTGACCTGATCTTATCATCATACTGCTGAAAGATATGTTGTAAATAGCCTACATGTCAAATTTAGTCCTTGGGATGTGAAGCTAAGCTCGTCAAAAGAATTTTTTGAGGCTTGTTGTAACTTGTCAGACACTCGCGCAGTGTGCTTAGGATCTATTTTTTTATATGGAAAAGGGTTTAAAATGTCCTTATACTATTGAAAAAGGTCTAATATTACCCTCCGTTATACTATCAGTCCAAATATATCCCTAACGTCATACTATCGATCCAAATATATCCTCGACATCACGAAAGTGGTACAAATCTACCCTTCCTCTGTTAACTGCCTCCCCTATGAACACATTTTATTATTACCTCACCATTTCACCCTATTTGCAGCTACCAAGTTCAATTACTTTAAAGTTCTATTATTATTTTGAAGACTTCAGTGCCTCTACTTCCTCTTGCTTTTCAAAATACCTGTTGCTTCTCCAGCCGATCCTGGAATTGTACGTACCTTTCACTTGACCTTACAGTTTTGTGTTTTATTTTGCATGTCCTTGTGTTGCCGCTGAATTTGTAAGACCTATTTAGGGAAAATTTAGTAGCACTTTTATTTTAACATAAAACGTAAAGAGAGAAAAAATGGTAGCCTTCCAGAAATGTGGTTGAAGAGAAAGAAACAAAAAAAATTAAACACGAGTTTAAGATGTTTTTCTTTCTCACCATGGTCAATTTTGAAACCGTAAACCAGTTTCCCTGTATCTTTGCTTAGTTTTTTTTATATAAAATAAAATGTATTTTCGTTCGTATAAGCATGAATTTTGAATAGCAAAATCAGAATTTTCTCGGTTCACATTATTTCATATTATCTTTAGTTGTTAGCTTCTTTTGATATAGTTTGTTTGTATATCCATGATATGTGATTTTTCTTCAAATGAAATGGAAAGAAAGGTTGTGGGGAAGGGATGAAAATGGGAGTATAATAGTGAGGTGACAATGAAATATTGTCATAGGGAGGCAATTAATGGAGGAAGGATAGATTTGTACCACTTTTATGATGTCAGAGATATATTTGAACCGATAGTATGACGTTAGGGATATATTTGGACTGATAGTATAACGAAGGACAATATTACACCTTTTTCAATAGTATAGGGGTATATTTGACCCTTTTTCGTTTTTTATATTAGCAGACGTTTAGTGGGTGGATATACATTTTGTGACGCGATTTGTTATCTGTTCATGGACTGTCTTGTACTAGTAAGATTACCTTTGTGTCAATTTTTTGAATGCTGGCAGAGTGCTTAAGTTGTTAAGTTTCTTTTAACTTTGAATGGATTATTAAAAGATCAAAACTTAACTAAAAGTCTTAATTATAGCTACTTTATTTTAATTTGTGTTCACTTGTTTTCGGAAATAGCCTCTCTGCCCTATGGGGAGGGTAATATGGTCTGCATACATATTACACTCCTCAGACCCCACTTTATGAGATTTTACTGGATAGTAGTTGTTGTTGTTGTTGTTCACTTGTCTGTTAGTATTTTAGGATTGATGGGTCTGTATTGGATGATATCTTTGTGATTTGTGAATAGTAGAGCGTACAATTCAAAAGAACTTTTACAATGCTGTTAGAGAAGGAAATTTAGTATAAAAGTCTATCATATGTTTCCAGTGATGCCTCTAGACTTTTGCTTATAATTCAAAGTTTTTATGTTGTTTTTGTAGAAGTTGCTGCATTTTGGGGATACATAAGCTTTGTCTTGTTGATTATATCTTGTACTCTACACTCAGTTTTGAATTCTATAAACTATCAAAGTAACCTTTCTAATATTTTTTCTCAGGTTAACAAAATTAAGAAGACTGAAACTGATGAACTTGAGACGAAAAAAAAGAAGTGGGTAAGTTTGGAAAACATGCAAGACACTTCAATTTTTTCAGTTTTTTAACATAGTTATAATTCTATTTTTTGTGATTCTTTTGCAAAGCTTCTGAAGAATATAAGATCAATTAGTGAAAAGGAATGGACTTGTGGAAAGATGGATCCATAAAGCCTTGTTGCAAATTTATTCTAGAAGTTAAAATTACTTTATCTTTTATGTTTTAGTTAAAGTTAATTTTATTTAAGATATAACAGGTCATTTGATTTAAATGTCTAACTTATAAGGAGAACCTCTATTATCTCAGTACTTGTTCTTTGAATACAACGTCTAAAGATATTTTCTATTTCATATTTGTTACATTGTGTATAAAGGTTGATATTTATGAATGTACAAATTAAATATATATTTGAGTAATGACGACGATGTAAATAGAAGAATATTATTCATATTATAGAAAATTTGATATGGAATTTTAATGTGATATTTCACAAGATTTTTAAAAATGTCACTAATTTACTTGACATTCACTTAAATGTCATAAAATTTTGTTGGCATTTACCAAAATGTCACAAATTATAATGCGACTTTTTTTAAAAGAATTAAATAAATGTCGTAATTTATTTACCAACATTATTTTAAATGTCACCAATTTATATGATCTTTCAAAAAATGTCATAAATAGATGTCGTAAATTTCTTACCAACATTTATCTAAATGTCGGAAAATTTTCGACCCTAAAATTTACGATATTTGATACAAATATAAATTAAATGTCGATAAATGAATTTGCGACATTTAAGCAGTATTATATAATATTTATTTAATGTCATGGTATCCTTACTTTTTTGTTTGTAGTGGTACAAATCGAACAAGAAATCCTTATCTGACAGATTCTGGATATTATGCAGTCCACGTTTGCCTATGAAATCTGCTGGAGATTTGTATTAATCAACTGCTAATTAAGTCTTATTATTCTATTCTAGAAGGGTAGGGAATTATGCCAAGGAATACTGGAATAGTTCCACGAATTATTTAAGCCAAACCAATTGTACCGTAGATACCAATTAAAAGTTAGTAACAAATAATCACCAACGATTTATAGTGTAGGGATCGTTCAACAACACATTCGAGGTTAATATGGAGCAGTTAGTATTGGGATGTATGTTAGGACAAAAAAAGCATGAGCCCTTTTTTGTCAAACTAATTAAATAAGAAGATAGAGGACAAATCCTAGTTAAGGATAATTAATTTTAAATCTGAGATGAACATCATGAATAAAAAAATATAGTCGAGTAATAATATGAAAAAAGATGCATTAAGTAACATAAATGGCAATAAAATATAAATAAAGGAAAATATTCATCCAATCTTGAGTGGGGCGGGTCCTCTTTCATTTGATAAAGAAGAATGATAAACCGATACAAGAATCTTAAGACCCTTTTCGGGTCCGGTGGAGGGTATGAGATCACAAATCCTCTAATTCTTTAGAGAGATGTGTTTACATATTTTCTAGAAAGAGAGAGAGAGAGCGCGCCCTTTTCATTAGCCCTCCCTTCCTATTTATAATGGATATCCTTAGAAAACCCTAAAAAGGTATAAATAGAGAGAATATCCAATAGAATCTTCCCTTCGAGGATTCCAAAGTAAACTAGTTGTTACATCTATCTGCACTGCTCGACCTCGACCTTATTGATCGCTACTCGACCTCGGCCAATTGTATCCACATGTCGAATTTCTCTGATCTGATTTTGACCCATACAGTTAATCTCTCCGCTTATCGAGGTCGTCTTTTGGTCGAGCTCAGTGAGCGGACTTCATTAATCGTAGTTCGAGAAATTCAGATTGGGAGGTCGACTAGTGTGGATCGCGGTTGGGGGTGCCGATCTTCAGGTCAAAGTAGTATCCCCGCGGGCTGAATTTGAGCAGAGTTCGATCAGGGCCAATGACTCGAGTGATGAGTTAATTGAGAAGACGGTAGAGTTGGAGAAGGCTGACGAGGCCAGGATGGCATCTTTGGCAAGGAGGGCGACATCGGAGGATGTCATCCGCGTCCTTAGGTCTTGATGGGTGATTCGGCCCTTGTAAGATGCCTTATCAGGTACCCCCTTTGATTTGGAATGCTACCTTTGCTACTTATTTCTGATTCTATTTTCGAGCAAGGTCGAATGTTGATTTGGGCGAGGAGGCCGAATGTCGATTTGGGCGAGGAGGCCGAATGTAGATTCAGGCGAGGCCGAATATTAATTCGGGCAAGGCCGAATATCAATTCGGGCGAGGAGGTTGAATGTCAATTCGGGCGAGGCCAAATGTTAATTAAGGCGAGAAGGCAGAATGTAGATTCGGGCGACGAAGCCGAATGTTGATTTTGGCAAGGAGGCCAAATGTCAATTCGGGCGAGGAGGCCGAATATCAATTCGGGCGAGGAGGCCGAATATCAATTCGGGCGAGGAGGCCGAATGTTGATTCTAGCGAGAAGGCCGAATGTCAATTCGGGCGAGGCTGAATGCTAATTCGGGCGATGAGGAGGAATGTAGATTCAGGCGAGGCCGAATATCAATTTGGGCGAGGAGGCGGAATGTAGATTCAGGCGAGGAGGACGAATGTTGATTCTGGCGAGGAGGCCGAATGTCAATTCTGGCGAGGAGGCCGAATATCAATTTGGGCGAGGAGGCATAATGTAGATTCGGGAGAGGAGGCCGAATGTTGATTCTAGCGAGGAGGCCAAATATCAATTCAGGCGAGGAGGCCGAATATCAATTCGAGCGAGGAGGCCGAATGTTAATTCTAGCAAGAGGGCCGAATGTCAATTCGGGCGAGGCCGAATGTTAATTTGGGCGAGGAGGTGGAATGTAGATTCGAGCGAGGCCGAATATCAATTTGGGCAAGGAGGCGGAATGTAGATTCGGGCGAGGAGGCCGAATGTTGATTCTGGCGAGGAGGCCGAATGTCAACTCGGGCGAGGAGGTCGAAGGTCAATTCAGGTGACGAGGCCGAATATCAATTCGGACGAGGAGGCCGAATATCAATTTGGGTGAGGAGGCCGAATGTAGATTCGGGCGAGGAGACCGAATGTCAATTCTGGCGAGGAGGCTGAATGTTGCTTGTGTAATTGATACAGCGTTGCTTATCCTTAAGGATAAAATAAGATTGTTGTAGTGTAGACTTATGACTTGCGGGTGAGCTTCATGCACTTATTCTTTGCCAATATATTTCGGAGAGATTTACATATTTTCTGGGTTGGCAAACCAGTCCCAGTCTATATGGTCTCTTGGCATCTCGGGATTTGCTTTGACGATAATCGTTCCCTGTTCACGTATCGGGGAGAATGTTCCTGCTTCTATTCTACTTAGAGAAATAGTTAGTTAAAACCAAATGAAAGTGTTTGTTACCACGATTTGATCGATCGACGAATGGAGGGGATGACCACGTTCCCTTCTCCGGTTATGCTTTTAGTGGCCGCTACCAATATAATTTGGCAAGGCCGTCCGTTTTGATATTCTGTGCTCGGGGGATATGATCGAGCTGGCATTCATCGAACTCGGGTAACAACTAGTAGACCTCGGCATGGTATTTTTTGCAGTATTTGTTCCTTGATTTGGAAAGTCCCTGTAACTTGATTGACAACGAGCTGAGAGTCGCACCGACTCTCATTTTGAGTTTTCTCAATGGAAATTCATGGTATCATTCATAATCAATAACCAAAACTTAATAATTGTACTGATTGTATGAAAAAGAAAAATGAGCTAAAATAGCTACAGTTTATCAACAGGATGTTTAATGTTTTAAAAGGCTAGTACTATATCTTTTATATTCCTTAAAAGGCATCAACGGGGCCGGCTCGTAGGAAAACGGGGTTGCCGGACGCTGCCATTTCTTAAACACCATCATCGGCTACTCCAAATTCCCTTTCCTCACCTCACATCACCACATATATACAGGCCATTATAGAGAAAGAGAATGTGGGTAAGAATTGATTTTAGAGATCTAGAGAAAACTAAAATTTTAATTAGAAAATTCTCACAGACGGCACCAAATTGTTTGACCAAAAAAGTATGAGACCTTTTTGTCAAACTAATTAAATAAGAAGCTAGAAGGTAAATCCTAGTTAAAGATAATTAATTCTAGATTTGAGATAAACACCATGAATAGAAAAATATAGTCGAGTAATAGTATGAAGAAAGATGCATTAAGTAACATAAATGGCAATAAAATATAAATAAAGAAAAAGATTCACCCAATCTTGAGTGGGGCGGGTCCTCTTTCATTTGATAAAAAAGAATGATAAACCGATACAAGAATCTTAAGACCCTTTTCGGGTCCGGTGAAGGGTATGAGATCACAAATCCTCTAATCTCTTTAGAGATGTGTGTTTAAGAGAGAGACCCTTTTCATTAGTCCTCCTTTTCTATTTATAATAGATATCTTTAGAAAACCCTAAAAAGGTACAGTTAGAGGAAATATCCAGTATAATATTCCCTTTGAGGATTCCAAAGCAAACTAGTCGTGACATGTATTTGCACTGCTCGACCTCGACCTTATTGATCACTGCTCGACCTCGGCTAATTGTATTCGCATGTCGAATTTCTCTGATCTGATTTTGACTCATACAATGTAATCGTTTTGTTTAATGGAATTATTTATAATTATTTTTGTTTTATAATTTTTCTGTCAAAAAAATCTCTCCGAATATGAAAATCCAATGATGCGGGTACATTAGAGTTATTTTCCAATTCTACAAATTTTGCATTTCATGGGGAGTTATGTATAAACTAGTGGAGGGGCAGCCCGGGGGCAGCCCGGGCGAAGCCCGGGTCCAACATGAACAAAATTATAATATTTTAATTATGCTCTTTCTAATTGATATGTTACCCAAAAACGTATAGATTTGCAGCTTGCTGATATAAATTATTAGAAAAATGATAAACTATTACGTCAAATGAGCTGTTGCAACACTGAAATTTGACTCAAAATTCAAAAGTACTCTTTGACCACTAAATAAGCTAAAAAAGAGAATTCGAGCAAAGAAAGTTCTGTAGCAGTTAGAAAGACTCATATAAAATTCATATGCTCACTATCATGATAATTATGTGAAAAGCAAGTTGATTTCCTAAGCGAATTAACTTTAGCTTCACGAAATTATTAGATGAAAATAGAGAGTTTGCACCTAAATATATTCAATGAAAATATGATATTTCACACCGATTAGAATCCGCAGTCTCAAGTTGGAGGCGAGGAGTGTTTATCACTCGGGCAACCCTCTCTTATCTACGCCCTCACTATCTATTTGCAACAAACAACGGGCGTGTAGTCTCATTTGACACAATTTAGACTTCTCGAACGTAGCAAACTGGCAAAGGGTACATAAAATTATAAATATATGATAGCATTAATTATTTTTTCTTCCCAAAAGGATGTGGAAATTAGTGATGTTCGATTTTTGACTCCATGGAAAACATCAATTTACTCCATGCAATATCATTCACTAAAAGAAATTGTATTTTTAGCGGCAACATATAGCGGCGACCCTATATGTTGCTACAACAATTATACTTTTAGTAGCGAATTTATTAAGTCGCCACTAAAAGTGATTATTTAGCAGCGACTTTTCTAAGATCGCTTCTAATGTGGCTGAAATTTCCACTCCCGCTCAAACTAAAATTTTGGCTCCATATTATTTGTGGCGACTTTTAAGTTGTCGCTGCTAAAGTCCTATTGGAGTGACTGGGTCGCTACTAGACCCCTTATATTTTAGTTGAAAATAACTAAATAAATTAAATAAAACTCTTCCTAATTAAAGGACACAAAATAGAGACGCTCAAACACTTTTCTCTCTCTCTCTAAAATCTCTCCTCCCTCTCTCTAAAATCCCTTCTCTGCTAAAATTTTACCCAGCTCTAAATCTCTCAAATCAAGATGTGAATCTCATCTATCAGGTTTGTGGTAAAATCCCTAATTTTTCCCTTTTTCTTTTATGAAAAAAATTGATGTGCAGAATGGAGTTTTGTGGAGGAAGAATCGCACATCTGATTTCTCTCCCTAATCTCATATAGCCGCTGGTGACCTAATGCTTTCTCTAATTTCAGCGACTTTTTTGAGTTTTGTGCATATGTTTAATTGAAAACCCATATCAATTTATATATAAATTTATGTTCAATACAAGATCTGCTTCTATTTTCAATACAAATCACCTTTTTGTAATTTCACTTTATTTTCTGTTGTTTCATGCTCTTAAGTAATGCCAAAGCAGTGAGCTTTAATTTCTTGTGTCTCGCTTGTGCAGTTGAAGGTTTTTCAGAAGATGATGCAGCTAAAATTATGCCAAACATGAGAATGAAACCTCTCAATCTTGTATATGTATTAATTTTCCTCCTTTAGTTAAATTTATTTCACGTAAGCTTTGTAGTGTTTGTGCTGATTTTGTTTTGAATATTCAAATTATCTGTCCACAACTAGCAACACAGGTGCCTTTTTGGTTAGCAGTTAGTTTTAAAAAACAAAGGGAAATGTACTATCAGACCTCCTGAATCCATGTCCATTGGTAAGTTTTTAGTTATTGGGTGACTATACTGATTTGTGCTCCCAAATGCAGCGACAAGTTGATTTAAGTTTTGATTCGGATTTGTTTTTTTGTCTTCTATTGTGGAGAAACTGTTACAAATGCTATTTTACTAAGTTAGTTGTTGCTAGCTCAACTTGTATGTCCGTATAAGACTATGAAATCTACAGTACCCTTAAGCAAATGTTCAGTATTGGAATAGAGACGAGCCAACATAGAGTAGAATGGTAAAGATGCTTCATATAGCGACCTCAACTTTTGTGGGGTTGAGGATAGTAAGGATAGTATTAGTTGTCTTATATTTGTTGCTAAATTACCTTATCTAATAAAAAAAAAAATATTCTTCTGAGTGGTTACTGGTTTGTTATAGAATAGAGGGAGTTGTGGTGTCTCCAAACAACTGAGTTTGTTTGAATTGGGCATTCATATATTGGTTTGTTTCTTTTTCTATTATAGTTTTCTGTTGATTGTGTTTTGAGATTTGGTTATATAGTTTAAATACGTCAGTTTTATCATAACAATGAAAGATATCAACTGGGCTTAAAAGAACATGGAAAAAGATCCTTTCTTTTTGGTATTATGCAAGGCTTATTGAATTGACATATGTGGACGTTGTGGGTCGACGACATTACTGTCTCATCTGCTACATCTTTAAAGGCCCATCATACTCATTGTTCCACCTCAGAATTTGTTCCAATTACTCATAGGTCTCATGTTTTCTTGCTTAAAACATAGTCATGCTAATACTCTACCAAAACTAAATAGGAAAATTCAATCTCTTATGTTTGTAATTATTAGACTTACAATAATATTAGTTTGTGATGTTTGTAACTTTATATTTGCATCTTATTTTAGAAAGTTCCATGTATTTTTGTCCTTATTAGACTGAATGTAATTTGTTCATGATGTTTAAAGCTGTAATTTCATAATAGAATCAGCAGTGAAGTAAAATCAGTGCTTTATTCTAACATTTTTATCAATTAACTGATTTTAATTCTCTACTATATGAATTAATATTTTCTCTATGTTAATCAGTCCTTTCCTTTTTATGCGATATTTCAGGAAATGAAAGGAACTGGAAAGCTCAACTTAGCATTCACTACTCTAAATATAGTACTAATGAAGAAAGATTGTCTCATCGTCTTGAAGATGTTGAACTTGAGGACTGGAAATACCTAATACAATATTTTGGAAGTCCGAATTTTAAGGTAACTTAATACCTGAAGATTCTGCCAACTGAATGGCTCCATACCCATCTTGCAATGGTTGTTTATTAATCTGTTGACTTACTGCAGAATGTAAGTGAGAGGAACAAAAAAAAAATAGGGAAAAGCAAACAACTAAGCATGTTGTGGTACAAGTTCTTTTGCATAAGTAGAGGAATCTACGGTGAAAATATATTATTCCCCTATTATCACATATGCACATTTGTTATTTATATATTTTCTTATATGTTTTATCTGGAACTATCTTGTAGAGAAATGCTATTTCGTGGACAAGGATATGAAAAGAAACCTCCCAAAAAAGAGTCACACAACATGCAAACATAGAGTCCAGTGTATCTTCTGCTATGGAAATTGTGCATCAAGAGATGCAAGGTGGTATTGATCGGAAGTTGCAAGAAAAACGTGAACAAATGGCTGCTGAGTTGCAAAGAAATATGGAACTTGAGTTGCAAAGGAAGTTGGAACACGAGTTGTCTAGGAAGTTGGCAGAGTAGCGTGAACTCGTAAATGTAGAAGTAGAGAAGAGGATCCAACTATAAGTGGAAAAGAAGATGAAGGAACAATTTGCTACTTTCATGACCAGAATGCAACAGGTACTTGCTCTGCTCTTTCTCGACATTTCTTCTTCCTTCTCGACATTTCTTCTTCCTTCCTTCTTGAAAATTCTTCTGAGATTGGCTTCCTATCTTCTTTTCAACTTCTCCTCCTTTAACTTTTATCTTCTTGATGAGTCTATAGCTTGATTTGATCAATATATGAATTGTTGGGTTGTTTTGTGTTTATCTAGTTAAAAATGCTTTGTAAAAACTAATGTGCTATTGTCAACAGGTGATGACACAATTGGTTCCTCGTCGATTGACCTCTAGTAACTTTTTAGATATTAAAATATGATTTTTCAAGATTCTAAAGTATACTCAAGCATAAAAGCAAGCAGCTACGTAATTTTAAACGAAGGAGCCAGAAATTTTAGCTTTTAAAATATAGGTAGATATTACTGTCAGGACCATATTGTTAATGCCCATTCTATATTCTGCAAAATAACCAAATTTTCTTTTTAGTTTTATGGGGAGCTTCATTTTTTCTCTCAAGGCACTTGAAAGTCTTGAACAGATGAGCAATCCTGATATAGACACTGCAACCGAACAAAATTTGACCGTGTATCAGAGACATCCAAAAAGACAATGTGATACACGACCAAAGAACCCATCACAACTTTCAACAATGAAAACCGAATAAACAAACACAAATATTTACTTAAAACACGATAAAAAATCCACAGCACAGTAGACAAATAAAAACCATTTCAAAGCACTCCAGATCATATCCTTGAGCTCCTCATAAAGAACTAAACAGCTAGGTATGAACCATAAAAGTAAAATCAGAAGGTCCTTCGTTGGAAGCCACAGACTGAGTACTGAACACCTTAGAAATTTTCTCAGTCAACCTTGTATCATTTCTCGGTGGATTGTTGAACGATCTCATTGTACTTCCCAGAATAGTAAGTAGCTATTGGAGCAACTGCATGAGTAACTTTAGGAACAATGGGAATCCAGCTTAGAGAGAGCCAAACTGATGTTGCATATTGCTCATTGGCTCGTACTTGGTGTAAAGTCCCTTGGCGCCAGGCTCATACTTGGCATAGACTGTTTTTGCAAGTCCTGATGCAGCTCCTATAACACCAGCACTTTTGACATCGACTGCAACAGAGCAATCAGCTGCAAAAGCCTAGAACACAAATCGCAATCTTACGAATAGACTCATCAACCTGCAATCAAATCAAATAGTGAGCAATCTGATGAAAGAGGCAGAGCAATTTAATAGTATGTTTTTAATAACTGACAAAGCATATTTAACTACAAGAACTATTACTACAAAATTTTATAGTGCCAGTTGGTACCAAATCACATACTATTTTCACAAAAGGTGAAAGTTGTTACATAATTTATTCATCAGCCTAATATTATTATCTCTTCATTCGCCAACCAACATAGAAATAGATACATACAATAACCACAAGAATGCTAAAAAAAACAGAAGCAATATGCATCCCAACAGCCTAGGATTCTATAACAGTTCACCAAATCAGAAGAGCATCCTCACTTTGAAATCCCATAATCAATCCCTATGCAACTAATAAGATATCTCAAACATTTCATGTCTAAACTAACTTTGTGTCTAACAGAAAAATCTCACCACCACAAACACAGTGCATCAACGCCTGAAAACATCCAATTTTCATTTGAAGTATAGGAAGGAGAATATGCTAGTTCAGTTCTATGGAATGTGGAAACAGAAATTTACTTATAAAAGAATTTCCCAAGTAAAGCAGGCAGCAGGCAGCATGAGCGGCTAATTACACTCTCGAATGTAAAAAAGAACAAGTATCCTAACAGAGATTCTAAAATAAAAATAGGCGATACCATAATTTTTGGCAAGACTTGGTACCAAAAGATAAATTTTATCAAAAAGGTATAGTAGATGTGTGCAAATCAGGAACAGTTACTAACATGTATGTAAATTGTTTATCAGAAATTAGTCAAAATAACTGAAAACTAATATTTACCAACCAAATTTGTGATTACCAACATTCCAACAAAAATGCGGAGAGCTTGCAGCAGATTCAAATAGAACAAAGATACATAAACTTTCTGTAGATGCCAACGGGAGAATTGCAGTGAATAATCGAGAACTAAAGGAAAAAATAGAAACATATACCGCGGAAGAGATAATGTAGTGTTCTTATCTCACAAGTCACAGCCACGTTGTTCAGCAACTTTTAGCGTACATCTAGCTGCTCACGCCACTCTTTCAGAATACGAAAAGGCAGGAAAAAGACTTAAAGGTAATAGTATTGACTCGGAGTAAATGCAGTTAGCCTGCAATTTAGAGAGGTACAGCAATTTAAAGATAGAGCTACTTGCAATACCTGAAGGTGGTGTAGCTTACATTCACTCACTCAGTTCAACAAACTTCAATATCTCATAATGGCAAACTGATCGAAACATTGAACTACTATGTGCTTTAACTAACATATCTGACTTCGGAAGAAGGATCAGATTTTTGTCTCATATGTTTGTCATTGCATGTGGTCATCCCTCGTGAAAGTCTTTGTGTATAGTCTGTAGCCTAGAACAGAAGAGAGTATTAGGATCCACTTAAATTCCATTGGTGTTCATTTATGTTTCATGATCATCATTTGTCACAAAATTTAATATAGTCAAATAAAATAATTAAATTATTAACATATTTGATCATGTAGATTTCTACAATAAGTATAGCAAAATATCACTCACCTATGGGCAGAATGTTGAACGCCTCAAACATAACCCTGGTCTTAATACATAATACAAACTTGTTAAATTTCTTCGTACTTTCATGCTCTATTAGAAGAGGTTAACCTGTAGCTTATATTATTCCTTAAAGTTCTCCATAGTATGGCATGTAACAAAAAGGTCAACTTTTATACAATATAAACAATACCCACGTGAGATAATGTAAAAAAAGAAAAAAAGATAAGCAAGCAAATATAAAACTTACCCTTTTAAGGAGGATGCATAAAAATCCAAGAAACTGAGCGGTCTACGTAAAGTAGTAATGAAAAAGGACAGATATGTTGTGGATAGAACAAATCCAGAAGTTGGGATTGTATAGTAAGAATTGGAGATAAAGCAGAGGTATTTGTACAAGTTAGTTAATAAAAAAAAAGAGGACAAAGGAGGAAGTCACAGACGAAAACAGAGCAAGCCATTGGAAGATGAAGACGACTCTACAGAGAACAGCAGTTGCTAGCGACGCACGTGTCAAAGTGGGAAAAAAAGGGGCAGTGCGTGTCTAATTTTGTAAGCGCAGGAGGCCTTTTCCTAATTTTTCAACCATTGCTATATTGAGTATCGGGGGCAAAATAGAAATAAACTAAATTTTATGGTTTTTATGTAAACTCACATTGACCAGAAGCTCCTCTCATTCCCCTTTCTATATAGTAGTAATAGTAATAGTAATAGTAAAGTAATATTTTTGGATGATGTCCTTTTTCTTATTTCAAGGGTTGTTTGGAGGTTATAATTTGGAGAAATTTAGTTACAGTCATTTTTAGATTAGCGGAGGTTATATGTCCTATAAAAAAGTGAAGGGGATGAATTTCAACACCCTAAAAAAGTTAGAGGTCGTTTGGTAGAGTGCATTAGAGATCTAATGCATGCATTAACTTTGTGTATTAATATATTGTTTGGTATATTTTTTCAATTATGTATAACTAATACAAGCATTAGTTTTACATTATATTTGGTATTATCCTATATATAACTAATGCATAACAAACCATAGTATTAGTAATACCAAAGCTATTAGTGCATGCATTAGTATGATTAAAGATAAAATTATACTTTAAGTCCCTTAAAACTAAAGAATATAGAGGACATTTTTATAAATAACTAATTTGTTAAAAATTATGTAATGCATTTTAATTTTTAATACACCACACCAAATAGTGTATAAAAAATAATTTTTACACAACTAATACTTGCATTACTAACTCATGCATTACTAATCTCTGCATTACTAATACACTCTATTCAACATTATTCTTATACACCCTACTAGGGGTGGCAAAATGGTTCAAAGAGAACAGTTAATCACTCATATTATCCATTAAAAAAAGGGTTGGATAATGAACTATTTAAAAACGGGTCAAATATGGATAAGAACCATATTATCCATTTAGAAAATGGATAACCAATGGATAACTAATGGGTCTAACTTATACATTTGTAAAGCCTCAAATTGGGGGTTCCTCAAGTTAGGGAGACTAAGAATTCTCCCAAAAGTGATCATATGTAAGAAGTCATGGATAATATGGTTATCCGTATTATCCGCTGGTTAACCCATTTTTATCCATATTAAACATGGGTCGGGTCATATAATTTACTCCTTTTCTATTATCCGTTTTTAACCCGAACCATATCCAATCCGACTCGCCCGTTTGACATAAATCGTGCGGAAGAAAAATACAGTTTCTCGTTTTTACATAAATAACTCTAAGCTTCAAAGTTCAAACCAATGGCACCGTGAGAATAGTTGCGAGTTGCGACACTATGAGAAGAGAATATTAGCATTAATACGCAATACGTTAAATTGCATATCTTGAACTAATTTTGTTTGTTGTTGTTGCTATTGCCACGTAATCAAACTGAGTAAGTTACAATTTGCACCTAACGTATATGTAGTTTTTTGGATTTACACCTTATCTTGTTTTTAATAATCTGAACCCTAATCTTCTTAGTTTCTTGCAAAATTATATAACTTTCCTTTTTCTAATTATTTACAAGGGAAAATTAGAAAATTAGAATTAGGAAAGTGAGTAAGTTGTTGTTAATTACGTTTTTTTTTATACAGTGGTATTCGAGCTAACTTGTACGTACCTCGATTGTTCCATTCCATCAGTACAAGTACTGGATTTAAGTAGAACATAACATGTCTATTATAAGTTCAAAATCATTGAACCTGATCTAAACAACTTGTTAGATTTGAAAAGTTAACTTCATTTGTAAAACTTTGCATTACATTCTGAAATTTTAATCTGTTATTTTTATATGCTACATTGACCATTTTTCCGAAAAAGGGGAGTCTTGACATAACTGGTAAAGTTGCTGCCATGTGACCAAAAGGTCACGGGTTCAAGCCGTGGAAACGCAGGGTAAGACTGCATACTATAGACCCTTGTAGTTCGGTCCTTCGCCGAACCACGTGCATAGTGAGCGCTTAGTGCACCGGGCTGCCTTTTTGATCATTTTTCCGAAATTATAATTATTGGATGCTAACTAGAATTATGCTAAAGCATTTTAGTGACTGTCAAAACTAACATAATCTGTTACAAAACAAGAACAACATACGCCTTACTGTGATCCTTATATACTAAATTAGTTTAGGTAAATGCATAGACAAGTTTAGGCTGTATTGTCACTTGATCTATGGGTCAGTAAATCAACCTTTTGCATTCCTATTCCTTGAAGGCGTCATGTTAGTTGATTTTGGATAGCAAGAACTATTTAGATAAGATATAGCACAGTTTTCACGAGTTCTGCTTGTAAAATGGTCCGTACATTAATTCAGTTTGATGAGAACTTTGGACAAGATGCCAAAATAGGTAAAGCTTTATGTTATTCTTTAAAGATAGGCTTTGCTATTCATTAACCATTGGTTTGGTGCTTCATTTTTTATTTGTAGAGAGATTTATTTATTTTGGGTTTTACATTGTTGGTCTCTTATAAAAAGGTATTTAAATTAGAATCACAATATTTGGTTTATTTTAATTATAGCACATTTTATAGAGAATGTAGGAGATAGTAACGGTTAATTCCTTAACTCTTCCTCAAAATTAGGGATTACGTTATTATCTTATTTCTATTTCTCTCTCATTCATAAATCATATATATTTCTTTCCTATTCAAAATCCTAAGTAATTAAAACATAAAATAAACAATCCTAGTAATGAAAATAATTCCTTTTTCTTCTTATCTTATTTTCTTTCTCTTTCAACTAAAAAGGCAATCGTAATTCTAAATAGACCAAGAATATTTTCTAAATATACAATGCAAAAATAAACATAGAAGGATATACATTATACAATTATTATAATTTTTGTATAATTAAACATTTCTAGTTAATTTTGCAATATATTAGAATTATTTCATAAATATTTAATGTATATTAATATATATCTTATGTATCTTTTACCTATTATGTCAATACACCTGGAATATTTTCTAAATAAAATGTGCATAAAAAATTGCATACACCATATACATTATGCTATCATTATATTTGTATAATAAATATATTTTAATTAAATTTTACATAATCGTCATAGGATGGTATGGAGTATGCGGTATGTCGTGTATGGTGATATCTGCATGTATGAGGTCACGGTTCAGTTCTGAAAGGAAGGTCATAAATTCTTAGATAGCACGAGCAGTTTCAGATGAGTAGGTAAATGATGTTACTAATTGGTGTGGTTTGATGAGGGCATACATTTTAGAAAGGGCAATGTGTTTGAGTTAAGGGTACTTCCTTGATATTGCGGCACTCTCTTATTGGATCGACTGCTGATATTCAAGTTTGCTTGGTGGCACAGAATAATTATAGGAGTATCCCTCGTGGAATGATCGAGTATTAGAGGTGTGTTAGATATTCAGGCAGTAGAGTTGAGATCGGATGAGGTGATTCGTATGCTTCATGGATTTGGAGACTGAGAATGCTCAAAAACAGGTTATTTCGTGGTGGTAGAATGTGAAGATGTGGGCAAAGCTAGTCAGATGATAGTATGTGCCAGGATTCTGTCATTGTGAACTTTCGGAGAGTGATTTATCTATTGTGGACCAGAGTTGATTTGGGGTTCATTGGTAGGCCCAACATGGATGTATGTTCTGTACCTGATCGGATTTGTTGACTCCGAGCTGCTATTGTTGAGAGATGTGCCATTCGATTGTTGTTGAGCTTATTCGTGTTCTGGATTGATCTATGAGTTACTCTTTTGTATTACGAGGAGTTATAATTTGTTGTGCGGTTCAATTTGGGCTTTATAGCAGAAATTGAGTGAGACGGGTATTTGGGTGTTGTAGGATTGACTGCGTATTTGATGTGTTCTCTCGGACTGGTATGATATTGCGTCATTTGCTCTCTGTGGTTATGGTGATTCACTTTTGATACTAGATATCAAATTGCGCGTGGTAGTTGATTTTGGACATGGTGTTTTGAGGTGTTTCATGTGGACCAGCGTTTGGCTAGGATCGTGCATTGCAACGAAGTTATGTAGAGTATGATCCTTCGGGTTGGATTCGTGTGTTCTGGTTTTACGGTGTGTTATGGGGTTTTAGCATCGTGTTGTGATGGTACTGGTGAGCTCGCGGTACAGCTCTCTCATTTGAGTTATTCTCCATGATTTGAGTATATTTGGACTGCTGCTTATTGGTGCACGGGTTGCACGGGTTGTGTCTTGAGAATTGTATCGATGTGTCATGTCACTAGAGTAGCCGTATGAGATGAGATGAGGTTATTGGGATCTAGAATGAATACTATCGGATTCAATTTCAGCATGTTGGAAGGATATTAATATTTGGCTTAGAAATTTACTATGGTCCTTGCCAAAGGAGAAGTGGCTTCATGAATGGTTGATATGAGGAATGATTATGACTTTCTGCATGTTTCATTCAGCATTGACAATATACGAAAGTGTTGGAATGAAGCTTTATTTGATAAGAGTTTTATTATCGATATTCGGTTGTTTTGAGCAGCTGCTGTGATTTGAAGTTATCACATATGAGTGTTTGAGTTGTGTGATATATCATACGATTTCCATCTTGAATTGTGGTTATGGTTTAATACAGCGTGTTTAGATTTATTCGATGTGTAGATGTGAGATTCTGATCTTATAGATAATTTCGAAAGTGAAAATTTGGTTCTAAGGTTTATGGGCTAGGTTGGATTGTGAAATTTTAGTTACATTGTGCTATCGGACCTATATGAGATAGGGTGACGTGGGATCACCCCCGGAGATGTGCATGGTAAAGTTACACAGCGATTTGATGGTTTTCAAAACAACTCTGGGCACGTTCGAGGACGAACGTATGTTTAAGTAGGGGAGGATATAATGACCCGACCGGTCGTTTTGAGCATTCGCACTTCGCTTGCCAGTTCTCAGGCATGACTAGCCCCGTATGATGTATTATATCTTATGTAAATCATCGGTTTCTTTTAGGATAATCGGAATAGATTTGGAAGAACAATTCTCACCTTGAAGCTTTAAATTTGAAAGGTTTGACCAAGTTTTGACTTTTTAGTATTCGATCTCGAATTTGGATTTTTATAATTTGGTTAGCTCCGTTAGGTGATTTTGGACTTGGGAGCACGTCCAGATATTTATTTCGAGGTCCGTAGCTAAATTAGGCTTGGAATGACACAACAACAACGACCCAGTATAATCCCACAAGTGGGGTCTGGGGAGGGTAATATGTACGCAGACCTTACCCCTACCCCGAAGGGTAGAGAGGCTGTTTCCAGGAGACCCTCGGCTCAAAAAAGCAATAGGAGATGATATATTAGTACCATAAAAATGCGTAATAAAAATAACAACAATATATAAGAGATATGAAATATGAAATACAGAATACGAAATACGAAATACGAAATAGATGGCTGGTATAGTACAACTAGAAGGTAAAGCCCTGCATCAATAGACGACCAATGACATTCCTAGTCTAACTCCTAACTGGATAGTCTCCCTCTATTGTGCTGTAGAAATATTCACACTCTCCCCTAACCTACAACCTTAATGCTCGACCTCCATAATTCCCTATCAAGGGCCATGTCCTCAGTAATCCTAAGTCGCGCCATGTCCTGTCTGATCACCTCTCCCCAATACTTCTTAGGTCTTCCTCTACCTCTCCGCGTGCCCACTACAGCCAGTCGCTCACACCTCCTCACCGGTGCATCAGTGCTCCTCCTCTGAATGTGCCCGAACCATCTGAGTCTTACTTCCCGCATCTTGTCCTCCATGGGGGCCACACCCACCTTCTCTCGAATATCTTCATTCCTAATCTTATCCATCCTTGTATGCCCGCACATCCACCTCAACATCCTCATCTCTGCTACTTTCATCTTCTGGATGTGTGAGTTCTTTACCGGCCAACATTCAGTTCCATACAACATGGCAGGCCTAACCACTGCTCTATAAAACTTACCTTTTAGTAACGGTGGCACTTTCTTGTCACACAAGACTCCCGACGCTAACCTCCACTTCATCCACCCCACCCCTATACGGTGTGTGACATCCTCGTCAATCTCCCCGATCCCCTGAATAACCGATCCAAGGTACTTGAAACTACCTCTCTTGGGAATGACTTGAGAGTCAAGCCTCACTTCAACTCCCGCTTCCGTCGGCTCAACTCCAAATTTGCACTCGAGGTATTCCGTCTTCGTCCTACTCAACTTGAAACCTTTAGACTCAAGAGCATGTCTCCAAATCTCTAGCCTCTCGTTGACGCCGCCTCTTGTCTCGTCAATTAGAATAATGTCATCAGCAAATAGCATGCACCATGGAACCTCCCCTTGAATATGATGAGTCAGTGCATCCATCACCAGGGCAAATAGGAATGGGCTGAGCGCAGACCCTTGGTGCAACCCCGTAATAACTGGAAAGTGTTCAGAGTCGCCTCCTACTGTCCTAACCCGAGTCTTAGCTCCATCATACATGTCTTTAATCACCCTAATATAGTTACTCGGGACCCCTTTATCCTCTAAGCAGCTCCATAAGACCTTCCTAGGAACCTTATCGTACGCTTTCTCCAGATCAATAAACACCATGTGGAGATCCTTCTTCTTATCTCTGTACTGTTCCACCATCCTCCTAATAAGGTGGATAGCTTCTGTGGTAGATCGTCCCGGCATGAACCCGAACTGGTTGTCTGAAATAGACACCGTCCTTCGCACTCTCATTTCTACCACTCTCTCCCAAACTTTCATGGTATGACTTAGTAATTTGATGCCCCTATAGTTGTTACAGCTCTGGACATCACCTTTGTTCTTATACAACGGGACCATTGTACTCCACCTCCACTCTTCAGGCATTCTATTAGTCTTGAATATAACACTAAACAATGCAGTAAGCCATTCCAAGCCTGCTCTACCCACACACCTCCACAGTTCAACCGGAATTTCGTCTGGCCCGGTAGCTCTGCCCCTTCTCATCTTACGCATTGCCTCCATGACTTCATCGATCTCAATGTCCCTACAATTACTTACTTCATGGTGACTGTCGGCATTCCTCGATTCCCCAAGTATAATATCCTGATCCCCTTCTTCACTTAGAAGTTTATGAAAGTAGGTCTGCCACCTCCTCTTAATCTGGTCATCTCCCATCAAAACTTTGCCGTCATCATCTTTTATGCACCTCACTTGGTCCAGATCCCGAGTTGTCCTCTCTCTCGCCTTAGCGAGTCGGAATAACTTCTTCTCCCCACCTTTGTTCCTTAGTTCCTCATACAGACGAGCAAAAGCTGTCGTCTTAGCCTCCGTCACTGCCATCTTCGCCTCCTTCCTAGCTACCTTATACCTTTGACTGTTCTCTCTCTTCTCCTCCTCGTCAGTGCTCCCTACTAACCTTAGGTAAGCCGCCTTCTTTGCTTCCACTTTACCTTGGACAACTGCATTCCACCACCAATCTCCTTTGTGTCCACCATAGTGGCCCGTAGATATCCCTAACACCTCTCTCGCCGCCTTTCTTATACAGTCCGCCGTCGTCGACCACATTGTGTTTGCGTCCCCACTACTTCTCCAAGCTCCCATTGCCGATAACCTTCCTTCCAACTCTTTAGCTTTATCCTTAGTTAAGGCGCCCCACCTAATCCTGGGGCGTCCTTGTACTGACCTCTTCTTCCTCCTTATCCTAATACAAATGTCCATCACCAAAAGCCTATGCTGCGTTGAGAGGGTCTCACCTGGGATAACCTTGCAGTCCTCGCACAACCTTCTGTCGCATCTCCTGAGGAGGAGATAGTCAATCTGAGTCTTCGCCACCGAACTTTGGTAAGTAACCAAATGTTCATCCCGCTTCGTAAAACTCGAGTTTGCAATGACTAGATCGAAAGCCTTGGCAAAGTCCAACAGCGCAATGCCCCCTCCGTTCCGCTCTCCGAAACCAAATCCGCCATGCACCTCAGTGTACCCACCTGCAGATAACCCAATATGACCATTGAAATCTCCTCCTATGAATAACCTCTCAGAAGGCGGTATACTACGAACAATCTCATCCAACCCCTCCCAAAATTGCCTTTTAATATCCTCATCCAAGCCTGCTTGTGGTGCGTACGCGCTAACGACATTTAAAGTACCCTCACCCACCACCAACTTAATAGTCATTAGCCTATCATTCACCCGCCTGACCTCTACCACAGACTCCCTAAGATGGCTATCTACCAGGATACCCACTCCATTCTTACCCCTCAGGACACCAGAGTACCACAACTTATACCCATCCACGTTTTTCGCCCTCGATCCGACCCACCTAGTCTCCTGGACACACGCTATATTAATCTTCCTCTTCTGCAGGATTTTCGCCAACTCTATGGATTTACTCGTTAGTGAACCTATGTTCCATGACCCGATTCTCAACCTATAGGCTCCCTTGCCCCCTCTACCTCCCATGCTACCCGACCCACCCCCTGAACCCCACCCCACACTCTGCCCCACCCGAGGACATGCCCTTATTCTATCATCCCAGACTACAACCACTACACCTACAACAATCTAGAGAAGACTCGCTAGTGCACAACGTACACAAATCAAACTAGAAGGAAACACGTGGTAACTAGTATCCTAGTTGAAAGGTTTAACTATTGCGAAGTAAAGTAACAGTAATTTAGCTAACACCAAAAGGGAAACAGTAAAACAGGAGGTACCAACTCCCGATAACAAAACCTGTGGCTGATTTGTTGTGCTCGATGTAGTTGTACGCTCCCACCCACTTCCTACCACCCTTGCTGACACTCGCCTAGGTTGCTCTCCTTTGCCAGTGCTCGTGCGCCCAACTTGTCTCCAATACTCCGAGAATTCCTGAAAACACAGAAAATACCACAACCCAAAAACCAGAAGGAGCTATCACCGCTACCACTGGTAAGCAAAGAAGCAGAGCAAAACGATTGCTCTTTTCAATTGAAACAGATGCACCACTTGCAATATGAACAAAGACAACCCAGCGAAGCAGCCGTAGATTCAGCAATCAACTATCAATCTTGAGAGTTTAAACACCCATAAGATCCCCAGAAATCACCAAGCCAGTCAACTGAAAACCCTTTGTTTTTTTGAAATTTCCAGATCTTAAAGCTTTGAAGGAGTTTTTTTCTTTTTCGGTGCGTGTTTGTGTGTTATCAACGAACGAGATGAGAAAGGAGAACAGGTTCGAAATGGGTCTGTTCGTCTCTTTCTTGGAGAAGAAATCGTCGAAGACGCAAAAAAACTTTAAAAAAAACTTAAAAAATTTATCACAGTTTACAGATTGCTTACCAGTGGAATGTTGGTAAATGAACAAAGTATTGGCAAAATTGAGCTTACTAAAATCGATTAAAAAAATGAAAATTAGCAACTAATCAAGAAAAAGAATAAAGGGGAAAGGTCAAAGGAGGAGATGAAGAGGGGAAAGGTCATGTAGAGGACAGACTTTGAGAAGAGGGGAAACCTAGGCTTGGAATGACGAAAATAAAAAAATTTTAAGTTTGGAAGTTTGACTCGGGCGTTGACTTTTTGGTATCGGGGTCGAAATTCAGTTCAGAAAATTTTCATAGCTTTGTCATATTATTTATGACTTGTGTGCAAAATTTGAAATCATTCCGGATCGGCGCAAAATGTAGAAGTTGGAAGATTTGAAAACTTATAATTCAATTTGATGCGTGATTCTTAATTTCGGCGTTGTTTGACGTGGTTTGAAGCCTCGATTAAGTTTGTATTGTATTTTGGGACATGTTGATATAATTGGTTAAGGTCCTGAGAGCCTCGGGTAAATTTAGGAAGGTTAACGGAATGGATTTCGGACAAAAAAAAAACTTGCTGGAATTTTCTGCTGCAGAAGCTGTCTTTGGACAGCAACTGTGTAATCATAGAGTCTACTTCGGGAGCTTATATATCTATATTTATAAGGAATCTGTACATTTTCAAAACATCAAAGTTGTAGTCCTTGCATCCTAGTTTCCAGAAAGCTAAACCATTAATTATTTGGATATTTGTACAGAAAGTTATGCTCGGTCGAATAAAGGTTGGTAAAGCTGTTTTGAAAAATTTCCAGAAATTTCTGATGCGAGGAGGCTACTTTGGAAGCTTATATCTCGAACTCCATAAGGAATCTGAAAATTTGCAAAACATGAAAGTTGTAGCCCTTGCATTCGAGTTTCCAAAGAGTTAAACCATTCATCGTTTCAATATATATACAGAACGTTATGACAGATTTAGTGAAGGTTAGTACTACCTTTTGTTTTGGCTGGAAATAATGAGCAAGTCACCTTTCATAGATGCGACTTGCCTGGAAAGAAGTTTATATTCGGGAGTTAGTCATTTTTATTCATTCTTGATGATTTTAGAGCTCGGAAAAAGAGATTTTCAACAGATTTTTCAAGGGAAAACATTGGGGTAAGTGTTCTATATCCGAAAGTGATTATATTTCATAAATTCATGGTTATATTCATCGTTTAATTCAGATTTAAATGGAAGAAATTGGAATTTTTGCAAAAATCTTCAAAAATAAAAATTTAAGATTTGGTGGTCGAGTTGTTGTCGAATTTTAGTAATTTTGGTATGGTTGAACTCATAGTTGAATGGGTTGTCGGATTTTGTGAGTTTCGTCGGATTCCGAGCCGTGGGCCCGGGGGTCGGGTTTGGCCAATTTCGGGATTTTGAGTTTAATTTGATAATTTTCGTGTGGGCTTTGTCCCTTTGGCATGTATTAATGATATGATTTTGATTCGGGATGATTTGAGGCCGAATCGAGCGACAAGAGCATCGCGGTGTAGATTTCCGTCCGGTTTGAGGTATGTAATGATTGCAAATGCTGTCCTGAGGGTATGAAACCCCGTATTTCACATTGTTTCACTACTTTGAGGTAACACACAAGCTAGATGACGAGCGTGGGAGCGTGCACCATTGGGGATTGTGACTTGGTCCGTCCCGTACGACTATTAAGTCGTGTATTTGATTGAAAACTATTTGTTACTATTGTGTTTTGGAAAGTATTATTATGTTTTGAGCTGAATGCCATATTTGGGCCTCATGCCAACTGTTTGGACCCTTAGGGGCTTTTTACTACTATTCCTCACTATTATTGAATGTAAAAAAATTTCTACCATGTATTGTAAATTGATATTTGCTGTTAGGGTTATGTAATTTTTTTGTATCTTGCACAATTATGTTTTTTGCCCTTTATTTTTCTCCTATTTAATCTTTTTCCGCGCAAGCTCCTTCTTTCACATAATAAACACGTAATGAGCATATTTTATATAAAAAACGGTTTGAACTCCCACAAATCACACAAGAAATATACGCAAATTCATTCAATACATGCACTTTTCATCCTTTATTAGTAATGATAAATGAAACTAGTGACGGTGGTACTTGTTGATTATGGTGGTTGGCTATGGCGATGGTTGGTGGTGGAAGGGGCTATTGACGGTGGTAGTTGGTTGTGGTTGAGGTGATTAGCTAATGGTGGTTAGTGGTCGTGGCTGGCAATGTCAGTGGTTGCGCGATGAAGATTGATCGGGCAGGTGGTTGGTAGTAGTTGTTGGCGGCAAAGATGATTTGCAACAGTGGAACTTGTAGTGGTATAAACTAGCAATGAAGGTGGTTGGTATGGTCAGAGGCAGATCTAGGATTTGAAGGTTGCGGGTGCAACTATATATTATCCATTAGCCACAAATATCGAATAGTAAAAATAGATCAATTAAGTTAGTATTTAATTAATCCAATTAAGTTTTTTATTCACGAATGGCCAAATAAGTTTACTTTTAGTTCAACTTTTTTTACACTTAGTTTAATTATATTCTAGAATAAAATATAAATTTTTTTTGATGAAAGTTGGCTCCAATTAAAAAAAAAATTCTTAAGTAGTAAATTTCGAACCTGATTGAGCTCTTCTTGGAATTTTACCAGTTTCTGTTCAAGTTGTGACACATTTTCATTAGGAACCCCAATACCCTGGCCATCAGTGGCCTATACCCGTTCAGTTGTGTTCTTTTTCCTGATGTTGTTTAAATCATCCATTTTACCTTTGTTCTTGCCTTTAATGGGATTAAGAGGAGGAGTGGGTGGAAGGCCCCTAGATCTTGTGAAACAAGATGATGATACCAGAGTGCACGAACTAACCTTTGGGGGGGGGGGGGATAATAAAAAAAAAATAAAAGGTAATCAAGTCAGTGAGGGTTATAAAAAATATTGCAATATTTAAACATATAGTGCAGGAATGTAAATCGTGTCCTAATTTGGGAACCTCTTTGTGCCCGAGGTAGGCCTAGCGACAAATTGATTTGTAGAACTTAAAATGCTAAATGCCTCATTTTATTGATAAAAATATACGAATCATTCTTGTGTTTGATTTGATTAATTGATTGGGTTAATTTTTTCGATTTAATTGTCGAGTTATGAGACAATTATTTTCAAAGCAAAAGTTTTAAATTTTCAGTCTATGAGAATCAATTCTAAACCTATATTAGTAAGGATTTTATTTTTTCAAAAGTCAATAAATGATACAGCTCAAATTATAATCCAATACATAAATTAATGTTGTCAGTGGCGGAGGCAGGATCTCCACGAAGGGGGTTCAATTTTTTTTTTTTTGTATCTAGTGAGAATTGAACTCATGACCCTATGTAGGTTTTGAACCTCCTTTACCACTAAACTACACTTTTGGATTGTGTTAAGGGGTTTCAAAACTTAATATATAAAGGTAAAAAATAGATTTTGCCTTATATATACAGTGTATTTTTTCGGCGAAGGGGGTTCGGGTGAACCCCCTTGCGCCCCCCTAAATCCGCCCCTGAATGTTGTATCATCAAAAAAATATAAGCTACATATTATCTAGAATCATTTAAAATTATGCATCAAACGAAATTGCTCATAAAATAAGGTATAATTCAAGATAACAAAATGAAGGCTAATGTAAGAAAATTTAAAAAAGATAAAAGATAGAGAAATTTAGTATCAAATAACAAAAGGGGAAAGAGGAAAGAGGAAAGAGGAAAAAGAAAGAGGAGGAAAAGAAAAGGAAGAAGAGGTAAGGGCCCAAGGCCCAACGGAGAATAAATAAAGAAAACTGGGACTAATAAGCAGGAAAAAAAAATAAAAGAAAGAAAAGCTGTTGCGCGCACTCGAACCTTAACCCGCGAAGCCAAGGAGAGACTTCAAAACCGACGCTAAAGCATGGCACTCACATGCTATTTTTGTATTCCAGGTGCCACTTTAAATATATAATTTTTTCATAGATATCAACTTACTTACTAAGAATTTTTGCCCGAAGCGCGCGGGTGACGTGCCACCCCAACCCTATAAGGAGATCCGCCCCTGGGTATGGTAATAGTTGTGTGATTATAACGAAGAGAATAGTGGCAAATAATTCATATTCAAATGAATTTAAGTGAACATGTTAATGATTTTAAACTCTATATAAAATTTGATATGAAACTATTATCTTCTTACTGATAATACCATGACCTTCCCTGACATGAAGAAATTCCAGAAAATGATGTACTTTTAGTTCGTATATATACATCTCTTCATTACTTCCCTTAAATCAATTCCTTCCTGCCTTTAATTTGTTGTCCAACTGAAAAAGGAATCAATACGGTCAACAACTTGCCCTGTCTCTTAATTTTCTGCAAATGCTGCATCTTGGAACAGTAAATGCTTCGGACCATTCCTGCTATAATAGGGAGCCGGAACCTAATTGTGGTTTTTTTGGACTCAAAATATATAAATAGGTGATAAAAAAGGTGACATTTTTATATATAGTGCCACATTACTTGGCGCTATACATTAACGTTAACTGTGCCGTTAATGTATATCGCCAAGTGTTGTGGCACTATACTGAAAAAGCTGACACGCCTAGGTATAACGCCAAGTATTGTGGCACTATACTGAAAAAGCTGACACGTCCAGGTATAGCGCCAGGTATACATAAATTTTTAAAATAGAACGTCTTCTTCATTGTCGTTCTGTTCTCTTCCTCAATATTTTACTCCTCTTTCTTCTTGGTCCCCCCATACCCGCTGCCCATGATTTAAAAAAAAAAAAAATTCTGGGTCCCCCCGTCACATAAAAGTTGTAGAACGTAGGTCCCACATTCGAGTAGAGTTTCCTATTATTGTTGATTCACACTTTCGAAGTCAAAATTTCAATCTATTTGCTTTCCGAAAATTCTAAATCGAGGTATTTCGGTTTATTTTAAGTTGAAACTTTTATAATAATGCATATTATTTGATTTGTATGTGTTCTATTTCGGTTTGTGTTTTTTTTTCCGAAACTAGCATGTTAAATTTATCCGGATTTAATATTAGTGTTTTATAAAAAAATATCCTGATTTATATATATGTGTTTTCATGCCGTTTTGTGTTTTATTTGCAATTAAATTTATTTGTTGTTTATGTTTAGTTTAGATTATTTTTTAGCGTAGTAAACTCTAGACCTTTTTAGCGTAGTAAAACGTAGATCCTTTTAGCGTAGTATAATTTAGAGCCTTGTAGCGTAGTAATGTGTAGTATTTTAGCTTAGAATTCCTTTTGGTTAAGTATCTTATACTGGTAGTTGAAAACGCAAACTTTGTACAATTAAGTTAATAATTGTATCAAGACACATAATTAGTAATTTGTACAATTAAGTTATTAAAAAATATGAATTTAAATTATAAAAAAAACATATAATTATTAATGATAGTTTGGTGCCACTGGGCCTCAAAATATCGAGCCCGGAACCCATAGGTATATATATATATATATATATATATATACATAATTAGTAATTTGTACAATTAAGTTATTAAAAAATATGAATTTAAATTATAAAAAAAACACATAATTATTAATGATAGTTTGGTGCCACTGGGCCTCAAAATATCGAGCCCGGAACCTATATATATATATATATATATATATATATATATATATATATATATATATATATATATATATAATTTGTACAATTAAGTTATTAAAAAATATGAATTTAATTATAAAAAAATACATAATTATTAATGATAGTTTGGTGCCACTGGGCCTCAAAATATCGAGCCCGGAACCCATAGGTATATATATATATATATATATAATTTGTACAATTAAGTTATTAAAAAATATGAATTTACAATTGACGACATGGACGTGACTATACATCCCGGCCCTCAGACGTAGGATCTATTAGCCCTATAGCCCCAGCATAGATCGGAGTATATATGGGACGGACAATTGCTTACACAGACTTTCCAGGCCAGGAGAGTGGATCTATTGTGGGAGTTTTTGAGTCCTTCCCGTGTTCTACATCCCAGCGTGGTCCATTACCTGGAGGAGATGGGATTATATAGGATTATTAGGATTGGCCGGATACAACTCTACTATGCTTTGATCACGACCTTGATTGTGCGGTGGCGACCGAAGACGCACACTTTCCATTTGCCCATTAGCGAGGCCACCATCACACTCCAGGACGCTGAGATTTTATATGGCCTGTCCGCTGATGACTTGCTAGTTTTACTGCCTGCGACCATAAGATATTATTCGCGGCAGGCATATTGGGATATGCTGCACATGCTCACGGGTTTCATGCCGGAGGACGAGGAGGTAGCGTCTGGATCCAGTCGTATACAGTTGGTCCCCATTAGAGACCACCTGGTGCAGATCCACCATACTATCATCGACGAGTTAGCGAAGGTGGATGTACAACAATATACGAGGCTGCTGTTGCTCCTTTTATTTGGGGGGTTTTTGTTTCCGAACACTTCGGGGAACCTAGTGAGCCTACGTTTTCTGCATCATATTATCCGGTTCGAGGATACAACCATCTACAGCTGGGGTGGTGCTATCATCTCATATCTGTACAGGCAGATGTGTCGGGCTTGCATCGGCACATAAAGAGACGTTGGTGGCTTTCTGCCGCTTCTACAGGTGACAACATATTCAGATAATATGTCCATTAGTTACAATTCTACCTAGTTATAGTTAATCTTATACTTTACGTCAACTTTGTATGTTAAGTTTGGGTCTGGGAGCGATTTCTGCAGTTTCGGCCACCTCTACCACAACTACCGGCTTATGTAGAATTTCCGCAACTCCCTCTAGCCTGTAGGTGGGTTATGCGTCGTACTCTTGCACGAGAGTATGATGCCCATCATAATCTCCCCCTCTGCAGGGATGTGTTAGATCTGCTGCAGGATGCACAGGTGAATATCTAACTAAACTTACCTGTTATAGATTAACTTAGTGTTGCGCATACTAACGGTTTGTGTTCTTATTTGATAGTTCATTTGAACGTCGTACATCGATGAGATGATAGGTACCCTGCCAGCGTATTGCACGTTCAGCCGACATATTTGGAGGGCTTCTGTCCCGCTCATATGCCTCGATATTGTCGAGCATCATGCCTCCGAGCGGGTATTTCGTCAGTTTGGCCTGCCGCAGCCTATATCGACTCTGCCTACATGGCATGCTTTACATTATGAGAGGGATGATCGGTCCAGGGCGGACGACACATTGATGGCATGGCTTAACGGCAGTTGGGTATTTGGGACAGGCGAGGGGACTTGACCCCACCTCCGCAGCACTTTCCTATTTAACGTTATATGGCATGGTACCACACTGTTTCCCTACTTTTTATCGGGAACCCAGTTCATCAGGCACACGGTCGGTACGTCCCATACACTGGGAGACACGAGGCCTTGGTATGTTTTCTATTATTATTAATTATATACCTGTAATTTAGTGCCAAATATGTAGTTTATATTTTTTACTTTGTGCAGGCGATTGGATTGCATACCGTCTATCATATGGGGCAGCAGATGCAGAGTCATGTCCACGATCCTGTGGCCATGTAGGAGTATAGTCGTAGATTCATAGATGTGGCTGGCCAGACACTGCAGCAAGCCCTATCGGATCAGAGTTTGGCACACGAGGCTGATTATATGGACCCAGCACAGTACCATCGAGGTCGTGGTATCCCACGAGCTGGTATGCCTGACGAGCTGGTGGTGCTGGACGACGTGGTCATGGGTGGAGAGGATATGGTCCCCAGCAAGGGGGTGTTGAGGCTCCTGCTGATGATGTTGCTGCTGATATGGTAGGTGGCATGCATGAGACGGACATGCCGTCTTACAGCCTTGGAATTTATCGCACTCCAGTGCCATAGCAGGTGACCCCATCGGGTCAATTATTGATCACGGGCTCGGATATTCAAGGAGTGGATTGGGGTAGATACTTCCCAGGCCCATCTACCACTATTGAGGATTGACCGACCCGAGATTTTTATAGTGGGCGCCGACTGAGTTATGACTCCACATCACATGCGCAAGTATGAGTTTATTATTATTTAATTTGAATTTGTTTTAACTGTAACTTATTTATTTTCTTTAACTTTATTAATTTCCTTTTTAAGGCTTCATGCGATGCAGCGACAGATGACTACATTCAGGATCTAGACACGATGATGGTAAGACAATATAAATTGTTGTGAATTGTTATGTATTTTTCTATACTAAGTTTCATATTATTATGTAGCCTTTTACTGGAGCTGACAGCACCACCGATACATTTCATCCTGCGCCGCATCCGGCTATAAGGAGACGACTTGATGATGATGATCCTGATAGCGTAACCGGGCAGGAGGGGATGCGCCTCAGGCCAGCGGCTGCATTGAGACACACCGGATGCGGGACACATTGACATGGTGTAAACAATATTTTTGTATACATTAACAACAATATTTAATCGAATATGCCCATTACTTTTTTTAGTTCTCCATTCGTTTGATTGTTTCATAAAATAAAATTTAGAACAACACAAGCACTTAAACTTAGCTTCCACTTCAATTAAAATAAAATTTAGTACAACACAAGCACTTAAACTTAACTTCCACTTCAATTAAAATAAAATTTAGTACAACAAACAAGGAAAACATTACTACAGCACAAACACAAACATAGCAGACCAACATAATAAAAATACATAAAATATGAAAAATACACTAAACACATACATGCCAATGTTTAGCCCCGGTTGCCATTTATTCTCCGCTCCAACCACTTATATCGTTCTTCCAGTTGTTCTTTTTCTTCTTCTACCTCTTTCAGTTTAGCCTTCACCTGTTCCAGTTTATTTTTTATTTTTATGTTTCTTTTGTGCTTTACAATTCCATTGTGTTTTCCATTTTTCTTCTCCCACCTCCTTCAGTTTCGCCCTCAAGTCTGCAATAATTCTATTGCTTTCTTTTTCATGTTCTCGTTGTCTTAAACACATATTATGAAGAAATTGTAGTTGTTCTTTGTAACATTCCTGATAACATGGTTCATCAACCCATTCCTCAAAATCACAAATAGGTTCGCCGGGAACCTTGTAAAACTGGTTCATACAGTGCCAGTAGCGGCGTCCAACTTCACCACCGTCCCAACAATTTTGCATCAAACATGCTTTTCCACAGTTGCACTTTGGTGGACGAAGAGGTTGAGCCATTTGTGAAATATTTGCTTTTAGTAAAAAAAACCTTACTTTTAATGAAATATTTGCTTTTAGTAAAGTTTGAGCACACAAAATAACTACAATGAGCCCATTATTTATAGGCGAGACAACACACACATAACGTACTATCTAATGACGCTATATTTTGCGTGTTAAATATCATAATGTTGATAAGACAACTTTATGTCAGCTGGTCAGCTTTTTCAGTTCGACAAGATAACACACACATAACGTACTATCTAATGGCACTATATTTTGCGTGTTAAATATCATGATGTTGACAAGACAACTTTATGTCAGCTGGTCAGCTTTTTCAGTTCGACAAGACAACACACACATAATAAATATACAGATAATTTTATTAAATTATTATTTAAATAGGTAAAATGGAAAAGTACAAATCATAATTAACAAGCATAATTTTATTTCATAAATCTTGCAATATAGACATAACAACTAATTATTACAACATCAACTCATGGGTAGTTAGGTACACTAGAAGAACACCCACCTCGAGCTTGATTATTGTTGCCACCCAAAGGACATTTTCTACGGTCGTGTCCTGTTTGCGAGCATATACCACATTTGAGCGCATAAACGGTGTCACTAACATCCATTTGGTTCCGTATACGCGTTCTCTTCTGCACCTGTTTTTTACGCAAATAGGACTTGTTACATACCATTTTAAATGGTTCCGGAGGCCAATAATACTCAGCACCCACTGGCTGCAACTGACTACTATATGTGTTTAGGTACTTGGAAATACTATATTGTTGATCAACATAGTTGGTCTTCGCATAACCAACACGTTGAAAACACTTGATGGCATGTGAGCAAGGCATGTGGTAGATGGACCATTTCCCACAGGAGCATAACCTTGCAGATTCATTTATAGTATGTACATTAGTACCCCAATTATTATGGATAGTGGTGCGAACTTTGAAAATACCTCTTTCGTTATCATACTGCAAAAATGAATGCAAATGTGCTCGCCGTCTATATTTCTCAAATCTCTTCATAGGCACTGGCATAAACACCCCTCTCCATCAATTTCGTTGCAGCTGCAGACCGTTCAACAAACCTCTCCGCCATCTGCTTGAACGACATCCGCACCATGGTTGTGACGGGCAATCCTCTTGCCGACTTCAATAACCCGTTGAAGGACTCTGACACATTTGTAGTAAGAATTCCCCATCGTCTGCCACCATCCGCATGCAACGTCCACTTTTCAGGGTCATGTCGCATTAACCAACGATAGGCTGCCTCGTCTTCTTGCCTGATAGAATCCATATGCCTCTGGAATTTATGCTATTGGTGGTGTGTTACTACCATCCACATCAAATCATGTAGATCCTTGTTGGGATGTGCCTTCTGGAAATTGGCCTTCAAGTGCCTCACACAGTAACGGTGGTATGCATAAGGTTCTTGCCATGCATGCAAGTTCTCCACAGAACTTAATATACCACCGTGTCGATCAGATATTAGACAAATACCTGAACGCTGTTTGACAACATGCTCTTTCAGGTGGTTCAAATATGGCGTCCACGTCTCTGTACTTTCATTGGCACAAATAGCAAAAGCTAGAGGAAATATCTGTCCATTAGCATCCACTGCCACGGCTATCAATAGCTTGATATCGTACTTTCCATAGACATGAGTTCCTTCTATGGATATTACGGGCCGGCAATGCGAAAAACCATCAATTGCTGGCTTAAACACCCAGAACACGTAATTGAATATGTATTCTGGTGTTCCCGGACTCTGCTCAAGCTTTCATTCAACAACTGTCCCGGGGTTAAAGTGCTGCAGTGCAGCCATGTACTTTGGCAGAGATGCAAATGACTTATCCCAATTACTGTAGACAATTTCAAACGCTCATTTGCGCCTGAGAAATGCCTTTCTTTTCGTAATGTATGGCCATATTCCTGGAGGACTGATGTAATGCACTCTTTGATTGTGTACCTTATGGACGCTTCGAGGTGCGGAATAAGTACAAGAGAAATCAAGTCAATATCCAAGTTGAAGTGATTCCCGTTGAATGTGTCCATTTCGCATGTGTGGGTGGGAATGTATTTACCCACTTTCCACATACCTATCTTCTTCTTGGTCGCACGCAACATCCAATTACATGGCCAAAACCACATGCGGCAAACAACCTTGTATACTATCAGACTTGACTTCTGTACCTGCATCTCACGACACTCTTTTACGTTGTGCATTTTACAATCCCTGCTTAAGCGCGCTTTATCAGGAAAAAGCATCCCCTTTGCAAGCACCATTGGTCTAGACTCATCCCATATTGCTGTCCGGATTTCATCAAAATCCCTTGTGAGAGATTCCACATCCTGCACAGTTGGCAAGTTATCAATGTAGGGAATCTCTTTTGAATGAAACGACACTTCGGACTCATACACTCTTCATCTAGGAGGGTCTCTCTTCATATCAGGTCCTTCCTCCTCATCCTGCTTATCACCATCCTCACAAGGAAAGGGTGTCTCATCTCCGAATTCATCGACATTGTTATCGTAATTACTGTTTTGTTCCTCACTTTGTGCATCTGCCAGATCCCGATGTAATATGTCTTTTTTGGTCAATTGAGTGAGTACGGGTGGTTCAACTTGCTCGTTTTCACTGTACAACCAACAAAAATATAAGCTACTGAATTAATAAATACTTTCCATATGGCTATATCACTTCACTTACAAGTCGTAATGTGATGAAATTCCATGATGGACGTTTTCAATTAGGTGATGACTACCAGATGGGTCACTTGTAAAATTCATATACGGCCGGTACCCCCTATTAAATATATGAGCGTTAATACAAATTCAATACGCCAAAAATATACATAATTAACACAAATGAAAATTGAAGTTTACCACTCGTTTTGTGAATTATGGAAAGCAGGGTATAAATTATTTTCTCGCTGCTCATTCGCCACAAGGAAAACTCTTTCATCCGAGACCTGTCCGGCAAAAACTGCTCCAAAATAACCACTCGATGACTGGGGGTTATCTCTACTATGCACAACCTTGTTTTTTGGAACGTCTTCGACCTTCACATACATCTCCAACATTGTGATTACAAGAAATTCCTGGCATTTGTCCGGAGTCCTCAGAAAATCACTCAAAGTTTCATCATCGTCGATGTTAAACTCCGAGTAAAACGCAACCCCCTGCGGAGTGACGGAATACGGATATCTTCCGGTTACTTTAAGTATCACTGAACGTTTCCTCACACTCATTTTTTTGCATAACAACGATATCAATTTATCGTACTACATTGTAAGTGGCAATTTAACATGACACTAAGCAGGTAAACTGTAGCCCACAGAGTTATTCTCCATCACAACCTCAACCCCCAATATAATGAAACTCTTATTCTATGCTCTTCAGACATAATAAAAAAATGCTGGAGAATTTAACAACAATAAACGTTTCAACAAGAGTTAAAATTTTTTTGAATGAATTTCTATACAATCCTAACCTCTTTATATAGGGAATGACTAGCCAAATTATATATATGTATATATATATATATATATATATATATATATATATATATATATATATATATATATAGTGCCCAAAAAGTTGGCACTATACACTTTTGAATCATTGAAGCCAGGAATTATTGGTAGGGCTAAGGAAAAAGGAATATAGCGCCAAAATACCAGGCGCTATATTTAAAAATTTATGTATAGTGCCAGGTATTTTGGCGCTATACCTGGGCGTGTCAGCTTTTTCAGTATAGTGCCACAATACTTGGCGCTATACATTGACGACACAGTTAACGTTAATGTATAGCGCCAAGTATTGTGGCACTATATATAAAAATGTCATTTTTTTTATCACATATTTATGTATTTTGAGTCCAAAAGAACCACAATTGGGTTCCGGAGCCCTATAATAGTCCTATGACTGACTCATCTTTCAGTTATCTATTTATCATTTCTTTTTTACATGTCAACCGTAAGATAAAAATATCGTCCTGCGACTACATTAAATGCAAGACACTTGAAAGATTGGGACACGCTCTTAGACAATGTACTATCAAAAAGACAAACTTTTAAAATTTGTGTTTTGTAGTAATTCAAAAAGAAATATATTATAATAATCTATAAAATTTGCGACTATAAATTATCTCATAAAGGATAAAATGAGAAATTTAAAGCTAAATTATTTTTAAATATTAAAATATATTATTATTTTTGGGATAGAATAAAAAGAAATTAAACTGCATTAAATTAATTGGGATAGAGTATGTATATTGCTTTAATAGCATTAGCTTCATGTACTTATCAACGCTTGATGAGATGCCTTGTGTTCATAAGATAGTTATCAGTGTAAATAGTGATCTAACAAAATCATCCTGATATAGTAATTGAATTTGTAATGACCCAACCGATCGTTTTGAGAGTTGTAGCCCTATTCCCCCATTTACTGCTCATTTTGTGCTTTATAGCTGTTATGTGACTCGTCGGGATAGTCGATTCGGGTCCGGAAGGATTTCGGAATAAATTGAGACACTTAGTCTCAAGGTTGAAAGCTTACGTTGAAATGGTTGATCGGATGTTGGCTTATGTGTAAACGACTCTCAAATGGAGTTTTGATGGTTCCATTAGCTCCGTTAGGTGATTTTGGACTTAAGAGCCTGTCCGGATTTTGATTTGGAGGTCTATAGTTAAATTAGGCTTGAAATGGCAAAAGTTTGAAATTTGAATGTTTGACCAAGAGTGGACTTTGTGGTTACAGGACTCGGGTTGGGGTTCTGGGAGTTGGAGTAGATCCGTGGTGTCACTTATGACTTGTGTGTAAAATTTGAGGTCAATCGGACGTGATGATAGGTTTCAGCATCGTTTGTAGAATTTGGATTTCTTTAGTTCTATTAGGCTTGAATTGGGGTATGATTAGTATTTTTGATTTGATCTGAGGGCTCAACTAAGTTTGTATGATGTTCTGGTACTTGATGGTGTATTTGGTTAAGGTCTCGAGAGCCTCGGGTGAGTTTTGAATGGTTAGAGGATCGATTTTGGACTTGGAAGACTGTTGAAGAAGTTCTAGTGTCCAGTTTTGGTTTCCTTCTTCACATTCGCGATGTGAGTCCTGCGTTCGTGAAGGGTAGCTGGTGGCATGTTAGGATTTTTTCTTTGCTCTTGCGAAGTGGGAGACGCGTTCGAGAAGGTCTGGGTGGTTGGTGCATCGTGAATGCGAGAAGGGGGACGCGTTCGCGAATAGGAGAGTTGGCAGCTGAGACTCACGCGTTTGGTCTACGCGTTCACGTAAGGTTGGCCGCGTTCGTGAAGCATGGGGTTAGCAAGGCATTGCGTTCGCGAGTGGTACCTCGCGTTTGCGTAGGAGGTTTTGGGTAGCTGATTTATTTGTGCCACATGAATGCGAGATGAGGGTCACCTTCGTAAAGAAGGCATACCTGGGCAGGTTTAAATGTTTCAAAAACGAGGATTTGAGTTCATAAAACAAAAAATGATTTTGGGAGCTCGGTGGGAGGTGATTCTTGGATAGATTTTCAAGTGGGTGATTAGGGTTAGTGGTTCTTATCTGGTTTTGGTTAATTTCCATGATTATGTCTTTAATTCATCATTAAATTAGTGATTTGGGGTGAAAACTGGGGAAAATAGAGGAAAGTTCTTAGGCCGAAATTTTGAGGTTTTGATCGAGATTTGGTATTGGATTTGAGTAATTGTGGTAATGGGTGGACTCGTGATTGAATGCATGTTCGGATTTTGTGACTTTTACCCGATTTCGAGATGTGGGCCTGGGGCTCACTTTTGAGTTGACTTTTAGACTTTTGATTAAGAGCTTAGTATTTTCTTATGGAATTGATTTCTTTAGCTCGTGTAGAATTTATTTGTAGCTAGATTAGAGGAATTTGTAGGCTGTTTCTCGAGGCAAAGGTGTGTTAGAGTAGAGATTTGCACGGCTTGCGATAAGTAACAGTTCTAAATTTGGTTATGAGGGTATGAAACCCCGTATTATGTGTCATGTGATTAGTTTTGGGGTGACTCACATGCTAGGTGACGGGAATGTGGGCGTGCACCATAGGAATTGTGACTTGGTCAATTCCATGGAACTGTATAGTTGAAAAATTTATTGTTATCCGTATATTCTCCATGTGTTATAGAAAATTGAACTGTAAATCATGTTTAGACTATGTGTTGGCACTGTAGAGACCTACAAAGGCCGTGTACATATTGCATTATCGGCTAAAGTATTGTTTTGTACTCAGTCACAATTTTACTTGCATATTATATCCTAGTCTCTATTGTTCTTACTTGATACATTACATCATTGCTGTTTGGGCTGATTATTATAATTTCTGAGAGCCCGAGAGACTGGAGAGATTGATGACTGAGTGAGGTTGAGGGCCTGGTTGTGAGGATATTTTAGGATTGGGTTGCACACCGCAGCATGTTCAATTGATTTATGCCAAGATTGGCTTTTTATAGCGCTTGGACTGAAGGATACCCTCCGGAGTCTGTACTCTGTACACACCCCCAGTGAGCGTAGATACCTACAGAGTGCACGTGCCGAGTGTCGAGTGCCGAGCGACTGATAGGAATGAGAGGCTATAAGGAAATGAGTGACTGTAAGGTTGGAGTATATGTGTCACGCCTCGAGCCTGGGGGCGAGACCGGCACCCGGTGCCTCATCTATTCTTGCGTACCAACTTGCGACTCAGGAACTCTGGACATATAATGTCATACTTTGGCCAGGGGCCACATTACAAGACAATTTGTGAAGCAAAATATAAAATTGAATGGGATCTAACGGTGACTAAATGTCAATATAAAGCTGGGCCGGCAAGGCCGTCATAACTACTACAACTTACAAGCCAACAAAATATACGTACAAGGCCTACAAGCCCAACATAGTGCACTAACTAACAGGATATGTCTATAAGCCTCTACTGATGGATGTACTGTGATCGGAATAGGGCTCTGACCTACCCATAGCCTATATGCATATATACACAAGATGTAAACCAAACTTCTAGACTAGGCAACTCTGAAGGACGTGGAGCTTACCGATAAAGCTGAACTCGGGCAACACCTACTGAGAAGGTCTACCCGTCTGTCTGTCTGAACCTGGAATAGGGAAAAATCTGTATGATATTCTTGAAAAAGGTTGTACCGTACTCCTTTAGAACTGCAAATTTTATGCTGCTAAGGTTCTAATAATTCTCGTTGGAATTGTTTGGTTGCAAGAAGTCGTGTCGAAAACTTGTAGTAATTCTAGCATTCTGATTGTAGTGTTCTTTTGTAGGAATTTGTAAGGATTCATGTTACTAATGTCCAAAGCTCATGTCTGAATTGTAGTATTATTTTGTATTGAAATTAGTAGAGTGAAGTGTCTTGTTATTAACCTATTAGGTTTCCACCTAATCAAAATGACTTAAGAGTCATTTGTCTAAGAGGTGGCTTGCTGCCACATGGGGGTGGGGAGAGGAATTGTAATCTTTATCCAACTTATTAGTTAATTAGGTAATGTTCTGTTACCCGGTAATTAACCAATTACCCGTATAATTAAGAATTGTCTTAAATTACTTAAAATTCTACTTATTTTTAATATACTTTATACATCATACTATCATGGTCATATGGTACCTTGTATGGTGCTAGTCCATAACTATCGGGTATAATTGCTCGGCCCGTATTTTATCCCAAATCGACAACCTTCAACGAAACTCATTTTTTTCTATTTGCTTACCTTCTCTCATTCACGAATTTACTCATCATATGTTTGAAATAACCTAATGCTTATAATCTCAAGAATATCTCATCCCCGAGTCTACATCAATTAACTGGAGACAAAACTTTAACCTACGAAAAACGCTAGATGTAATAGCATGGGAGGACTGAGTGACTGTTCCTCTGAGATTTTGCACTTGATTTTATTACTGTTGTAATTCAGCTGGCATTAATCATTTTTATGTAATATCTAAGAGATATTATATCCTGTTTCAATTGAACTTGACATGAATTAATTGTTTTAGCCTTAATTGTTGAACTTGAAAGCATGCCTATCTTCCTATGTTGTAATTTCTATAATTGAACTATATCTGTGATGCTCATCACTACTTTCAGTCCATCACTTAGTGTAGTTACTTATTAAGTTGATTGTACTCAGGCTACACTCTGCACTTCGTGTGCAGATCCAAGCATTTCTGGACACGACGGATGTTAATTTCTCTGCGCAGCTTGATTGTTAGGAGATTCCAAGGTAGCTGCTCGGCGTTCGCAGACCTTGTCTCTCCTTATCTATCTTTAGCTTTATGTATTTATTTTTAGTCTTTCATAGTCAGTATTTCCAGACTTGTATTGTGTAGATGCGCACGGACTCAGTGACACCCCAATGTTAGGAATTTTTGTAATGTGTTTTGACTTTCTATCCAGTTTTGAGAGTTTTGATGATTTTACCCTATGTTATTTTATTTCTCATATAAAAGTGTTGGAAGTTTTTTGAAGTGTCGGCTTTCCTAGTATCACGTTAGGCGCCATCATGGCAGGCTATGTTTTGGATCGTGACAAGTTGGTATCAGAGCCTAGGTTATCAAGGTATTACGAGTCATGAGCTGGTTTAGTAGAGTCTTGCGGATTGTTATGAAGGCGTCTATGCTTATCTTCGAGAGGCTGCCGAACCGTTAGGAAATTCACATTCTTGTATTCTTGTTGTGCAGATTTTTTTATTTTGGTAACTAAAATTCTATTATTCTATTCTCTCATAGATGGTGAAGACACGTGCTACCGGCCAGGGCAGATAGCCACCAGTACCACAGGCTAGGGCCATGAGAGGCCGAGGTCGCAGTAGGGGCCGCGACAGGGGTAGAGGTGCACCTCGTATAGTAGCTAGATCAGCGCCTGCAGATCCACTAGTCGCTCCAGCTTAGGAGCAAGTACCAGATATGGTTGAACCAATGGGCCAGCTTAGGCACCAGTTGTGCCCATTGTGATTCCGGGCCTTTAGGTGGCTTTGGTCCAGATTTTGACTATGTGCATCAGCCTTGCTCAGACGGTCTCTATTCAGGCCCCAGCAGCTACTTCTCAGGCCGATGGAGGTACTCAGACTCCCTCCGCCTGTACGTTAGAGCAGGTGATGTAGGGACTTCAGACATCGGGGGTAATACCAGTCCAGCCGGTTGTAGTTGCTCAAGCTAGGTGGGTCCCGTTATGACTGATGATGAGTAGAGGAGACTAGAGAGATTTGGAGGCTTCAGCCTCCATCATTTAGCGTGGTTAAGTCAGAGGATGCCCAAGGCTTCATGGATAAGTGATAGCAGATTCTTTGCACTACGGGTATTTTGGAGACAAGTGGGGTCTCGTACACTACTTTTCAGTTTACTGGGGCTGCCTTCAGATGGTGGGAGGATTATGAGAGGTGCAGGCCAGTCAGTGCAACACCACTTTCATGGCAAGAGTTCTCCGTTATCTTCTTGGAGAAGCTCGTGCTGTAGTCCCGTAGGGAGGAGTTGTGCATACAGTTTGAGCAGCTATATCAGGATGGCATGTCTGTGACCCAGTACAAGATGAGGTTTTCATAGTTGGCTCGTCACGCAGTTTGGTTGGTTCCCACTAATTGGGAGAGTATTAGGAGGTTCATTGTTGGCCTCACATCTGGTTCTACTTTTGACGAGGTGGTTGACATTGCTCGACAAATAGAGATAGTCCATAGTCAGGAGAGGGAGGCCAAGAGGCTTCGAGGTGTAATGACCTGACAAGTCGTTTTAAGTATCCACACTTTTCTCGGTGCTTCAAGGGCTCGAGTATCTCTTTATGATGTATTATGACTTGCGTAAATCATCGGTATTGGTTTTCAAGTTATTCGAAATCGATTTGGAAGAATGAACTTCATGATTTAAGCTCTAAGCTGGAAGAGTTGACCAAGTTTGATTTTTTAGCATTTGACCTCGGAATGGAGTTTTGTCAGTTCCGTTAGCTCCTTTGGGTGATTTTGGACTTAGGAGAACGTCCATATTGTAATTCGGAGGTCCACAGTCAAATTCGTCTTGAATTGGCAAAAGTTGGATTTTTGGGAAGTTTGACCGAGAGTGGACTTTTTGATATCGAGGTCAGATTCTGATTTTGAAAGTTGGAATAGGTTTGTAATGTCAAATGTGACTTGTGTGCAAAATTTGAGGTCAATCGAGCATGATTTGATAGGTTTCGGCATCAGTTGTAAAATTGGAAGTTTCAAAGTTCATTGATTTTGACTTAAGGTGCGATTCGTTGTTTCGAGGTTGTTATGTGTGATTTGAAGCTTCGAGTAGGTTTGTTTTGTCATATGGAATTTGTTTGCAAAGTTTGGCACCATTTGGGGTTGATTTGATATGGCTCGGACGCTCGGTTGCGATTCTAGAAGTTCTTGAAGTTTAGTATGATCTTCATGAGTTTTGGCATCCGATTCGTGGTTTTAGAAGTTATTTTGATGATTTGAGTGCACGAGCGAGTTCGTGTAGTGTTTCTGGACCTAGGTGTATGTTTGGTTTGGATCCTCGAGGGCTCAGGTGAGTTTCGGCTTTGGGTCGGAATGATTTCATGATCTTTGATTTCTATTACTAGTGTCATCGCATTTACGATATTTTTGTCACAAATGCGATGGCCACAATTGCGAAGCTGTCATCGCATTTGCGAAGTCTGGGCTGCTGGGGAAAATTCACTTGTGCGAAGAACCCTGTCGCATTTGCAAAATTATTGCCTTCGCATTTGCGAAGTATAGTGTCGCAATTGCGACCTAAGTAGGAGGCCCTCTAGTTCGCATTTGCGACGTATTGTTTGCATTTGCGAACCCCCTCTCGCAAATGCGACATCTGCAACCTGTTAAATGCTGAGAATTTTGAGACTTACCTTTATTTTGATTTATTTTGAACCCTAGCTTCGATGAGAGACGATTTTGTGAAGGGACTTTCATACCAAATCATTGGGTAAGTGCCCCTAATAAATTCTCAACTATATTTCATGATTTTATATAAGATTTAACATCAAATTCATGAGAAATCAAAGGAAAATTTGGGGATTTTGTTAAAGTTTTTAAAAATGAAAATTTGGAATTTGAGAGTCAAATAGGACTCGGATTTGAAAACAAAACACATATTTGGACTCGTGAGGCTATGGATAGTCAAGACCTACCCTTGGACCCGGGTTTTGACTGGGCGGACCTAGGGTTTGACTTTTGCTTACTTTTTAGAAATCTAATAAAAATCATAGCTTTATTAATTAAAATTATTTTATCTTGCATTGTGTGATGTATTCAAGTCGTCGTTGGCCAGACTGAGCCGAGCGGAGGCGAATTTGTAAATCAAAAAGGCTAAATTAAGTGTTGAGTTAGTCAAATTGAGGTAAGTGTCTTACCTAATGTTGTTGAGGGAATGTTTTATCCTATTTGACATTGTTTGCTACATGCAGGGGTGATACATATATGAGATGACGAGTGTATATATATGTGCCAGGGTTAATCATGCTCTTGGTGTAGATTATGTTATATTTGTATTTGTAGAAATAACGCGACCTTCCTGCTTCATGCCTTACTTGACTCTTAGATACTAAGAACATAATATTAATGTGACGACCCGGTCGATCGTCTTAAGAATTTACGCCCTGATCCCCTATTAACTGCTTTCCCCAAGTTTATTTCCACTATTTTAATTTGCCGGGATGTTCGGTTTCTAGTTTCGGAGGGTTTAGGGACAGTTAGTACCTAAATGAGCGTTTAAGTGTTGGAAAGTTGACCGTAGCCGGAACATTGTGAAGACGGCCTCGGGATGGAAATCCGATGGTTCTGTTAGCTCAGTTGGGTGATTTCGGGTGTAGGAGCGTGTTCGGATTGTGTTTTGGAGGTCCGTAGCTAATTTAGGCCTGAAATGCCGAAAGTTGATTTTTTGAAGTTTCCAGTCCGATAATGAGATTTTTATATGAGGGTCAGAATGGAATTCTGGAAGTTGGAGTAGTTCCGTTGTGTTAAATGTGATGTGTGTGCAAATTTCAGGTCATTCGGATGAGGTTTGATAGACGTTTTGATCGAAAGCGTATTTTTTAGAGTTTTTGGAATTCTTAGGCTTGAATTCGATGAAAAATATGTGTTTTGATGTTGTTTTGAGCATTTCGAAGGTTGGAACAAGTTTGAATGATGTTTTAGGATTGGTTGGTATGTTTGGTTGAGGTCCCGGAGGTCTCGGGATGAATTCGGATGGTTGACGGAAAGATTTTGGAGTTAGAGTTACAGCTTCAGTTGCTGGTTCTATCATAACTGCACCTGCGGTTTGGGTTCCGCAGGTGCGGCACCGCAGAAGAGGTTCAGTGGCCGCAGAAGCGGAATTTGGTCATTCCTTCAGGAACCACAGAAGCGGTACCGCATCTGCAGATTGGGAGTCACAGATGCGGAAGCTGGCCCTTTAATGAAAAGTCGCAGATGCGAGCTTGTCTCCGCAGAAGTGGGACCGCATATGCAGTACCAGGGCCACAAATGCGGAAATCGCTGGGCAGAACATATAAATTCTTGCCTTCGCGAAATTTAGCCATTTTCATCTTTTCAAAACGGGAAGAAGCTTGGGGAGCACTTTTCAAGAGGGATTTTCAGAGGAGTTCACTGGGGTAAGGTCTTTGATCCCTAAACTCGTTATTGGAATGATTTTTTTTATCAATTTAAGCATGAAAAATTAAAAAAAAAATCAGTGGTAATTGGGAGGTTAGAGCTTGTCTAATTGGAGACCTTTGAGTGATGATTTGAGGGACAAATTGAGGTTCGATTTTGGTACTTTTGATATGACTGAACTCGTGAGAGTGCGAGGTTTCTGTAAATATAAATTTTACCCGATTCCGAGACTTGGCCCCGAGGGGCATTTTGGTCATTTTACATAATTTCACGTATTAGTTTAGAATTTAATTGTAAAATCAGTTACTTGAAGTGTTATTTACATTATGCAATTGAATTTAATAGATTTGGGCTATTTGGAATCGAGTACTCGTGGCAAGAGCGTGGTTTCGAATTGATTTTGAGCCGGTTCGAGGTAAGTGACTTGTCTAACCTTGTGTGAGGGACCTTCCCCTTAGGATTGGTATATTTGGTAATTGAAATGCCTTATACGTGAGGTGACGAGTGTGTACTTGTGCTAATTGTTGGAAATCCGTTTTTCATTGAGTAATCACTAGTATGTTTCCTTCCTGTTTTTATTACTTGCACTATTAAGCCTGTTGTTAGCTTAGGAAAGCCTGTCTAAGTGACTTAATTGCTTTATTTTCTCAATCTGCCTTACCTGAATTCTGTGCAGCATGCTAGGCTAGAATCACTTGTTGCCTTAATATGAATTTTGCCATTTCTGTATATTTTTCTGTTGCTGCTGTGTATCTATTTTGGGACTACGGATGTGGGATTCCGGTAGCTCCCCCTTGTCTGTTTATTTTGGGACTACGGATGTGGGATTCCGGTGGATCCCCCTACACAGTTATATGGAACTATGGGAATGCACCCGGTAGATTCCCCCAATATTAGGTAGTTACATTTGGGACTACAGAACGGATTCCGGTAGATCCCCACGCACTATGAGTTGGACCCCGGGAGATCCATTGGATATGTACACATGGGACTACAGGACGGTATCTTGGGAGATCCCCGATCGTTATTATTAGTGCTGAGTTGTATTTCCTTTCCGTGTTTACCTTGTTTCTGTATAGTTGTTGTTGTCCTGTACATCCTGTGTTATTTTACTGCTGTATTTATTTATACTGTTCTATTCTATTTTGTTGATCTTTATATTTTATTTAACCTCAGTAGGGCCCTAACCTTCCTCGTCACTACCCAACCGAGGTTAGGCTTGGATATTACTGAGTACCGTTGTGGTGCACTCATGCCCATTCTGCGCATGTTTTTCATATGCAGATCCAGGTACCGCTACTGAGGCCTACCATCCTTAAGGGAGGCAACTACTCTAGAGACGTCGAGGTACATCTGCCGCGTCCGCAGACCGAGGAGTCCATTTCTATTCTAGCTATTAAACATTGCCCTTCTGTATTTTCTTTCTTGTTAGATACTCTGGAGTTAGACTGTTAGATATTCCAAAGGCTTGTATCTTCGTGAGTTTCCGGGTTTTGGGATAGTGTACTTGGTTCTGAGAAATGTTGTGTTGTGTATGCCGAGCGGCACTTTTAAACACTGATTTATCGTTCTTCATTCTATATTAATTTGTTTTATTCCGCACTTGGTTTATATTCCGCAATTTAGGCTTACCTAGTCGTAGAGGACTAGGTGCCATCACGATGGCTCACGGAGGGCGAACCGGGGTTGTGATAAGTTGGTATCACAGCTCTAGGTTCATAGGAGTCATGGATCACAAGCCGGTTTATTCGAGTCTCGCTGATCGGTACGGAGACGTCTGTACTTATCTACGAGAGGCTATGTAACTGTTAGGAAAATTTCACTCCAATTAATTTCATTGTCATGCGATATTTTTGATATCAAAATTCTAAAATTTTGTCTTCTATTCTCTCACAGATGGTAAGGACACGTGCTACCCGAGATGATCAGGCACCTGCGCCCCCTACTGCAGCCGTTAGAGGCCGGGGCTGGGGTAGAGGCCGAGGACGCGCATGTGGTGCAGCCAGAGCACCTACACGAGCTGCCGTTGAGGTACCATCAGCAGTTCCAGCCGGAGTCTAGGCACCTGACACGCCTACTGCTACCACTACTCCAGCTCTCCAAGAGACTTTGGCACAGTTCATGAGCATGTATACCACTCTGGCTCAGGCAAGGTTGCTTTCCCTTGTTGCAGCCACATCTCAGGCCGGGGGAGGAGCATAGACTCCTGCCGCCCGCACTCCTGAGCAGTGAGTGCATGTTGACCAGGTCCTTGAGATTATTCCTGTACCGCCTGCAGTGCTAGTTTAGCCCGAGGCCAGGGCAGCGGCTTCCTAGGAGGAGCAGCTGAGGCTTGAGAGGTTCAAGAGGTACAACCTCCTGTATTCAACGGTCTACCATCGGAGGATGCTTTGGGATTGCTAGATGAGAGTTACCGCATTCTCCGTACCATGGGTATATCAGGATCGAGCAGGGTTTCCTTCACTACCTTCCAGCTTCGAGGAGTCGCCTATGAGTGGTGGCACACCTATGAGTTAGACAGTCCAGATGAGGCTACTTCACTGACTTGGACTCAGTTTTTAGATCTGTTCCTCAGAGAGTATGTTCCTCAGAGCCTTAGGGACGCATGGCGCACAGATTTTGAGCATTTTTGCCAGGGTACTATAACTGTCTCAGAGTATGCTGTCAGTTACACCAGTTTGGCTAGGCATGCACCAGCCTTGGTTTCTACTATTCGCGAGAGGGTTCGCCGGTTCATTGAGGGCCTTATTCCCAGCTAGCATGGCTCGTGAGTTGGAGATGAATATTTCTTATCAGCAGGTAGTGAGCATTGCTAGGTGGATTGAGGATATGCATGCTAGGGAGAGAGAAGAGAGGGAGGCCAAGAGGTCTCGAGAATCGGGCCATTATTTTGGTGCCCGTACCCCAGCTGCAGGTCGTCATGGTAGGGGTTATATGAGTTGTCCTATTCATTCAGCTCTTTTAGCAGCCAGTAGTGCTCTAGCTAAGGGTGTATTGTGGGCCGGGCCCAGCCCGAAACTGGCCCGGGACCGTGTGCCAAACGGGCCGGTCTCTAGTAGTGCAAAAGCCCATAGCGGGCCGGTCCTTACCAAAAAGCCCGTGAGCCCGGGACCGGCAGGCGGGCCTGGGCCGGTTCAACCGGGCCAAATGGGCCCAACAACTAATTTTTAATTTTTTTTTAAAAAGGGACAATGGTTAAATATTTAAAATGTAGCAATTGGACTGCATTTTTAGCCGTTTGGCACTTTCAAAAATAGTCATTTGGCTCCCAAACTTTGTTTTAACCCCAAACTTTTTATAACTACACTTTTTCCCTATTCTCAACTATAAATACCCCCTCATTCTTTCATTTTTACTTACAAATTCATCAATCTCTCTTATTTCTCAAACTCAAATTGAAGTATTCAAGTCTTCACTCATCTCTCATTTCTCAAACTCCAATTCTTAATTCAAGTTAAATCATGCCCGGTGATTCTAGGTTACACCTATTTGTTTTGGAACACTTTAATGTGATAGAAGAAAATGAAGAAGTTTACATAATAAAGTGCAAGAACTGTGGTCGAGTCTACACTCGTCGTCAAAAAAAGGGCACAAGCTCTTTAAGGAGGCATATAAAGAGTTGTCTTGCGCATTCTCCAGACATTCGTATTTAAGATTTTAAGTTGATTTGAGATAATTTGTGTTATTTTAAAATTATTAGACATATTATGCTTAATGTTCTAGTTTGTTAGATTAATTTGAAGTATTATATTGAAGGTATTGAACTTTAATTTAAAGTATTAAATGTAAATTTTAATTTGCAGCTTTGATACCGAGTATTGGAGATATATATATATATTTAGTTTATATGTATTGGAGATATATATATTTGTGGTCCGGGCCCGGGCCTAAACGGGCCTGGGCTTTGGCAGGCCGGGCTTTGGCGGTCCCGGGCCAAACGGGCCAAATGAGTGGAACTGGCCCACTGCGGTCCTAAGCCCACATGGTCCCGGGCTAAATGGGCCGGGCACACGGGCCTAAACGGGCTTTCTCGTTCCGGGCTATTTTTTTTATCTAAGGAAAGTTCTTGTAACCTATATATGTATATACTAATATAAATTGCTTATATATAGCTATATAAATATATATAGTATATATAGTATGTATATATAATTATATATTGCCTTATATAATATATAGCTTATATATATTATATATACTATATCTATATCTATAATATATATAATATATATATCTACAACTATACATATTATATATATATATCTATATATATATATATATATTATAGATATAGATCTTGATTTTGTCATTGATTTGTTGCCATGCACTCAGCCTATTTCTATTTCTCCGTATCGTATGGCTCCTCCTGAGTTGAAGGATGAGTTACATGAATGCTTGATAAGGTTTTTATTCGGCCCAGTGTATCACCTTGGGGTGCTCCTGTCTTGTTTGTGAAGAAAAAGGATGGTTCTATGGGTATGTGTATTGATTATCGCCAGTTGAACAAAGTGACAGTTAAGAACCGTTATCCTTTGCCTCGTATTGATGATCTGTTTGACCGGCTTCAGGGCACACGGGTTTTCTATGATTGATTTGCGCTCAGGTTACCATCAGCTGAAGATTCGGGAGCCAGATATCCCGAAGACTGCTTTCAGTACTCGGTATGGTCATTACGAGTTCCTTGTTATGTCATTTGGGTTAACCAATGCCCCAGCAGCCTTTATGCATTTGATGCACATTGTGTTTCGATTGTATCTTGACTCGTTCATCATTGTCTTTATTGATGATATTCTAGTGTATTCCCGGAGTCGGGAAGATTATGAGCAACACCTGAGGACTGTGCTTCAGACTCTGAGAGAGGAAGTTATATGCTAAGTTCTCGAAATGTGAGTTTTGGCTGGATTCAGTGGCATTCTTAGGCCACGTGGTATTGAGTGAGGGTATTCAGGTGGATCTGAAGAAGATAGAGGCCGTGCAAAGTTGGCCCAGACCATCCTCAGCTACAGAGATCCGCAGTTTCCTTGGTTTGGCGGGCTACTACCGTCGTTTTATAGAGGGGTTTTCATCGATTGCGGCCCCTATGACCAGGTTGACCCAGAAGGGTGCTCCATTCCAGTGGACGGAGGAGTGTGAGTCGAGCTTTCAGAAGATCAAGACAGCTTTGACCACAACCTCAATTTTGATATTGCCTACAAGTCCGGGGTCTTATACGGTCTATTATGATGCCTCGAGGATTGGCCTCAGAGCGATGTTGATGCAGGACGATAGGGTGATTTCCTACGCGTACAGACTGTTGAAGATACATGAGAAGAACTACCCTATTCACGACATTGAGTTAGCTGCCATTGTCCACGCCCTGAAGATTTGGCGCCATTATTTTTACGGGGTCCCCTGTGAGATTTATACTGACCTTCGGAGCTTGCAGCACCTGTTCAAGCAAAAGGATCTAAATTTACGCCAGAGGAGGCTGTTGGAGTTGCTGAAGGATTATGATATCAATATTTTGTATCACCTTGAAAAGGGCAATGTGGTGGCTGATGCTTTGAGTCGCCGGGCAGAGAGTTTGGGGAGTTTGGTTTATTTACCAGCACCGGAGAGGCCTATGGCGATGGATATTCAGGCCTTAACCAGCCAGTTTGTGAGATTGGATCTTTCGGATCCCAGTCGGGTTCTAGCTTGCGTGGGTTCTCAGTCTTCCTTATTTGATTGTATCAGGGAGCGGCAGTATGATGACCTTCATTTGCTTGTCCTCAAGGACAAGGTTCAGCACGATGATGCTTGAGATGTGACTATTGGTGATGATGGGGTATTGAGGATGCATGGTTGGATTTGTGTACCCAATGTTGATGGGCTTCGAGAATTGATTCTAGAAGAGGTCCATAGTTTGCGGTATTCCATCCATCCTGGTGCCGCGAAGATGTATCAGGATTTGAGACAACACTATTGGTGGAGGTGGATTAAGAAAGATATAGTTGGATTCGTAGCTCGGTGTCTCAACTGTCAGCAGGTTAAGTTTGAGCACTAGAGACCAGGTAAGTTGCTTCAGCAGATAGAGATTCTGGAGTGGAAGTGGGAGCGGATCACCATGGACTTTGTAGTTAGGCTCCCACGGACTTTGAGAAAGTTCGATGCTATTTGGGTAATTGTGGATCAGCTGACCAAGTCCGCTTATTTCATTCCTGTGTGTACTACTTACTCTTCAGAGCGGTTGGCAGAGGTTTATATCCTGTAGATTGTTCGTTTGCATGGTATTCCAGTGTCCATCATTTCAGATAGAGGTACTCAATTCACATCACGGTTCTGGAGGGTCGTTCAGCATGATTTGGGTACTCGGGTGGAGTTGAGTACAACATTTCACCCTCAGACGGACGGACAGTCCGAGCGCACTATTCAGATTCTTGAGGATATGCTCCATGCGTTTGTGATCGAGTTTGGAGGGTCTTGGGATCACTTCTTGCCATTGGCAGAGTTTTCTTACAACAACAACCATCAGTCCAGTATTCAGATGGCACCATATAAGGCTTTATATGGGAGACGGTGTAGATCCTCGGTGGGCTGGTTTGAGCCGGGTAAGGCTAGATTATTGGGTACGGGCTTAGTTCAGGATGCTTTGGAGAAGGTTAAGGTGATTCAGGATAGGCTCCGTACAGCCAGTCCAGATAAAAGAGTTACGCGGACCGGAAGGTTCGTGATGTTTCCTATATGGTTGGAGAACGGGTTCTGCTTCGGGTTTCTCCTATGAAGGGCGTTATGAGATTTGGGAAGAAAGGGAAGTTGAGTTTGAGGTTTATTGGCCCTTTTGAGATATTGAGGCGTGTGGGGAGGTTGCTTATGAGCTTGCCTTACCTCCCAGCTTGCCCAGAGTTCATCCGGTATTCCATGTTTCGATGCTCTGGTGGTATCACGGTTATCCGTCGCACGTGTTGGATTTTAGTTCAGTCCAGTTGGACAAGGATCTATCTTATGTTTAGAACCCAGTGGCAATATTGGACAGGCAAGTTAGAAAGCTAAGGTCAAAGAACATTGCATCCGTGAAAGTTCAGTGGCGGGGCCAGCCGGTCGAGGAGGCAACCTGGGAGACCGAGAAGGATATGCACAGTCGTTACCCTCATCTTTTCACTACTTCAGGTATGTCTTTATGCTCGTTCGAGGACGAATGAATGTTTAAGTGTAATAGGATGTGACGACCCGGCCGCTCGTCTTAAGAATTTATGCCCCGATCCCCTATTAACTGCTTTCCCCAAGTTTATTTCCACTATTTTGATTTGCCGAGATGTTCAGTTTCAAGTTTCGGAGGGTTTTGGGACACTTAGTCCCTAAATGAGAGTTTAAGTGGTGGAAAGTTGACCGTAGTCGGAACATTGTGAAGGCAGCCTCAGGATGGAAATCTGATGGTTCCATTAGCTCCGTTGGGTGATTTCAGGTTTAGGAGTTTGTTTAAATTGTGTTTTGGAGGTCCGTAGCTAATTTAGGCTTGAAATGCCGAAAGTTAAATTTTTGAAGTTTTCGGTCCGATAGTGAGATTTTGATCCGAGGGTCGGAATGGAATTCTGGAAGTTGGAGTAGCTCACTAGTGTTGTTTTTAGGATTGGTTGGTATGTTTGGTTGAGGTCCCGGAGGCCTCGGGATGAATTCGGATGGTTGACGGAAAGATTTTGGAGTTAGAGTTACAACTTCAGCTGCTGGTTCCATCAAAACCACACTGCGATTTGGGTTGCGCAGGTGCGGTGCCGCAGAAGTGGATTAGTGGCCACAGAAGCGGAATTTGGTCATTCCATCAGGAACCGCAGAAGCAGTGGTAATACCGCAGAAGCGGTACCGCATCTGCGGATTGGGAGTCGCAGATGCGAAAGCTGGCCCTTTAATGAAAAGTCACAGATGCGACCTTGGCTCCAAAAACACAGGACCGCAGATGCGGTCCTAGGGCCGTAAATGCGGAAATCGCTGGGTAGAACATATAAATTGTTGTCTTCGTAAAACTTAGCCATTTTTCATCTTTTCAAAATGGGAAGAAGCTTATGGAGCACTTTTCAAGAGGTATTTTCAGAGAGTTCATTGGGGTAAGGTCTTTGATCCCTAAACTCGTTATTGGAATGATTTTTTTATCAATTTAAGCATGAAAAATTAAGAAAAATCAGTGGTAATTGGGAGGTTAGGGCTTGTCTAATTGGAGACCTTTGAGTGATGATTTGAGGGACAAAATTGAGGTCCGATTTTGGTACTTTTGATATGACTGAACTCGTGAGAGTGCGAGGTTTCTAGAAATATAAATTTTACCCGATTCTGAGATGTGGGCCCGAGGGGCGTTTTGGTCATTTTACATAATTTCGCGTATTAGTTTAGAATTTAATTGTAGAATCAGTTACTTGAAGTGCTATTTACATTATGCAATTGAATTGAATAGATTTGGGCCATTTGGAGTCGAGTACTCGTGGCAAGAGCGTGGTTTCAGATTGATGTTGAGCCGGTTCGAGGTAAGTGGCTTGTCTAACCTTGTGTGGGGGACCTTACCTTTAGGATTGGTATATTTGGTAATTGAAATGCCTTGTACGTGAGGTGACGAGTGCGTACATGTGCTAATTGTTGGAAATCCGATTTTCATTGAGTAATCACTAGTATGTTTCCTTTCCTGTTTTTATTACTTGCACTATTAAGCCTGTTGTTAGCTTAGGAAAGCATGTCTAAGTGACTTAATTTCTTTATTTGCTCAATCTGTCTTACCTGAATTCTATGCAGCATGCTAGGATAGAATCACTTGTTGCCTTAATATGAATTTTGCCATTTTTTATATTTTCTTGTTGTTGCTGTGTATCTATTTTGGGACTACGGATGTGGGATTCCGGTAGCTCCCCCTTATCTGTTTATTTTGGGACTACGGATGTGGAATTCTGGTAGCTCCCCCTTGTCTGTTTATTTTGGGACTACGGATGTGGGATTCCGGTAGATCCCCCTACACAGTTATATGGAACTACGGGAATGCACCCGGTAGATTCCCCCAGTACTGGGTATTTACATTTAGGACTACAGAACGGGATTTCGGTAGATACCCGCGCACTATGAGTTGGACTACGGGACGGGATCTCGGGAGATCCATTGGATATGTACACATGGGACTACATGACGGTATCCTGGGAGATCTCCTATTGTTATTATTGGTGCTGAGTTGTATTTTCTTTCCGTGTTTAACTTGTTTCTGTATAGTTGTTTCTGTCCTATACATCCTGTGTTATTTTACTGCTGTATTTATTCATACTATTCTGTTCTATACTGTTGATCTTTATATTTTATTTAACCTCAGTAGGGCCCTGACCTTCCTCATCACTACCCAACCGAGGTTAGGCTTGGCACTTACTGAGTACCGCTGTGGTGTACTCATGCCCCTTCTGCGCATGTTTTTCATGTCTAGATCCAGGTACCGCTACTCAGGCCTACTATCCTTGAGGGAGGATACTGCTCTAGAGACTTCGAGGTACATCTGCCACATCCGCAGACCGATGAGTCCTTTTGTATTCTAGCCGTTAAACATTGTCCTTCTGTATTTTCTTTCTTGTTAGATACTCTGGAGTTAGACTGTTAGATATTCCAAAGGCTTGTGTTTCCGTGAGTTTTCGGGTTTTGGGATAGTGTACTTGGTTCTGAGAAATATTGTGTTGTGTATGCCGAGCGACACTTTTAAACACTGATTTATCGTTCTTCATTCTGTTTTAATTTGTTTTATTCCACACTTGGTTTATCTTCTACAATTTAGGCTTACCTAGTCGTAGAGGACTAGGTGCCGTCACGATGGTTCGCGGAGGGCGAACCGGGGTCGTGACAATTAAATGTTAGAAATCAAGACTTAGCTTATTATAACTTGATTAGATTTGACGGAAATTATGAGAATACATTGATGTGTTTAATTCGGTCATCACTATACGTAATCATTAATACATTACTATGGCCGATATTCTTGAGATACTAGACTCTACAGTTGTGTTATGGATCATTTGTATGATTTGTGGAAGTATTTGAATAATATGGTTCTTGAGGGTTTATTGAATCATTGTTGGCTTGGAAAGTTGTGATTGGGATTTGTTTGGAATATCTATTAAAACACTCCCCTTGATGTTATTTATGCTCCCTACCTTGTTTATCATTGATGTAAATATGCTTGGTAAGGAATAGAGGAAAGCACGAAGGGTGATGCCGTGGCATTGTTTATACATTATCTTGTGAGAGAGAGCGTAAATCCCGAAGGGTGATACCGTACCACATTATTGAGAGTAAAAGTACAAAGGGTGATGCCGTGCCATATCATTTGAGAGTAAAAGCACAAATGGTGATGTCATGCCATTTCATTTATATTGTTATGCTTTTATATTATCATGAGATCATGGCATGATGGGTGTTTTCATGCAGGTGAGGACGAGGGACATGCATTATGATGTGATATCTATTTTCTGTGTACGTGTTCACATCTTATATTGAGATGTTATTGTCGTACTTATAGATCTTGTGTGACTTGTCGTTATTGTCCTATACTTGGTGTCTATCTCAATTGTTGTTGTGTTGCCCATGTCATCTACTTGCTTAATATGCAAACACATGCCTATTTCCTACTGTTATAATTACCTCCATGTCGTGTCTATTCTGTTGCATTTTAGTACAAGCCCTTTTTGCTATGTTAGTCATTCATGCCTCTATTTGTTAACTTGTAAAGATCATATGTTTCCTTATTATTTGTCATATATGTACTTAGGCATCCCTCATGCTAGTTAATTGAAGTTTATATTCCCTGTTTCCCAATTTCTATCACTACTCACATGCTTTCCGCCTAGTCTTTTACTGTTTCCCATATGGTTATCCTTGCTCATTATTTCTACTTGCATTTTTCCTACCTTGCTATTCCTGTTATCAATATTTCTGCCATTTGGTTGGTTCTGTTATACGTATATTGGGTGAGGATGAGATAAAAGAACGAAGGGTGTTGCCATGAAATTGACTTGATATCTGATTACATTCCCCATGCTATGAAAGTTAAGAATTGACTGTTGTGGTTTAATAGTTTCATTCTGAGGAAATGATTAGTTGAGTTATTTAAAGATGCAAAATTGTGATCTCTGCTAACACTCGGCTATTGTTTTGCATATCTGTTTCATGTATTCTTCTCTATTATATCATGGTATAGTTCTATTGATGATTTACGGTGCAGGTTTTATCATAAAGTATCTTTTAACTAAAAATCGTCGTCACTAGTTTGATGAGGTTAGCCAAGATAGTTACCAGTACATGGGGTCGGTTGTACTGATACTACACTTCTGTACATTGTGTATAGATTTTTGGAGCGAAGCTGTTGGTGATGTCGGGTGCTGACTATGAAGATGTTCGTGCATTCCAAATTTATCTGCCACTTGTCCCTGGTAGCTTAGGTTTTGCTATTCTCTTTATGTATCTTTCAAACAGAACGTGTAATTATTTTTTATCAGTTTTGCAAATTCTAAGTCTTAGAAGCTCGTGATTCGTACTACTAGTTCTTAGGTCAATTTGTAAATGTTTAGTTAATTATTCTCTATTTTCCTATTATCTTAGTTGGGTTGTATTTTCTATTAGTTTGCTTACCTAGCGGATTGAGTTAGGTGCCATCACGACTAGTGTTTTTTTATCGTGACAAGGTGGTATCAGAGCACTAGGTTCGTAGGTTCTACGACTCATGAGAAAGTGTCTAGCAGAGTCTTGTGGATCGGTATGATGACATCCATACCTATCTTCGGGAGGCTACAAGGCATTTAGGAAAAGTTTCCCTTTCTTCTTTCCTTATCATGTGACCTTGTTTCAGCTTGAAATCTACAACTTTGACTCCTCCCAATCACTCATATGTGATGTTCTGCACTCGGTATTCGCTATGTGCTGACGATCTGTAATGTTGCAAATAGATAAAGATGGGCTATGGATGCTTGACTATCATCGCGATATGTTGTTTATCCTCAGAAGCAGATGTAGTGTTAAATCTTCTAGTCATTCATTTGTGGTATGAGGCGGGTTCATATGTATGGTGGGTAAGCATAGAATTGGAAAGATTGGCTGGTGACCTAGCTATTGTGATTAAGGTGGGTTCATGGTAAGGTGACGATTTGAGTATAACCGGTGGGCCATCTCCGACATGATGAGTTTGAATCGTGTATCTTGTATGAGGTTCCCATTTGGTGGAGTGCAAATATTATCATTTTAGAGCATTTGGGGAAGTTGTTTGACTATTACAATGATGAGTAAGCATTTGGCAGAGTCTTCAGGGTGTTCTATAATCAGCATTGCATGAGTTTTGAAATATTCAGCTAAATAGTCATGCGGGATCAGGGCATACTGTGAAGATATGGTACTTTGGGCTGCTGATGAGTTATTCTATGGCTTCAATCTAAGTGGTAGAGTCTGTTAATGATGATCAGATTTTAGGATCATGGGCTGTATCAGTTTCTCGACCGAGGGATTGCTTGGTTATTTTTTTGAATGGGCATATGTTGGAGAAGCACGGGTTGCTCGACGTGTATTAGCTGTGTATTGAAGATCATAGTAAGATGAGTGGTTATCGAGAAGGTTCTGGCAAGTTCCAGATCTTATGTATCTTTTAAGGACTTAGAATTTATCTACGAGTGGGCTTGAAAAAGGTAGCGAATGGTAATCGGATCTGCAATATTTCCTTGTCAAGAAAGGTCTACATGTCAATGTTGGAGTGATGCAAGAAGTGGCTTCAGGTTCTCAGGAAGTTCCCTCAGGGTGATCATATCAGATTGCGTGACTCGGTCGAGTTAGAGGCGATTGGTTCTGATTACCCGATTACATGTTAATGAGTTTTGAAGAATTTATCATGGTTATGAACACAGACAAAGTTGATGTTATCTACAGGTATAGAAGCGGTATTGCGTGTGGTGGTGTTCTCCTAGATTGAGTTAAATGAATGATTCTCGGCTAATGAGGTTTTCAATTTGCTTATGGTTTAGAGTTGATATTATGGAACCTTCGTAGTGTTTCGAGTTAGCATGTTAGAGGCGATGCACCGTGTGGAGTTGAAAAGTTGCATGTACAAGGTTGCAATTTAGTTTTAGAGGGGAGGATATGAGTTCTTGATGTCTCGGAAGATTTCGGGTGTTTAAGGTCTTGCTGGCATAATGTGTTCCCACCGGAGGAGAGTTCCCCTGTTGGCAGGTACATTGTGTTTTGACTTATGAGTATTTTTCCGTAAGTTGATGGAGTATGAGTTACATGTCAGCCATTTGAGTAGCGGTGTTGAGATTGTGTATGAAGATTCTAATATTCGTGAGGTTCAGAGACTGGATGTCCTCGTTGGCAGGCTATTCCTTGATTGCGAGTTGTGAAGAAATGTTGAGGATTGGATGATTGATAGTAGGTGTTATGGAAAGGTTGCTATGGAATTTTGTAAGGTTAATTGCATATTTGGGTATAATTGGAATTTGGTTTGGGGGTTATTTTGAGCCTAATGAGAATGTGCATTCTGTGTCGGATCGTATTTGTTTGTTCTTGCGCAGTTGTTACCACATGTATATCATCGGGTGGAATGGATGTTATTCGCACCTTGGTTTATGCTATATGTTTCTCTCTTATACTATGACGGGTTGTGAGGATTATATGATTCTTCCCGCGCATATTGTGATTCAGTTTAGGCCTCTTGGCATTGTCACGACCCAAACCGATAGGCCGCGACAGGAACACAGTGCCTTACTCAATCGAGTACCAATGTAATGTATCTTTCTTATTACATCATCATGGGTAAGTAGAACCGGAGGGCCATATGAGGCAACAAGAATAAAATATGAGGAATCACTCGACATAAAATGACCCAACCTAATATAAAAACTTATACACGTGACATAAGGGCCTATAAGGCCCACATGATCATTTGTAAACTCAAAACATAGGTCGACAAGTCCATACAAGTATTCGTATACATGACATTGCCTGCAAGCCTCTAAGAGTACATAAGTAACATAAAGGTCGGGATTGGGCCCTGCTATACCAACCAATATATGTCCTAATTATACTGACCAAATATGCAACTCCAGAGCAAAATGGAGCATACCAACACCTTCCGCTGAGCTGATAGCCTACTTAGAGGACTCTTAACCTATCTATCGGGACTTGCGGGCATGAAAAACAACATCCCTAGGCAGAAAGGACATCAATACAAATAATGTACCGAGTATGTAAAGAATGAAAATCATTAATAAATAGACATGAGAGAAACATGGAGTAAAATACTCGACATGTAAGTCTGAATAGCTTTGTGAATCATTAATATGTATAATGTCATGCATATGCGTATCAATATCATGTCGTGTATATGTACATGTGTTCATAACATCATCAAGCCTATGAGGGCATCCCATCATATCATCTCGACCACTGTGGGCAAAATCATCAACGTATACCAGTTGATCAGGTAGTGATGCGTACATAACACCATAACCTTTTCCCATATATATATATATATTAATGCAATGCATGAGAAGTACGTCAATAATATCTCTTGGAATGTTATAAGACCATTATGCCTTTGAGTAATATCATGAAGTAAACTTTTTTTAACTTTCGTATTTTTCTGAGACGCATGAACAGAAGATGTAATAATAAGACACATGAGAATTCAAGAATATAGGCACCTCTAATACTTTTATGAATATAGTCATTTATGGAAGTTGTGCATTTGCTTATTTCTTTTGTGTCGTATAGATCATGACAAAAGGAAAGAAGGGATAGCTGTAACATACCTGAGCCAATTCACTTGACAATCCCTCTAATACACGTTAATTGTGACAACACGTAACGACAAGATCATAGTAGAAAAAAATTCGTATGATATCCTTGAGAAAGATTGCACCGTACTCCCTTAAAATTTCAACATCTCACGTTACTAATATACTAAAAATTCTCGTTTGAATCCTTGAAGATGCTATGAATCTTGTTGAATTGTTGAAGATTTCATACAAACTCCTTGTTTTGGAGATTTCAACCGTCCCTTTATTTTGGAATTCTAATCCATATCCCTTTAATGAATTAGGGAGGTGGATTTTTAACCTTGAGAGTGGTCCCCACTTTAGGATTACTTAGCCACAAATTCTCCTAACATATGCCACCTTACAACCTAAAATTAAGAGTCACCAATTGATTTGAGTCTCATTTTACTTGCTGCCACGTGAGTTCATCAATCTTTATCCAAAGATTTGAATTAATCACCCAATAATTCTTTAATAAACTAGTTAATCTCCCATTAACCAATAATTAATCAATTACACACATAATTAATAATTATCTCAACTTACATAAAATACTACTCACTTTTAACACACTTTATATATCTTATTATTATGGTCATGTGGTACCTTGTATGGTACTAGTCCATAAATACCAGGTATTATAGTTCAGACCATATTTTATCCCAAATTGTCAAACTTCGATGAAACTCGTTTTCTTTGATTCACTTGTTCTCTAACCTTCACGAATTTACTTATCACTTATTTGAAATAGCATATTACTTATAATCCCAAAATAATCTCATTCCCGAAATTACATCTATTAACTTATGACGAAACTTTAACGTACAAAAATGCAAAATTTAACATCTCATTTCCAAGATTTCACCAATTTACTTATGGCATACTTTCGCGTATGAAAACATGGGGTGTAACATCATTCTCCCCTTTGGAACATTCGTCCTCGAATGTTGACTGATGCACTTATCATTATCATAAGTTATAGTCCTTGCGAATACATTAGTACTCTCCTTTCCATCTAGGCAGTTATTCTGTGAATAAATCCAAAGTCCAGGGTATTCCCACCTGTAGGTCTCTTTCTCACACCACGGCCTATGGTCGGGATTCTTCCAATCTCATAACTCTTGCTACCTTCTGTCATGCAACCTGTACGAATTTTTCCTTATATGTGCGCCTATGCGACTCTTCCCTTCAGCTTTTAGCCAATCTCTAGGCCTCACTTTAGGAATATATATAGATCTTGACAAGATGTCCCTTTGGAAATATATAGGTGTATTGAAGTTCTTCGCTTGGTACTTTGTTAAACTTACGAATATTACTATGTCTTATTTCATAGATCCAGTTATCTATCAGTATGACTTTACTGCATCTAGATAAGTCATATTATACCATAACTCTTACTTCGATTTATCGTTGCTGAGGTCTGCTACCAAACCCCAGGTTCCTCTCTTGCTGCTTATCATGTATGTATAAATATAAATCCTTCAATGCTTCTTCATTACTATTCATCTTAAGACTGATGGCCTAATCTCATCTACTTTGTAACTTTTATGTATCCATTATTGATTCATCTCAATGTTGATCTACAATCTACCACTGATAACTTGAAACTTCTTGTGTAATACATTACCACTAGGCTTATATCTCATCGGAGGATATCTGAAGTAATTAGACCGATCCACCTAGGGGCGATACTATACTTCCATAACTGTATTTTATAGCATCCCAATGTGATTCACCTTATGTAGTATTTTAATCCCATACAATTCATGAAATACTTTTTTTCCCAATCATTACTCAATCGAAGGACCAAACGTCATCCTTTATATATCATAATTACACCCTTATTCTACTACCAATGCAACATTCCATCTCTTCTAAATGCTACTAGTCTTAGACTCCTTTGAGTTCATTTAGGCTATACTGAACTATCTATAACTTAGAGAAACTATCAGCTCTCTTGTTCTCATGGGCTTAATCCCAAGGACTTATCCATTCTCGTCACCTTCTCACTCACCTTTTCTCATCCTTACTCATGTCTTCCTAAGATCTTGTCGCTTTACTATACTTTAGCTTGCGACACACACATATCCATTTATACTACTCACAACCTTTCTTTAACTTGCTTGTACCATAGATTTCCTTATATCATTCTGGGATATCAAACGAGACATCACATCGTCTCTAACTCTTCGTTACTCTCTTAATAAGACTTCTTGATACCTAGAAACCATAGGCAGGAAGACATGCCGCTGAGGATGCCGCTAGCATTCCTGGATACTAAATCCCAATGGTTTTATCCTTCTACCCGAAGTATGGACTGTCCACAACCTTCTGCATTTGAGTATCTCGTGCATTGTTTACCTTTACCTTACTTACCTTAAAATATCGCACCACATCTTCTATCTCTTTCATGACCTCCCTTCCACATAGGTGTAATTCACATCTACAACTTGAAACTCTATTATAATACTTGCACCTTTGATGCATACACAATCTGATGAGAGCTTCATACTGACTTCTTATAAGGCTGGTACTTCTTCTAACTAGTTTTCTTGTAGAGACATTATAGAATATAGTTGTTGTATTATCTCTCTTGCACCTCTGATTGTAAGAGTGATTCTGACACGTTCTCAACCACAATTTCTATAATTTTCTAGGTCCAACAATCAGACTACTGATTTACTTCGTTGATATAATCCTCTTCCTTCTGATCAGCCTTTATGCAGACTTAAGCTGTCTTCCGATCTGTGGATCATGGTATTAGTCATTACTTTAGCCTTACATGGACGCTATGGAATATCTATGATACAATCTTCTAACAATTCAATCCTTTGTCTATGACCTGGGCTCAATTGTTTCTTTTAAATTATACCGGAATCTTCTACGCCTGTATGATTGTCAATATATATGCTGCATGGATAATATTCTGAATTTTTAAGTGAGTTCATAATGTAACTAACTCTTTATGATTAATCGAATAATTCTTTTCGTTCCTTCTCAGCTTTCTTTAAATGTAAGCAATTATTTTTCCTGGTCTTCCTGCCCTTATTACGTGCATACTTAGCTTAATTTATTGTCAACACACATTGGAATTCCATACAACTCATATGATCTTGCATATCACTTCTGATTTTACTCCCCGTTCATTAGCCACGGTAGGTGCCACTTTCTTATGGAATGGATGCAATGTTGTTGTAAGACTTTTGTTACAAGACCATTTCTTTTTAGGTCACTATGCTTAGGTTGCAGCTTTTTTCCTTATTTCCTCAGCTATCCTTTCATTGTAATACTTAGGGAGGACCATATGACTCTTGTAAAGCTGCGAGCTTATTACATTGTATATTCAACAAAAATTTGATGTCCTTCCTCGCCTACAATTATCCCTAGTTATTTACCTTCGCGCCCTTGTGCTCGTAGGGTTGCTTCTGAACTGAATTTTGAAAAGCCTTCCTAATGGCACTCTCTTTTATTTGTAATAATCATACGGTACCTTTAACTACCCCAACTCCTATCTGAATATATCTCAAGTATTACCTTGTCATAATTGCGAGGCTGAATTCACTATATTGGGTTTTACTATGTTTATCTTGCATGATCTACTGATTTGTCTGTAACCTCTTGTTTAGCCATAACCAGGCTCTTCCTGAATCAACTACTAACTACTCATTGTCCCATTCTCATATTAATATCTCGTAAAATCTTTCTTGGGTTATTTCCTTTGTCTTAACTTACGTCTCGCACTGGCTCCTTATCTATCAATAACATCTCGAGCAAGAACCCTTACTTCCTTTCATTGATGTCATTCTTGCATAATATTCTAGAATCGTAGCATATTTGTTGGATTTGGATAAGTACAATCTCATTCCTATCTCATTTTTATTGCATTCTTCCTTTACCATTCCATACTTACTAGAACTACTTAATTCTGACTTATTGCCACATCACTCCATATTCCCCCTTTAGGGGAGTCCTAAGAGTTAGAGCTACGATGATCTACCTATAGATGTTTTACCTCTTCATCTTTGGCATCTTTTCACATCATCGATGACCCTTACTCACCTTGCGATAATCTTTCTGTACCAAGGATAACAAAATTCTTTACCCACGAGGGTGACACTTAGTGTAACTGGCACACATAGTCCCTTAAGCTTAACTTTGCTCACATTGCTTACTTTAGGAAAGCGTCTTCCTGAATGACCATTCTCTCAATTTCTCGTGAATCTTCTTCTATTGTCCATTCTATTATCGCCCGAATGAAATCTAAAATTCTCATGATGCCGACTATTATCAAATCACTCAGTCCCTAATTCATGTTTAGTTTACCTTGTTCACCAGCCCATTCAGATTTGTATTACTCTGGGGTCTAACTTTTCCTTTCGGTAGTCACGTTAGAGTCACGAACATATTTCTCGAAATGAGGATATGACTTTATGGCCTATACTCCCTTGTTGTTTCAAGGCCTGTCACCTCTCATCTTTTCCTTCACTTGACTATAAACTCTGTAATACTGTCATTTTTATTTTTTCGATCTACCATTGTCATCTATGTATCACATCTTAATTGTAATGCTTCATTAACTCTCTTCTTATTTCCCTACTAACATTTCTGTCTATCACTTTATTCTAAAAACTTCAACAAGATATTCTTTTGCTTTTAGCTCCCCTTGTTCCATCCACTAGCTCTTCGGGTTGTCTAACATTCTCTCTCTACTAGGGACGGGAGCCACACTAAGATAATATTTATCCCTTCCAGGCTTCTAGTGCCTATCTTTGTAGTACTCATATCTAGTTATACTATATTAGAGTGCACCATCTGTGTGTCTCACAAGGAGATCTATTAGCACATTTGCAATATCCTTCAGAAAAGTTAACTAACACAAACAATCCGTTCTCCATTTTGGGTTATTCTAAGCCCAGTCGGATCCTAATATCTCGTCCTTCTCTTAAACTACACATGTTAGCCCCCATAGGGCATAACTAAGATGTGTGTGGCCAATTATACATACCTCTGTTACTCTTGAAGGTAACTCAAAATGCTTATATCCCCCTTCCTGAGTGGTGAGTAATGATAATTTTCTCTAGCTGAGTACTCGTACCCTTCTTCATCTTGCTTCTTTTACTTGTTGAAACTTATATCTACCTTCTGATTCTCTCGTTGCTTTTTACCATATGGGTGGATAGATATTCATGCCTTAGGGCTTCTTTTCCAGAAGCTCAGACGTCTTATTACATGCATGATCTGCTGGAGACCTTATATTTCCTCATCCTAAGCATGATGCGAAATCAAGTTCCTCTGACTCAACTCTTTCACAGCCGCATTCAATCCCTTACAACCCATCCTTCTAGATGTAGGCATCGTCGTATTATGAATAAGATAGAGTTTATGAAATTGAGTTCTTACAACTGAACTCTACCACACGGTCTAGAGTAAGAAGTAAGAATGACAATTCTAAATGCCCTATAGCCTCCTGCTTATAAGTTTGGTGTACAACACACCCATAAACGAGACTCTACTAGACATGGCTTGTAGACTCCCTAGGACAGAACTGCTCAGATACCACTTTTGTCACGACCAAAACTGATGGGCTGCGAGGGGCACCCGATGTCTTACTCAACCGAGTATCAACGCAATGTATCTTTCTTATTATATCATCAAGGGTAAGTGGGCAAGGAGGGTCGTATGAGGCAACAAGAATAAAACATGAGGAATCACTCGAGATAAAATGACCAACCTGATATAGAAACTTATACACGTGACATACGGGCCTATAAAGCAAACATGATCGTTTGTAAACTCAAAACATAGGTCGACAAGGACATACAAGTATCCGTATACATGACATCTATCTACAAGCCTCTAAGAGTACATAAGTAACATAAAGGTCGGGACTGGGATCCACTATGCCAACCAATACATGTCGTAATTATACTGACCAAATAAGCAACTCCAGAGCAAAAAGGAGCGCACCAACACCTTCCACTGAGCTGATAGCCTACTTAGAGGACTCTCAACATGTCTATCGGGACCTGCGGTCATGAAACGGAGCATCCCCAGAAAAAAGGGACGTCAGGACAAATAATGTACAGAGTATGTGAGGAATGAAAATTATTAATAAATAGACATGAGAGAAACATGAAGTAAAAGACTCGACATGTAAGTCTGAATATCTCTGTGAATCATTAATATGTATAATGTCATGCATATGAATATAAATGTCATGTCGTGTATAGGAACATGTGTTCATAACATCATCAAGCCTCTGATGGCATCCCATCTTATCATCTTAGCCACTGTGGGCAAAATCATCAACGTATACCAGCTTATCAGGTGGTGATGCGTATATAACGCCGTAACCTTTTCCTATATATATATATATATATATATAACACCGTTTGGGTCAAACTACGTGTATAAATGAATGAAATGCATGAGAAATATGTCAATAAAATCTCTCAGAATGTTATAAGACCATTATGCCTTTGAGTAATATCATGAAGTAAAAAAAATTCAACTTACATATTTTTCTGAGACCCATGAACAGAAGATGTAATAATAATACACATGGAAATTCAAGAACATAGGTACCTCTAGTACTTCTATGAATAGAGTCATTTGAAGTTGTGCATTTGCTTGTTTCGTTTGTGTTGTATAGATCATGCCAAAAGGAAAGAAGGGATAGTATTAACATACCTGAGCCGATTCTCTTGACAATTCCTCAAATATACGTCAATTGTGACAACACGTAATGGCAAGATCGGAGTAGGAATAAATCCGTATGATATTCTTGAGAAAGATTGCACCGTACTCCCTTAAAATGGCAACATCTCACATTACTAAGATACTAATAATTCTCGTTTGAATCCTTGATGATGCTATGAAATCTTATTAAATTGTTGAAGATTTCATATAAACTCCTTGTTTTGGAGATTTCAACCGTCCCTTTATTTTGAAATTCTAATCCATCTCTCTTTATTGAATTAGGGAGGTGGATTTTTGACATTGAGAGTGGGACCCACTTTTGCGATTATTTAGCCACAAATTCTCTTAACATATGCCACCTAGTAACCTAAAATCAAGAGTCACCAATTGATTTGAGTCTCATTTTACTTGCTGCCACGTGGGTTCCTCAATCTTTATCCAAAGATTTGAATTAATCACCCAACAATTCTTTAATTAACTAGTTAATCTCCTATTAACCAATAATTAATTAATTACTCAAATAATTAAGAATTATCTCAACTCAAATAAAATAGTAGTCACTTTTAACACACTTTATATATCTTATTATCATGGTCATATGGTACCCTGTATGGTACTAGTCCACAAATACCGGGTATTATAGTTCGGACTTTATTTTATCCCAAATTGTTAAACTTTGACGAAATTTGTTTTCTTCGATTCTCTTATCCTCTCACCTTCATGAACTTACTTATCACTTGTTTGAAATAGCATAATACTTATAATCCCAAAATAATCTCATTCCCAAACTTATGTCGATTAACTTACAACGAAACTTTAACGTACGAAAATGCGGAATGTAACATTTCATTTCCAAGCTTTCATCAATTTACTTATGGCGTATTTCACATACAAAAACATGGGGTATAATAGGCATTATGGGCGAGATGGACTTTGTGATGTTGATTTGCTTATTGCACCATAGTTGTGCTTGTCTTTCGGAGTATTGTTTGTTCCTTATGATTTTCCCATAGTTATATTTTGTGCACTCTATTATGTTTGATATTGACGCACATGTGATCAGTGAGCCAGAGTATTATGGCTTGAAGGTTACCTTATGTGGATTGATATGATGGGATTGGGTTGCACGCCGCAATGGTACAATGATGAAATGTAACTCCTTATTCCTATTTCGTGTATTTTGCTTTCACCTTGCTGGATGTAGTTCATAGTAAAATGCTAAAAATTTCCTTGCCTACTTAACTTGCTTAGTAGTCTTCATATTTAGTTTTCTTACGTTTATCTGTCATGTCTGAATTGTTACTTGTTGGTGAATGGAACCGGTTTGTGTGGGGATCCATATGATTATTTTTGATACTTGTCGATGGCGCTGTTTGTGTTGGCTGAGACGGGGTTTCTAGACCTGAGATTTGTACTATTGTATTGGGATGAGGAAGGATTGAAAGAATAATACTATATTTTGGCTAAGGATTTGGACAATGGCCTTGGTCGGATGAGTGATTTTCTTGGCTTATTGATCAAATGGGTGGTTAAGCGGTTATGCGTGTTTCTTTCATCATCGATAGAGTATGAAAGTTTTGAACGAGGTTCTAATCGATATGAGGTTTGTTACCGGCGCCAGATTTATTTTTGGGCAGTAATGGTGGTCAGCAGTTTCTACTATGAGTGTCGAAGTGATGGGGTATATCTTGTCATTACATCTTGGGTTATGGTTATAACTTGATGTAGCTTTTTTAGACTTATACAATGTGTAGATGTGGGATTTGGGTCTTGTAATGAATTCTGGATGATAGAGATTGGCTGTAAGGTTTAAGGACCAAGGTTGAAATAAGGATCTCCAATTATGTTGCGTTGGCGGGCTTATGTGGAACAGGGTGATGTGGGATCACCCTCAGGTTTGTGCTTAGTAAGGCTACACCATGATTTGATAGCTTTGGAACAACTTCTGGCACGTTCGAGGACGAACGTATGTTTAAGTGATGGAGGATGTAACGACCCGACTGGTCATTTTGCGTATCTGCACTTCGCTCGGTGCTTTGAGGGCTCGAGTATCTCCGCATGATGTATTATAACTTGTGTAAATCATCAGTATTAGTTTTCAAGCTATCTGAAATCGATTTGAAATAATAAGTTTCAAGATTTAAGCTCAAAGCTGAAAGAGTTGACCAAGTTTGACTTTTTAGGATTTGACCTTGGAATGGAGTTTCGTCAGTTCTGTTAGCTCAGTTGGGTGATTTTGGACTTAAGAGTGCGTCCTGATTATAATTTGGAGGTCCGTAGTCGAATTAATCTAGAATTGGAGAAAGTTGGATTTTTGGGATATTTGACCGGGAGTGGATTTTTTGATATCGGGGTCGGATTATGATTCCAGAAGTTGAAATAGGTCCATAATGTCAAATGTGAATTGCTTGCAAAATTTGAGGTCAATCGAACGTGATTTGATAGGTTTCGACATTGTTTGTAGAAGTGGAAGTTTCAAATTTCATTTATTTTGACTTGAGGTGTGATTTATTGTTTCGAGGTTGTTATACCTAATTTGAAACTTTGAGTATGTTTGTTTTGTCATATGGAACTTGTCTACAAAATCTGGCAGCATTTGGAGCTGGCATCCGATTCGTGATTTTAGAAGTTATTTTGATGATTTGAGCGCGCGAGCGAGTTTGTGTTGTGTTTCAGGAGCTAGGTGCATGTTTGGTTTGGAGCCCCGAGGGCTCGAGTAAGTTTCGGATTGGTTTCAGAATGATTTTTCATGATCTTTGATATCTAGTACTGGTATCATCACATTTGCGATGTTTTTGTCGCAAATGCGACAGCCGCGATTGCGAAGTAGCCATCGCATTAGCGAAGTCTGAGCTGCTGGGGAAAATTCACATTTGCAAAGAACCTTGCCATATATGCGAAATTATTGCCTTCGCATTTACGAAGTATAGGTTCGCATTTGCAACATATTGGTCGCATTTGCAGGGGTTGCATTTGCGAACCCCCTGTCGTAAATGTGACATTTGAACCTGTTAAATGCTGAGAATTCCGAGACATACCTTCATTTTGATATATTTTGAACCCTAGCTTCGATGAGGGCTATTTTGTCAAGGGATTTTCATACCAAATCATTGGGTAAGTGCCTCTAATCAATTCTCAACTATATTTCATGATTTTATATAAAATTTAACGTCAAATCCATGAGAAATCAAGGGAAAATTTTGGGGATTTTGCCAAAGTTTTTAAAAATAAATATTTGGGATTTGTGAGATGAATAGGATTTGAAAACAAAACACATATTTGGACTCGTGGGGCTATGAGTAGTCAAGACCTACCCTTGGACCCGGGTTTTGACCGGGCGAACCTAGGGTTTGACTTTTGTTGACTTTTTAGAAATCTAATAAAAATCACAACTTTGTTAATTGAAATTATTTTCTCTTACATTGTGTGATGTATTCAAGTCGTCGTTGGCTAGATTGACCCGAACGAAGGAGAATTTGTAAAGGAAAAAGGCTAAATTGAGTGTTGAGTTAGCCGAATTGAGGTAAGTCTTGCCTAATGTTGTTGAGGGATTTTTTCATCCTATATGACATTGTTTGATACATGTGGGGGTGATACATATATGAGGTGACAAACGTATATGTATGTTCCAGGGTTAATCATGCTCGGGGTTGAATATGTTATATTTGTGTTTGTAGAATTACGTGACCTTCCCGCTTCATGCCTTACTTGACTCTTTGATACTAAGAACATAGTATTAAATGTTAGAAATCAGGACTTAGCTTATTATAACTTGATCAGATTTGACGGAAATTCTGAGAATACATTGATGTGTTTAATTCGGTCATCACTCTGCGTAATCATTAATACACTACTACGACCGATATTCTTGAGATACTAGACTCTATACTTGTGTTGTGGATCATTTGTAAGATTTGTGGAAGTATTTGAATAATACGGTTCTTGAAGATTTATTGAATTATTGTTGGCTTGGAAAGTTCTGATTGGGATTTGTTTGGAATATCCGTTAAAACACTTTCCTTGATGTTATTTATGCTTCCTTCCTTGTTTGTCATTGATATACATATGCTTGGTAAGGAAGAGTGTAAAGCACGAAGGGTGATGCCATGCCATTGTTTATACATTATCTTTTGAGGGAGAATGTAAAGAACAAAGGGTGATGCTGTGCCATATTATTGAGAGTAAAAGCACGAAGGTTGATGTCATGCCACATTATTGAGAGTAAAAGCACGAAGGTTGATGTCGTGCCAAATCTTTTGAGAGTAAAAGCACGAAGGATGATGCCGTGCTAGTTTAATTGTATTGTTATGCTTTTATATTATCATGATATCATGGCACGATGGGTGTTTCTGTGTAGGTGAGGACAAGGGACATGCATTATGATGTGATATCTGTTTTCCATGTATATGTTCACGTCTTATCTTGAGCTGTTATTGTCGTACTTATAGATCTTGAGTGACTTGTCATTATTGTCCTGTCCTTGATCTCTATCTTAATTATTGTTGTGTTGCCCATGTCTTCTACTTACTTAATTTCAAACACATGCCTATTTCCTGCTGTTATAATTACCTCCATGTCGTGTCTATTCTATTGCATTTTAGTACAAGCACTTTTTGTTATGTTGGTCATTCATGCCCGTCGCGCCCCCTTTTTTCCCTTCTTGACGGGGAAGTCCGGGTTTTGACATTCATGGAAGAAATAACTTATTTTCCTTTTGGGAATTGGGCATTTGAAGAGTCACCACCTAACAGATTATGGTGCATTAGGGCACCTTGAGCGATTAACTTATGGACTAGTTTGCATTACCAGAGATCTAGGGTAAGGGCTCGAAATAACCTAGAGAGGAAGGTATTAGGCATCCCTCACGGTCCACAACGGTGGGTCCCGACCGAACTTAAACTATGTGAAATAGTCATTTTAACACATAAACAGTTTTAACATGTACTTGCAAGTAAAGGCATGTTTTGACATTCAAACCACATATATGATTCAAATAATGAAAGAAGGGAAAAGGTTCGAACAAGTTGCACATATATAAAGAAAAGTAAATTTATTTAAACACCGGGAGTTGGGAAAGAGGGGTCCTAGGTTGGTTAGCCTATATGATCATACCCACATAATGCTCGATAAACACTCCTCAACGAGGGGCTACATGTGACATTAGCGCGTGGTCATCATATTCCTTACTACCCAATCCCCTCCCCTGGTCATAGCCTAAAGAGTTCTAGCAACCTTGAAAGATATCCTATGTGTTCACTACCCGTCCCTTCCTTGTGACCCTGGAGGTATCTAGGACCCCTAATTTAGGTGGTTCTAGACCATCCTAAGATATTTAAAGGAGAAAAGTCTAAGCGTCAATCAAAACAATTAGGACTGCACTTAAAGAGGGAACAATTAAAGGCTCACATTTACCTCCACAAACATAACAAGTAAGTGCACGTCTTCAAACAACAATTTTGAATATTTAAGAGAAAACCATAGAACATGATATCTAGGTGAGCAGAGATTATACAGTATGAAATTAGGACCAACGTGTCAAAGAACTGAATCCTACTTGTCTACTGATTCTTTTAAACCTGTTGAATATGAGCAGTAAATATCAAGGCGCAGTTTTATAGTTTACAGAATTTTAATCGTCCTACAGGCTTGCCTAGACGTATAACAGTGATGTCCTATGAGCATGATATCTATTATTGATTAAGAATAAACATCAAATAGTTTTAGACGACAGTTCGAATCCTATAGGCATGCTTTCTAGCAATATTATTTAAGGCGGAATTGAAACTTATTAAAGAAGTGGACATATTAGTTGATTAAACCAATTCAGAATAAACGGACATGAATTAAACTGATTTTTTAACCAAACTAGTCCTATGTAAGCAAAATAACTACCAAAAATAAGACTAGTATTTAAACAAAACTATATTTTTTAAATATTTTTCAAGATTTAAAATAGCTACAAAATATTAATAAAACTATTTTTTTTAATTTTCATTTTTTAAATATTAAGATAAAATATGAGGTAATATTTTTTGTATTTTTCAAAGTTAAAATGACTATAAAACCTTAATAGAACTATATTTTTTTGTAATTTTCGAAATTATATAAAGTACAAAAATAAAGTGCAATTTTTGTATTTTTCAAGTTTATGAGAGATACATAAACTAAAATTTATATATATATTTTTTGAAATTTTTCTTTTTGCAACGAAATAAAGTAAAAATAGTTAAAATAGCTATACTAGACCCAATTTCACATATTCACGCTAAAAATGTGAAAATTCTCGGGGAGGGTCAAAAATCACGTGCTTACAGCTGCCCCTCTTTGACTGGAAACACGAAGAGTTTTCCGACAAAGAACGACTAGACGTGTTTTTGACCCGACCATTACTTGGACGGACTACACTTAAGGAAAGGGAGGGAATGTGACCGAGCCCTGGTATCTGAGCTGCCTACATATCCTTGGTTATACAGGAATCAGGCCACGTGTAGTTCGGGAATGAGAGAGATAGTGAAGTGTACCGAGGTGGAGAGCCGATCGAGGTGCCGTTCCGTTGAGGTTCCGGTCCGCGGTCCTGTCATTACAACAAAAATGAAAACTGAAAAAGACTAACTAAGCCTATCAGCTACTAGTTACAAGGATTCCTATCTCTTAAGTCTTCTGAAACTTGGTCTTGAGTCTTGAATGGTGCTTCATACAGACTTTGGATTTGAACCTTGATACTTGCTAGTTGTAGGTGCTAGTTCTTGAGCAGACCACATTTGTTCTCCACTTCCGTATTTTGGGCTCTTCTCTTTCTTCTTTTTTTTTCTTCTTTTTTTCTTGTTTTTTTGTTTTTTTGTTTTTGTGACCAGCTTCTGTTGATCATCCCAGACTATTGATTCGCGTTCTTGAGGCGAGCTTCTAACTTGGATTGAATGCTGGGGATTTCTGTTGTAATCCTTCTGCTTTCCAGTGGGTCACTGCTTGATCTTTGACAGGCGGACTCCTGACTTCTTCGATCTTTGACATACCACAAACTCCGTTCTACAGGCGGGTCCCTGACAATCAAAACAAACAAAACAAACAAAATTTCCTAACCCAGTTTGCACTGGGGAGGTTTGTGAGTCGTTAGCAAAATCGTAGCCCACTGATACTACTGATGCAGTGCTGAGAGTGAACTAAACACTAGATTAGGATGTATTCCCTTGTTATACAGGTGGGCGCCTAACTTCAATGCTTGAAATGTAAGGACTGAAATGTATTCCTCTGTTCTATGGGCGGGCTCCCAACTTCAACACTTGTAATGAAAAAGACTGAAATGTATTCCTCTCGTTATACAGGTGGGCGCCTGGCAAGAAATTTAAAGATTGGAATGTATGCCTCTGTTCTATGGGCGGGCTCCCAATTTCAACACTTGAAAGTAAAAACTGAATGTATGCCTCTGTTATTATGGGCGAGCTCCCAATTTCAATACTTGAAAGTAAAAACTGAATGTATGCCTCTGTTATTATGGGTGGGCTCCCAATCTCAGGAGAAAGATTCATCAGACTGAGATTTTGATCCTAGGAGAAGGTTCGTCAGACTAGGTCTCTATCTTAGGAGAAAAATTCATCGGACTAAGATTTTGATCCTAGGAGAAGGTTCATCAGACTAGGTCTTTTCTTTTTGGTATCTTAGGAGAAAGATTCATCAGACTAAGATTTTGATCCTAGGAGAAGGTTCGTCAGACTAGGTCTCTATCTTAGGAGAAAAATTCATCAGACTAAGATTTTGATCCTAGGAGAAGGTTCATCAGACTAGGTCATTTTTTGTTTTTGGTTATCTTAGGAGAAAGATTCATCAGACTAAGATTTTGATCCTAGGAGAAGGTTCATCAGACTAGGTCTCTATCTTAGGAGAAAAATTCGTCGGACTAAGATTTTGATCCTAGGAGAAGGTTCATCAGACTAGGTCTTTTCTTTTTGGTATCTTAGGAGAAAGATTCATCAGACTAAGATTTTGATCCTAGGAGAAGGTTCGTCAGACTAGGTCTTTTATTTTTGGTATCTTAGGAGAAAGATTCATCAGACTAAGATTTTGATCCTAGGAGAAGGTTCATCAGACTAGGTCTCTATCTTAGGAGAAAAATTCGTCAGACTAAGATTTTGATCCTAGGAGAAGGTTCATCAAACTAGGTCTTTTCTTTTTGGTATCTTAGGAGAAAGATTCATCAGACTAAGATTTTGATCCTAGGAGAAGGTTCATCAGACTAGGTCATTTTTTTTTGGTTATCTTAGGAGAAAGATTCATCAGACTAAGATTTTGATCCTAGGAGAAGGTTCGTCAGACTAGGTCTCTATCTTAGGAGAAAAATTCGTCAGACTAAGATTTGGATCCTAGGTGAAGGTTCATCAGACTAGGTCTTTTCTTTTTGGTATCTTAGGAGAAAGATTCATCAGACTAAGATTTTGATTTTTTTTGGTATCTTAGGAGAAAGATTCTTCAGACTAAGATTTTGATCCTAGGAGAAGGTTCATCAGACTAGGTCTTTATCTTAGGAGAAAAATTCGTCAGACTAAGATTTGGATCCTAGGAGAAAGTTCATCAGACTAGGTCATTTTCTGTTTTTGGTATCTTAGGAGAAAGATTCATCAGACTAAGATTTTGATCCTAGGAGAAGGTTCATCAGACTAGGTCATTTTTTTTGTTATCTTAGGAGAAAGATTCATCAGACTAAGATTTTGATCCTAGGAGAAGGTTTGTCAGACTAGGTCTCTATCTTAGGAGAAAAATTCGTCAAACTAAGATTTTGATCCTAGGAGAAGGTTCATCAGACTAGGTCATTTTTTTTTGGTATCTTAGGAGAAAGATTCATCTGACTAAGATTTTGATCCTAGGAGAAGGTTCATCAGACTAGGTCATTTTTTTTGGTTATCTTAGGAGAAAGATTCATCAGACTAAGATTTTGATCCTAGGAGAAGGTTCGTCAGACTAGGTCTCTATCTTAGGAGAAAAATTCGTCAGACTAAGATTTGGATCCTAGGAGAAGGTTCATCAGACTAGGTCTTTTCTTTTTGGTATCTTAGGAGAAAGATTCATCAGACTAAGATTTTGATTTTGTTTTTTTTTTTTGTTTTTTTATCTTTAACAACCACTTAGGAGGAAATGCATCTCCTACGGGTGAAACTAAAACTTAAACTTAGGAGGAAATGCGTCTCCTATGGGTAAAACTTAAACTTAGGAGGAAATGCGTCTCCTATGGATAAAACTTAAACTTAGGAGGAAATGCATCTCCTATGGGTGAAACTAAAACAAACCTAGGAGGAAATGCGTCTCCTATGGGTAAAACTAAAACAACCTTAGGAGGAAATGAATCTCCTATGGGGTGAAACTAAAACACACTTAGGAGGAAATGCATCTCCTATGAGGCGAAACTAAAACAATCTTAGGAGGAAATGCATCTCCTATGGGTAAAACTAAAACTTAGGAGGAAATGCATCTCCTATGGGTAAAACTAAAACGAACTTAGGAGGAAATGCATCTCCTATGGGTAGAACTCTAACGATTTCAAACTAGGAAGTGCGTCTCCTATTAATGAAACCTTTGCTTTCTCTTTTTTTTTTTTTGAATTATTTACTTACCTGTGTTGTCTTCTCTCGAAACTGTTGGGGAATATTTAGACGGGGATGACTTTCCTTTTCTTTTTCTTTTGTTTTTTTTATCTTTTTATTCTTTTTGTTTTTCTTTTTTTATTCTTTTTTTTTTCCTTTTTTGTTTTGTTTTTGCATAGCTTCTTCCTTCAAAGACTACCTACCTTAATTTACTTACCTGTTGGGGGTAAAATGTTATCAGCTGGGGGTATCTGACTTCCAGAAAATTTTCTAAATGGAAGGAAAATTTTCTGCCCCAGTTTGATAATATCCCTTGTGGCATGCGTTTCTGCATCAATGCCATTTCCTTTACCTGTTTCAAATCAAACAAAATTTGTTAGTTTAAAACATGGTGGTTGGCTGTGATACTCCTATTGGGATTGCTTTCCCTTTCTCCTTCATTGCGCTGTGCTCCACGACTTGTTGGGGATGATATTATGTGCTGGGGATAATCCCTTCCTGCTGGGGATATCCCTCTTCTTTTGTGGCATAGCTTGGAAACTGGCATTTCCCCGACCTTTTAGTCTAGTATGGATTTCGCCGAATCATGCTCACTGCTCTCCTTGCTTTGTTCACGGGCCTTGTCTTTGAGGTTTATAACCTTGGTTTTGGCAAGGATATCCCTCTTGACGCTCGTCAATCCTTTTGTCAATTCCCTTTTGCTGGGGATATCTTTATTGACACTGGCCTCGCGCTTGTTCCTTGCTGACTATACCATTTGGATGTACTAGTCAGATCTCATCTTGAAAAGCTGATGGCATATTTGAAGTCATTTCATACTTGTTCTGGCCCGACAAACTCTATTGGGGAATTTTTCTATGAAAGGAGAAAGATAAAAGAAACAAAATAAAAGACAAAGGAAACGAATGACTCTTTTACAAAAGAAACTATAAATAAAAATCTATCAAACGCAGATACCGACTCTAATGGCCATGACATGCGTATGTGGCCTATCCTCTGCCGTCAATCATCTTTTAAGATCTTCAATTGGCGATTCCCCCTCTGATTCTCAATCTTATTCGACTTGTAGTGCCCGAAGGGTTTTCACTATCAAGTCTCTCTCATTTTTGGGTTCTTCTCTCAGCTTTCATCGCCTTATGGTGCCTGTGAAGGTTTTCACCAATAAGACTCTCTCGTTTTATATCTCTCTCCAGCTGGGGATTTTGAGTGTTGCTGGTATGACTCTTTCTGTTGGAGAGTAGAGTCCTTTCTGCTGTGGAACAGAATGTTATGTTCGCCGGTAAGACTCTTCATTTGTCTGACTTGGCATTTTTTGAAAACTGATCAGAAGGTCTTTCTTTGGACCGTAATGTGGGTTTTTGGATAGGGCTAGAAAAAAGGGTATTAAAGGCTAAAAAAAAATGCATTAGTTTTGGGTTATTAGTTACAACCTTCGGAATTAGATTTATTTACAACGACCGCAACCTCTGCCCCAGTTTCTTGCTTGGGGATATCTTAATTGTTTTTTTTCATTTTTCAAAACTATGACCGAGCCGTGAAGCGCCTACGTATCCTCTTTGAGGAATCAGGTCAAACGTAGTTCCCAATTCCTCTTTTCATTCCGACTTTCTTTTGTTTTTTTCTTTGTTATCAATTTTCTTTTCTTTTTTTTCTCTTTTTTTCGTTGTTGTTTTCTTTCTTTCTCTTTTTTTCGTTGTTACTGATTCCGAACGAGGGGTATGAAAGAAAAATAAATAAGGCTCAAAAGGGGTAACGAAGGATAAAGTATTTAGGTAGCAGAACAAAACGCCTTCGTCATTCCAGTCTTCAAAACATGCCAAGTGCAAACAACACAATTTAAATTTGTAGTCTCTTCTGATGGTGCTGGACTTGACAATTATATTCAATATTTGCTTTTTCATTGGTCCTTTTTAAAGCACCGTTGGGCGATACTCTCATTATCATGAACGCCCCTCATGCCAATTTGGCGAATCTTGCTTTTAACGGTTTTTCTTCATATTTTACTTGCCCCAGTTCCATATGACTCGAGCTCTGAATAATCTCAACCGTCCTTATTTCCTTTAAATGGTCTGATCACCTTTTCGGGGTTTTATGATTAACTTTAAAGACTAGGCCCAAAGTGAGTGCGCATGTCATGTCCCTAGAATCGGCATTGAATGAAATGATAAAAGGACTAAACAAAAGACGACTGGAACTAACAAAAGACCGACTTTGTATTAGACTACCGGCGAAATGGTTTGAATAATAAAACAAACAAAACAACCAGAATAAAATCCTAACACAAACTGGACAAAATTTAAACAAACTGCTATGACAAAATGGAAAGATAAGAAGGTTTGACACATGACAAAATCCCAATTACAACCTTAATAATCCGAACAACAGAAATGACCACAAAATAAGCCACCACAAGCTTCTCTCTTGCTGACCAAGGAACGAAGCGTCCTCCCAAAAAATTGGCATCTTAGCCACTGAGCTTTGCATCAATACTGCCAAGACCATTACCCGCTTCAACATCGTCACCCTCTGTCAACAAGTTCTCGATAGGGTTCGAGTGCTCCATGTCACTGTTATTGATCACAATCCGCCCTTCTTGGATCATTCTTTCTATTTCTCTTTTCAAATCCCGACAGCTTTCAACATTGTGCCCCTGGACATTGGAATGGTATTCACACCTTTTAGAAGGGTCAAAGCTTCTTGCACGTGGGTCCACACGATTTGGAGGAATAGGTGCAATCATGTCATGATTCTTTAACTTCTCAAATAAGCTTTCATAGGACTCTCCTATTGGTGTAAAATTATCTTTCAACCTTTGCTCCCCTTTATACCACTGGCTTGGATGTGGGTTATAGGGCATCTGAAAATTTTGTGGAGACTTCTGGAGATTTTGTGATGCTCGTGCCTCGCCTCCTGGGGTGTTTTGGTGGCTGGACAACATACTGAGGTGGAGCGACAGAGTATTGAGCGTCCTGAGGTGGATAATACTGCTCAGGGGAGCCATAGAAAATTTGAGGAGGCTGCTCATACCCTCGAGATGTTCTCCTGGGACCTCTTCTAGACCCTGATGTCATCATGATTTCTTCAATCTCCTCATTTGTGCCGCTAAGATTATCTGACTCAACCCGGACAGCCTGAGTTGCGGCCTTAAGAACAGCTTGACTTATAATTTTGCCTGTCTTAAGACCATTCTCTACCATTTCTCCAATTTTGATTGCTTCCGAGAAGGTTTTGCCAACTGCGGACACCATGTTTTGAAAGTAATCTGGCTCTTGCGCTTGAAGGAAGACAGTAATTAGCTCGTGGTCATCCATGGGTGGCTTAACTCGAGCTGCTTGCTCTCTCCATTTTATGGCATATTCCCTGAAACTTTCACTTGGTTTCTTCTTCAGGTTTGAAAGGGAAATGCGGTCTGGGGGAATGTCGATGTTGTATTGGAACTGTCTGACAAAGGCCTGTGCCATGTCATCCCAGACATACCAGCGAGACGTGTCTTGATCCATAAACCATTCGGAGGCTACTCCCGTAAGGCTTTCCACAAAATAAGCCATCAACAATTTTTCATTTCTTCCTGCCCCTCTCAGTTGATTGCAATACCTTTTCAGGTGGGCTATGGGATCTCCATGTCCATCGTACTTTTCAAATTTTGGAGTCTTGAAACCAGGCGGCAAGTGGACATCGGGGAACATACATAGATCTTTGAAGGCAACACTCTTTTGGCCTGCCAACCCTTGCATGTTTTCCAACCATTGTTCTAAGCTTTTCACTCTTCGGGTCATTTCTTCCTGTACCATCTTTCGGGCAGGCTTCTCAGTTTTTGCAGCAAGATCAAACGAGTACGAGTGGTACTCAGGAGAGTGGTACTGCTCTTGTTGTGTCGCAAATTGTGACTCATGACGAGGAACCTTCCCACTCTGAGTCTCTGGAGCACTTGTAACAGCTTCGACGTTAGTTGTCATTTTTCTTTGAGGCACAAACCAACCACCTCAACTTTCTTCACAATTCAAAACCAAATATGTTAGAATGGACTCAGTCGGTCCTTATTATTATCAATATATATATATATATATATTTATTTATTTATTTACCTTTGTTTTTATTTTTCTTTTTTTTTCATCATTTTTGTGTGTGGTCGAATGTTATGGAGATTGCCTACGTATCATGACCCCGCATGAATCAGACCTTGCGTAGTTCGGACCAATAAAAGATAAACAACAGTAAACATTTTTCAATTTCCATATTAGAACAAACTGAGTTTCAAAGGTTTGAAGATGACCTACAAACTTGAAACTCAAGCAACCCACATTATTCTAATCAAGAGATTTATAAACTCAAAAACAAAATTCCAGCTCCCTTTCTCTATTCGACAAATGCAACCAAATGGTTATTTTTTTGCAAATGTGGCCCCTTCCAAATTTCACATGAATTTTGAGGCCGGGGAGGATTATTTCGACACTTTACAAACTTGTCCATTCTTCTACGAAAATAACCTTTCGACAACTGAAAGATACTCTAAGGCTATTTCGGCAAGAACGGTTTAAGACGCGGCCGAAGCTGGCTCGACTTATTTTGACTAAAAATTCAAATATTCACCTAACCGCTGACTCTTTGTTTTTTTTTCAAATTGCAATAAAAACCTGGTGTTGCAAACACGGCCCTTCACCGTCTCGGGGACGAAGCTTTTTTAAGGCTGTGTGGGTCCATATCTCAAAATGACCCAAAGGTGGCTGTTTATGCCAAGTCAGCCTTCCGGCGTCCCTTTCGGGAACATTCGGCTATTTATGACAAAACAGCATCACCTGACTTATTTATAACTCTTTTTCATCGTTTTTCAAATTAGAAAAGTCAATATTGCAAACACGACCTTTCAACGTCTCGGGGACGAAGATTTTTAGGCTGTGGGGGTCAAATGGACCAAGTCTAAAAAATGAACCAAAAGTGGCTGTTTATGCAAAGTCAGCCTTCCGGCGTCCCTTTCGGGAACATTCGGCTATGTCTTGATAAAACAGTGTCACCCGACTTCTTTATGAAATTTGACATATATATTTTGCTATTTTTTTGTAAAAGGGGAAGTTGGACATCACCCGACTTATTTATGAATAAAAACTTGACATGTTTTTTTTTTTAATTATTATTATTTGTTTTTGGGTTTTTAGCAAAAAGGGGGGGTTGGACCCGATGAGGGTTGCCTACGTATCTCACATCCGGTGAGAATCAAACCCGCGTAGTTCGGGCTAGTCAAGAATAAGTAGATGAACTAATTTTTTCTGAATTTGTGAAAGAACTACTTTAAAAGAAGAAAGGAAGTATATTTTTTGATTTTTGATTGATTTTCTTTTTAAAAGAAACACTTCTAAGATATATTTTTTGAATTTTCATTTGCATTATTTTTTATTCTAAAGAAAAAGAAGAATATATTTTTTGGAATTTTACCTTTAATATAAGAAATGCTTCTAAAATATTTCCTTTTCAATTTTTGAAAGAAGAATCAAAATATTTTCGGATTTGTTTTTTTTTATATTATATATATTTTTTATTTTATTTTTTAAAGAAACAACTAGAAAGACTTTCTAAAGAAGTCAATAATGGAAAATATTTTTGGATTATTTGTTTTGAAAATTGGGATTCTAAAAACTTTTGGTAAGACAAATGTTCTTGCAACAGATAAAGATATATATACATATTTTGGAAATAAAGAAAAACTTTTTGGATTTTTTTTTCTTTTTATATATATTTGCAATAATAAAACCACTTTCAACGCCCGACTCTTTTTTTTTTTTTGGCGTTTTCATAGACAAACAAAATAATAAAAAAATATTTTAAAAACAAGACTCTTTTTCAATTTCAATTAATGGCAAAACAAACTGTCTTTTATTCAATAGTTTTTGAAAAAAAAAACAAGACAGAACAATGATGATTTTTTTTCTTCTATTTTTCCTTTGCTTTTAATACAACAAACTAATAAGACATTTTTCGTTTTCTCAAAATTTCGGCAGAGTTTCCATACTACTTGGACATTGGTTTTTTTTCTTCTAAAATAAGTAGTATATCTCTACGGTGTCATTTTCATCTTTCACAATTTTCTAATTTGTGGAAACTTACAAAATCTTTTTTTTTGAATTTCCAATGTTTTTTTTTAATTTTATATATACACATATATTTTCAAAAATGTGGCATGGGGGACATAGGGAATTTCAAGACTTCTTGGATTCCACAAATGCTCCCCATGCGCTTTTCCCAACATATGAAGCGTGGGGGACATATGGGAATTCCAAGACTTCTTGGATTCCACAAATGTTCCCCATGTGCTTTCCCAAAAAGCAAGCGTGGGGGACATAGGGAATTCCAAGAATTCTTGGATTCCACAAATGTTCCCCATGCTTTGATTAAAATAAACCATGCTGGAAATGACCAAATGACCCATTCGCCCTTGACTAAATACAACATGTTGCACATAGGATGCCGAAAGATGGTCTATTATTTTCAGGTTGCTTGTCCTAGACGGACCCAACCCATGTGTTGAGTCCCCTAAGTCAAATGCACATGATGCAAATAAACGTTCCTACTAGGGATCCGGCATGTGGCTTTGTTATACTAGGTTCAGAACCTGGGTGTTTGTTCTAGACCTGGCTTACCCGAGCGGACAGCTCGAGCCGAGGGGGGGCAGCGTACCGGGAATACAGAAGCTTCACCGGCTTAGCAACTTGTCCGAACCTCGTTCTAAATTGGGATTTGACACTATACAGAAAAGAAGTCGTACGAAGTACACCCTTCTTCATGATTCAGAAGACTCAGAGAGAAGATGGGTTTCGGCACAATTTATATACAGTTCACATAATATCAAAGCGGTAAAAGCAACATTTAGCACATTAGGCTCAAACATGTAAAAATCAGATAATAAAGCCAAATATAACAATTATTCTAAGCTTGAATCTTTGAGCCCTGAACCAGCGGTTCTGGGTTTAATTTCCAGCAGCGGTTTTGTCATACTGGGTTTATAACCTGGGTATACGTTCTAGACTGTGTACCCGAGCGGACAACTCGAGCCGAGGAGGGGGCTACGTACCGGGGACCCGCGAGATCGTCCGGCTTTGTAACTTGTCCGACCTCTTTCTTATTTCAGGTATTGACACTAACAGAATAGGGAGTCTCGTCCAGCGAGCTTCTCCCCGGAGGTAAGAAGTGAATGGTTTCGGCACAGTTTATATGTACAGTTCAAGTAATATCAAAGCGGTAAAAACAGTATTTAGCACATTAGGCTCAACATGTAAAAATTAGATAAAACCGAATATAACAATTTGTCTAAGCTCGAATTCTTAACCCTGAACCAGTGGTTCTGGGTCTAATCCCCAGCAGAGTCGCCAGAGCTGTCACACCTCCTTTTTCCGCACCCGCGAGGGTGCAAGGGAGTTTTTCCAATTAAAGGACAATCGAGACGGGATTGGTTTATTTATTTCAGAGTCGCCACTTGGGAGATTTAGGGTGTCCCAAGTCACCAATTTTAATCCCGAATCGAGGAAAAGAATGACTCCATATTACAGTCTGCGTACCAGAAATCTGGATAAGGAATTCTGTTAACCCGGGAGAAGGTGTTAGGCATTCCCGAGTTCCGTGGTTCTAGCACGGTCGCTCAACTATTATATTCGGCTTATTTATCTGATTTTAAATACAATTATGAACCAATGTGCCAATTTTATCTTTTTACCGCTTTATTATTATTATTTCAAAAGAATGTGAACATCGCTTAAAACATGTCTTTGGATTGCGTCGCATGAAATGCACCCACAATCCGGAACATATTTTATTTGATGTTTTGGGATTTGGATCTGGGTCGCATGAAATGCACACCCAAGTTTTAAGAAAGTAGATTATTAAACACGCGCCTAAAGAGACTATCGTGTTATTATTTTGGGAAGGCCACGAAATTCGCTAAGCGGCCCTCCTGAATTCTAAGTAAATTTAAAACAAGTATTTACTGAGGGCCCCGCAATTTGCATTTTTTGTTTGTCGAGGCTCGTCCCATTTATTATTTTAAAAATGAATTTGCAACGTCATGGAAATGCATCTCAGACCACGTCACAGTCAATGTACCCGTGATTAGAGACACATTTCGATTTTTGTTGAGATTTGGAGTTGGGTCACATAAATGTGCACCCGAGTTTAGGGAGATAACATTATTAAAGGCGCTCCTAAAGCAACTAGCGCATTATTATTTTTGGGGTAGGGCCGTGGAATTTGCTAAACGGCCCGTCCCGGAATCTAAGTATCTAATATATACATTTGGAGGGCCCCGCGGCTTGTGCACTTTTTCTTTTTTTTTCTTTTTTTTTTCTTTTTTTTTTGCGAGGCTCGTCTCATTTTTACTATTTAAGGGCAAACTTAAAACAACTACGATTTCCTACTAGTGAAGCCATCCGAGATTAAAAGAAAAAAAAACAAATTCTAATAGATAATAATCCATGGTAAAATGAAGAGCAATTCAACAAAGATGATACACAAACACTGCATAGGAAATCCATATCGTTTCATTCCATTTAAGCAAATATCACAAGTTTAAAAATGCGTATGCACCTGTTTGAAGCAAGAACAACAACCAACTGGACCGACAACTGTCGGACACCTCTCCAACGACGGAACCTCGATGCCAAGCTCAACGATATCAGACCGGAAGCCACGAGCACAACCCAACGACGACCTCCGACGGACTGCACGATGACAACGAATAAACAGCGGTCACTGGGCACGCGAATGGCGACTCGATAATCGCCTGGTTGTGATGGAGATTGGAGGAGAAGGGGTGGTTGTTTGGAGAGTAGTCGACGGGTGTGATGGAAACGAACAATAGCAGCAATGGCTGCTGCTCGAGCGGCGCAACAATGGTGGCAGCAGTAGGGTCGACGGGCAGTTGAAGCAAAAGACGATAGTATCTTCCTCTTCAGGTGGTGTTGGGCGATGGGGAAGGTGACGAGCCTATTTGGACAGTGGGGTTGAGGGGGAGTGACGACGTGAGGGAGTCGGACGCAGGTGGTTTGTTGGTGGTTTTCCGGCGTTGATGGAGGTGGTGGTTTGGGCGAGGTCGACGGACTGGGCTGGAGGTTGACGTTTGGTGATGTTCCCCGAGGGGGCTGGTGCGTGGGGGTGCCGGAAGGGATGGAGGGAGCTGGTGTTTGGACGTGGGGATGGGTGTTCGGTGGTTTTGGGTGGTTTTTCACGATGGTTTAGGGTTTATGCTTCTTCTTCTCCAAGAAGAAGATGAACAGTATTTGTTTTTCAAAAATCTTTCAAAGTCCTCCCTTCAAAAATGTTTTTGTCCGTGTATCTAGCATGGGTTTGTCAAGAAAAATGAGCCCCACGCGTGGTGGGGTTCGAGACTTATGTCCCCCACGCGTGGTGGGGTTCCCCATGTGTCCTGGACTCGGTTTATTATGGGCTAGGTCCGAAAATTAGGCCTAAAACCGGGTAGTTTGAACCCGAATATTATTCTTTTGCCCGGACCCGAGAAATAGGAACACGTTGCTTAACTAGTCCTATGTAAGCAAAATAACTACCAAAAATAAGACTAGTATTTAAACAAAACTATATTTTTTAAATATTTTTCAAGATTTAAAATAGCTACAAAATATTAATAAAACTATTTTTTGTAATTTTCATTTTTTAAATATTAAGATAAAATATGAGGTAATATTTTTTGTATTTTTCAAAGTTAAAATGACTATAAAACCTTAATAGAACTATATTTTTTTGTAATTTTCGAAATTATATAAAGTACAAAAATAAAGTGCAATTTTTGTATTTTTCAAGTTTATGAGAGATACATAAACTAAAATTTATATATATATTTTTTGAAATTTTTCTTTTTTGGCAACGAAATAAAGTAAAAATAGTTAAAATAGCCCTACTAGACCCAATTTCACATATTCACGCTAAAAATGTGAAAATTCTCGGGGAGGGTCAAAAATCACGTGCTTACAGTTTTAGACGACAGTTCGAATCCTATAGGCATGCTTTCTAGCAATATTATTTAAGGCGGAATTGAACTTATTAAAGAAGTGGACATATTAGTTGATTAAACCAATTCAGAATAAACGGACATGAATTAAACTGATTTTTTAACCAAACTGGTTTTAAGTCCTATAGGCATGATTTCTAAGCAAACATAATGTGAAACAAGCAAAATTCATTTGACCAAAGTGAAACCCCTATAGGCATGATTTCTATTAAAGCTGATTTTAACTCCTATAGGCATGGTATCTAATTATTGAAAGCTGATTTAGATCATATAGGCATGGTTTCTATTATTAAAGCAGATTTAGATCCTATAGGTATGACTTCTAATTGTGGAAGTAAAGCAAACAGAACTCATTTAAACCAAAGCAGGTCCTATAGGCATGTTATCTAACAAACATATTTGAATCAATAAGGACCCTATGGACATGGTATATATCCAATTTTACCCACAATATATAATTACCCTCCCTTTTTTACTAATCACCCCACTATTTGTTTATAATAATTATTAGAGACCAATGAATTGAATAAAAATTACATAGATAGAACAGAAATTAATCTATAAGGAGCCTGAACTAGGCCCAAATGATTTCCAAGACTCTAGTAATCTCAAATACCAAAGTTCCATAGCCAATTTCATGTCTAGGTGTGTCAAAGTTCCCTAAGGACCTCAAGGATCCCATGCAGTACTCACACATAGACCTTTCTCAAATAAGAATTGATTATTGTGCAGTGTGGAAATGCCAGCCCTAATATGCCAGAGTTCAAAGAGATCTCAAGGGTCTCTAAGCAGTACACATACCGGAGGGAAGGACCTAGAATTCTAGGAGTAAGTGAAAGTGCATAATGGTTTGAAAGAGTTTAAAAGAAAGGTCTTAGGATTGAAAAGAATTTCTGAAAACCATTAGTGATAAAACAGTTTGAGAAAGTGTAAATAACCAATTTGCAGTCAGAACATAAGTCATAGAACAAACAAACTTTAGGAAGCTCTTTGGCAAACAACTTTCACACAAGGGAAGAGGGATTGGGAACATAGAGAGTTCACCTTAATGGAGCATACAAACAACATGATACATAGAGTTTAAAGAGGGGGGGGAGGGGGGTTCTATAGAACTAGTAGATTAGATAGAACCAGGTCATGCAACTAAGGATCATAACAGAAATATGTTGAAGCCACTCTAGAGAGAGTAACTTAGCAGTAATAAGGCAGAACAAACAAGGATTTAAACGGACATGCTAGGCAAGTGTTAACAAGTATATGCATGCTAGTTACATAGAAGCAGAGTTTAGATAAACAATAGTCAGTCAAACAGGCTAATTACATATGTAGACATATTAAACAAGATGACAAACAAGCAAGTAAAGTGGAAACATGCTAATCATAGGTTTGAATAGGCAGTATTAGGCATGCTAAGTAAGCAGTAAACAAAGGCAAGAATGGACTCAAGCCATATGAACTAAGATAGTAAATAAACACATAGGTTTAGATTCTTAAAAATTAATCAGAAGCATACCTAGTTAAAGAAAGAAAACACAAAATGTGAGCAAGGTATTGTGCAATTCCCAGCCTTGGCTTGCAACCGACTAGAATAATAGGGATCATAAGTAGCAAAGAGAGCAGGGAGAGTAGAGAGAGAGCCTTTTAGAGTGTAAAGTAATAGTTTCTGAACTATTGTTCGTGTCTGAAGTTAAAATAAGAGGGAGTTTATATAGTAATTAAGAGTTAAACAAAATAAGGCAAGGGATCAATTATGTGGCAATTAGGGAAATTCACATAATCAGTCACATATGTAAAATCAGTAGGTCTTCCCCTTAATCAAGGGATAATCAAATCAACGGTAAAAGCATGATAGATATTTAAGGAAAAGAATCAAGTAAGGTTTGGGTATAGAGTAGGTAATTAGGGGTAAATGAACAGAAGTTTCAATTAAGGAAACAATCAATAAGAATCAGCAAATAACAAATAAGGCAAGGGAAAAACTAATTAAGGCAAGAAGTTCAATAAAACCGAGTAGAGAAATAAGAATCAAAAGTTTTGTTAAGGAAAATAGTCCAAATCAAACCATGAAATAAGAACTTTAGAATAGTCAAGGGTTCAATCAAAGAGAAAATCACGTAAAGAGTCAGCAAGTCTCGTAGACAAAATAAGGCAAGAAATGAATAGTCAGGATTCGACACATAACTTTAATGAAATAAATTGGTAAATCAAGAAAACGACACTGATTTAAGGAGAAAAATATAGTCTTAACATGAATAGTTAGAATGGACATAAACATATAGAATCAGTAGGGAAGTTGAACTAAGAAACTCAGTAGAGGCATATTAGGATAAGAAAACCACGAGATATCTAAATGGCTAAAGAAAGATCACAAGAACAAAGGCAAGAACAAAGTCAGTACACAAGTACTTAGAAACCAAACAAAGAATGTCGAAAATAATTAGGGCTTTTAGTATAAACGAGTTAAGGTTAATGTCACGCCCCAAAATCTAACCATGGTCGTGATGACGCCTATCGCGTTACAAGGCAAGCCTATTTCCAAAATATTACTTCTAATTTGATTATAAGGATTTAATAAAACATTTTCAATAATTTAATTCCTGATAAACTAAACCAACTCTAAATATAAATAATATAAAATACGGAAACGAGTCCCAAACATCAGGGTGTCACTAAGTCATGAGCTTCTAAAACTATAAACTAAGATATATAAACTGTCTAACTGTCTAAAAGAAGAAATGACAAAAGGAGTAACAAGGTCCTGCGGACACTAGCAGCTACCTTGCAATCTCCACAGATAGCTGGCCTGAACTTAACGATCGCCGCACTCTAACTCACCTGGATCTGCACATAAAGTGCAGGGTGTAGTATGAGTACAACCGTCTCAGTAGTAACAGAAATAACTAAGGAACTGAGCAGTAGTGACGAGCTAAGAAAAATAGTCCAATTATTTATTTTCACAATTTAAAAATAACAGGAATAAATAGGTAAATTCCATAACTCAGTAAATGCCACAAAGAAATTAACAGGTAAAATGCAGCAACAGCAAATGTAAATGCAACCTCACTGCAGTGTCACTCCATCACTCATCACTCGCACTCAGCACTCAACACCCAATACTTAACACTCAATACTCTTCGCTCCCTCGGGGTGTGTACAGACTCCGGAGAGGCTCCCAAAGCCCAAGCGCTAAGCACAGACAACTCTCGTGCTACCATATCAATACCTGGATCCGCATGGTCAACTCACGCGCTACGCGGACAACTCATGCGCTACGCAGACAACTCACGTGCCATGGTATAAATACCTGGACCCGCATGGTCAATTCACGTTCTACGCGGACAAATCACACACTATGGTATTAATATCCTCACAACCAGGCCATCATATCAATACCTGAATCTGCACGGTCAACTCACGTGCTACGCGGACAACTCACACGTTATGGTATAAATACCTAGACTCGCACGGTCAACGCACGTGCTATGCGGATAACTCACGCACTATTGTATTAATATCCTCACAACCAGGCCCTCGGTCTCACTCAATCATGTACCTCATTAGCCTCACCATTATCAAATAATAAGGGGACACAACCCACATTAAGTATCACAACATATTAGCAAATAATAGAGACTGAGGTAAATATGTACAATAACTTCTACGACTAAGTACAAATAATGTGAGCATGAATAAAGCCTAAACATGATCTCTAACATGAAGGAAAACAAGTTCAACAACAAGTAAACACATAACCACAGATAATAGCCATCAGGCCTCACAGCCTCTCGGGACAGACCAAGTCTCAATCCCTCGCGGTGCACACCCACACGCCTGTCACCTAGCGTGGGTATCACCACCGAACAATCACATGATATCAATTTCTCCGCGTTTATACCCTCAAAGCCAGAGTTAAAACTGTTACTTACCTTAACCGCGTAAAATCCTACTCTAGGATGCCCTCGTCTCTGGACTCGTTCTCTAAAAGCTTTGAATCTAACCATAATTAAATTAATACCTTAAACATGGCTAGAGAATCGAATTCCACAATTAAAAATAGGCCAAAAATTCGAAATTGGCCAAAACCCGACCCCTGGGTCCACATCTTGAAACCAGTCAAAAATGGCAGAATAATAATCCTTGTCCTCTCCCGAGTCTAACCATATAAAATTTATTAAAATCGGACTCCGTTTGGTCCCTCAAATCCCTACCTAAAACTCTCTAAAACTCAAGCCCTAATTTCATCAATTTCACTTTGAAATCATCTATCAAATCCCAAAAATGAAGATGAATTCATGAAATATACCAAAACCGAGTAAAGAATACTTACCTCAATTCCTATGGTGAAAATTGCCTCCAACAATCGCTCAAATCCGAGCTCCCCAACTCAAAATATGACCGAATGAACAAATCCATATTTTATATAATTTTTTGCCAGCTATTCTGCCTCGTTTCTTGTGCCAAACAAGCCCGAAAATTATTTTTTATGCCTCCAATAGATTTCTTGTGAAATTCTAGTCAAGTTAGGTGTTTGAATCACTCAATTTGACCTTATAATAAAGGAGATATGTAGGTTTTAATATTTGCAAATAGTGCAGATTTTTAAGTACGTCGTCAGTAGCAATTTCGTAATTAATCTGAAAAATCTTGCAACTTAATTCTTAGTAAAATGACCAAAAATTCCTCATACGATGTCCAAATTTGATGATTCTTTTTGCTATCGGTCCGTAATTACGATACGGATCTAATGCTTCAATCAAAAAAGAAATCAGAGCTCATTTGATCAATATGATATCATTTATGCTTGAAGAAACGTCTTCGAAACATATGAAAAACGAGTGTAACACAACCCAAACCTATCCGAAACTCACCCGAGGCCCTCGGTACCTCAACCAATAACTCCAACAAATCATATATCACTACCCGAACTTAAGATAACCTCCGGAACACCCAAAACAATACCAAAACACCAAATCAACCTCGAATTCAAGCCTAAGAACTTCTAAACTTCCAACTTTCGCCAATTCAAGCCTAATTCTACCACGGACCTCCAAATTATATTCCGGACACACTCCTAAGTCTAAAATCATCCAATAAAGGTAATCGAATCATAAAAATCCAAATCCGAATTCGTTTACTCATATGTCAACTTCCGATTGACTTTTCTAACTTAGCTTTCTAACTAAGAGACTAAGTGTTCATTTCACTCCAAAAATACTCCGAGCCCAAACCTACCAACTGGATACAACTCAACACAGCTGAACAATACATAAAGAAGCATAGATGGAGGAAATGGGAATATAACTCTCAAAATGGCAAGCCGGGTCATTACATCCTCCCCTTCTTAAACAAACGTTCGTCCTCGAACGAGTCTAAAACATATCTGGAGTCTCAAATAGGTGAAATCTTCAGCAATACCTTCTCGTCACATTCAAATCATATGAACTCATCTCGCGGTCACATCATACTCATCACGTATCCATCCAGCCACTATTTTCACTAATAGGGACACTACCGAACATATAAGTCCACAAGTATGCGCTCACACAATTAACACCTTAGTGCTCAATCTACAGTCAAAACTCGGCCTCAAATCCTCCAGACTGGCCCAACATCAACACACAAAAATTACATCTCGCACCTCAACTAGGGAATCATAATCTGTCGATGCACAACTGATACCGAGCACTCATGTGCGCATACGAATGTGTGGAAGGAATTCAAAGAGTTACACTTCAAGCTGAATCAATACAGCACGATAAGAATTCAAGAAGGTAAAGTTTTCCTAAAGGTTCTACAACCTCTCGAAGATAAGTACAGACGTCTCCGTACCGAGCCGCAAGACTCTACTAAACCTGCTTATGACTCGTGAGATCTATGTAACCTAGGCTCTAATACCAACTCGTCACGACCCAAAATCTAACCATGGTCGTGATGGCACCTATCGTATTACAAGGCAAGCCTATTTCCAAAATATTACTACTAATTTGATTACAGTAATTTAATAAAACATTTTCATTAATTTAATTCCTAATAAACTAAACCAACCCTAAATATAAATAATATAAAATACGGAAAAGAGTCCCAAACATCGGGGTGTCACTAAGTCATGAACGTCTAAAACTATAAACTAAGATATATAAACTGTCTAACTGCCCAAAAGAAGAAATGACAAAAGGAGTAACAAGTTCCTGCGGACACTAGCAACTGCCTTGCAATCTCCACAGATAGCCGGCCTGAACTTAACGATCGCCGCACGTTAACTCACCTGGATCTGCACATAAAGGGCAGGGTGAAGTATGAGTACAACCGACTCAGTAGTAACAGAAATAACTAAGGAACTGAGTAATAGTGACGAGCTAAGCAAAATAGTCCAATTATTTATTTTCACAATTTAAAAATAACAGGAATAAACAGGTATATTCCATAACTCAGTAAATGTCACAAAGAAATTAACAGGTAAAATGCAGCAACAACAAAAGTAAATGCAACCTCACTGCAGTGTCACTCCATCACTCATCACTCGCACTCAGCACTCAACACTCAACACTCAATACACTCAATGCTCTGCGCTTACTAGAGGTGTGTACAGACTCTGGAGGGGCTCCCAAAGCCCAAGCGTTAAGCACGGACAACGCATGTGCTACCATATCAATACTTGGATACGCACGGTTAACTCACATGCTATGCGGACAACTCATGCGCTATGGTATAAATACCTAGACCCGAACGGTAAAATCACGTGCTACGCGAACAACTCACACACTATGGTATTAATGTCCTCACAACCAGGCCATCATAATAATACCTGGATCTGCATGGTCAACTCACGTGCTACGCGGACAACTCACGCGCTATGGTATAAATACATGGATATACACGGTCAACTCACGTGCTATGCGGATAACTCACGTACTATGGTATTAATATCCTCACAACCAGGCCCTTAGTCTCACTCAATCATGTACCTCACTAGCCTCACCATCATCAACAAATAAGGGGACACAACCCATATCAAGTATCACAACATATTAGCAAATAATAAAGACTAAGGTAAACATGTACAATAACTTCTATGATTGAGTAAAAATAATGTGAGCATGAATAAAGCCTAAACATGATCTCTAACATGAAAGAAAATAAGTTCAACAACAAGTAAACACATAACCACAGATAATAGCCATTAAGGCTCACAGCCTCACGGGATGGACCAAGTCTCAATCCCTCGTGGTGTATACCCACACGCCCGTCACCTAGCATGGGTATCACCACCAAACAATCACATGATATCAATCTCTCCACGTTTATACCCTCAAAGCCAGAGTTAAAACTGTTACCTTAACCGCGTAAAATACTACTCAGGGATGCCCTCGTCTCTGGAATCGGTCTCCAAAAGCTCCGAATCTAACCATAATCAGATTAATACCACCAACATGGCTAGAAAATCGAATTCCACAATAAAACTACAAAAATAGGCCAAAATTCAAAATTGGCCAAAACCCGACCCCTGAGCCCATATCTTGAAACCAGTCAAAAATGGCAGAATAATAATCCTTATCCTCTCCCGAGTCTAACCATATAAAATTTATTAAAATCGGACTCCGTTTGGTCCCTCAAATCCCTACCTAAAACTCTCTAAAACTCAAGCCCTAATTCCATCAATTTCACTTTGAAATCATCTATCAAATCCCAAAAATGAAGATGAATTCATGAAATATACCAAAACCGAGTAAAGAATACTTACCTCAATTCCTATGGTGAAAATTGCCTCCAACAATCGCTCAAATCCGAGCTCCCCAACTCAAAATATGACCGAATGAACAAATCCATATTTTATATAATTTTTTGCCAGCTATTCTGCCTCGTTTCTTGTGCCAAACAAGCCCGAAAATTATTTTTTATGCCTCCAATAGATTTCTTGTGAAATTCTAGTCAAGTTAGGTGTTTGAATCACTCAATTTGACCTTATAATAAAGGAGATATGTAGGTTTTAATATTTGCAAATAGTGCAGATTTTTAAGTACGTCGTCAGTAGCAATTTCGTAATTAATCTGAAAAATCTTGCAACTTAATTCTTAGTAAAATGACCAAAAATTCCTCATACGATGTCCAAATGTGATGATTCTTTTTGCTATCGGTCCGTAATTACGATACGGATCTAATGCTTCAATCAAAAAAGAAATCAGAGCTCATTTGATCAATATGATATCATTTATGCTTGAAGAAACGTCTTCGAAACATATGAAAAACGAGTGTAACACAACCCAAACCTATCCGAAACTCACCCGAGGCCCTCGGTACCTCAACCAATAACTCCAACAAATCATATATCACTACCCGAACTTAAGATAACCTCCGGAACACCCAAAACAATACCAAAACACCAAATCAACCTCGAATTCAAGCCTAAGAACTTCTAAACTTCCAACTTTCGCCAATTCAAGCCTAATTCTACCACGGACCTCCAAATTACATTACGGACACACTCCTAGTTCTAAAATCATCCAACGAAGGTAATCGAATCATAAAAAGCCAAATCCGAATTCGTTTACTCATATGTCAACTTCCGATTGACTTTTCTAACTTAGCTTTCTAACTAAGAGACTAAGTGTTCATTTCACTCCAAAACTACTCCAAACCCAAACCTTCCAACTGGATACAACTCAACACAGCTGAACAATACATAAAGAAGCATAGATGGAGGCAATGAGGCTATAACTCTCAAAACGACAGGCCGGGTCGTTACGTCCTCCCTCTCTTAAACAAACGTTCGTCCTCGAACGAGTCTAAAAATGTACCTAGATTCTCAAATAGTTGAAACCTTCAGCAATACCTTCTCCTCACATTCAAATCATATGAACTCATCTCACGGTCACATCATACTCATCACGTATCCATCCATCCACTATTTTCACTAATAGGGACACTACCGAACATATAAGTCCACAAGCATGCGTTCACACAATCAACACATTAGTGCTCAATCTACAGTCAAAATCCTGCCTCAAATCCTCCAGACTAGCCCAACATCAACACACAGAAATCACATCTCGCACTTCATCCAGGGAATCACAATCCGTCGATGCACAACTGATACAGAGCACTCATGTGCGCATACGAATGCGTGGACAGAATTCAAAGAGTTACACTTTAAGCTGAATCAATACCACATGATAAGAATTCAAGAAGGTGAAGTTTTCCTAACGGTTCTACAGCCTCTCGAAAATAAGTGCAGACGTATCTGTATGGATCCGCAAGACTCTACTAAACCCACTCATGACTCGTGAGACCTATGTAACCTAGGCTCTGATACCAACTCGTCACGACCCAAAATCTAACCATGGTCGTGATGGCGCCTATCGTGTTACAAGGCAAGCCTATTTCCAAAATATTACTACTAATTTGATTATAAGAATTTAATAAAACATTTCCAATAATTTAATTCCTGATAAACTAAACCAACTCTAAATATAAATAATATAAAATATGGAAATGAGTCCCAAACATCAGGGTGTCATTATGTCATGAGCGTCTAAAACTATAAACTGTCTAACTATCCAAAAGAAGAAATGACAAAAGGAGTAACAAGGTCCTATGGACACTTGCAGCTACCTTGCAATCTCCACAGATAGCCGACCTGAACATAACGATTACCGCGCTCTAACTCACCTAGATCTACACATAAAGTGCAGGGTGTAGTATGAGTACAACCAACTCAGCAGTGTCACTCCATCTCTCATCACTCGCACTCAGCACTCAACACTCAACACTCAATACACTCAATACTCTGCACTCACTGGGGGTGTGTACCGACTCCGGAGGGGCTCCCAAAGTCCAAGCACTAAGCACGGACAACTCATGTGCTACCATATCAATACCTAGATCCGCACGGTCAACTCACATGCTACGCGGACAACTCATGCGCTATGGTATTAATATCCTCACAACCATGCCATCATATCAATACCTGGATCTGCACGGTCAACTCACATGCTACACGGACAACTCACGCGCTATGGTATAAATACCTGGACCCGCATGGTCAACTTACGTGCTATGCGAACAACTCACGCGCTATGGTATTAATATCCTCACAACCAAGCCCTCGATCACACTCAATCGTGTACCTCACTAGCCTCACCATCATCAATAAATAAGGGTATACGACCCACATCAAGTATCACAACATATTAGCAAATAATAGAGACTGAGGTAAACATGTACAATAACTTCTATGACTGAGTACAAATAATACGAGCATGAATAAAGACCATTTTATTCATAAGAAGTAGAAGATCAAACAATTTTGGAAAAGAAATTTTCGGAAACCCTCGTTTAGGAAAATGAAAAACCATTTTAAAATTAGAAGATCCTCGTAAAAAATCAGAAGGTTATTTGTAAAAATCACATGAAATAGGTCCAAACATCTCAAATCTGTAAAGATCTAAGAAGTTTAAAAGAAATTAGGGTTTCGAGAAGAACACCATAGAGGTGAAGAAGCAAGCTCAGAAACCCATAGATCTAAGGCAATATAGAAAACTCTTACTTGGAATCATACCGAAATAGCCTGAAACAGGCGAGAAAGGACCATGGATGAAAGTGAACTAACCCTAGTCCCTTGAGGACACTGGAGATGGTGATACTAGTACAATAGAGGCTATTAGAGGCTTGGGGGTGGTGAGAAACCACCATAGATAGCCATAGATGAGTGACAGTGAGGTCCGATTAGGGCTAGGTTTGAGAGCATTTGAGAGAGGAAAGGGATTTCAGGGCAGCTGTGTGGTGAGAAATGAGAGAGTTTGGGGGGTGTTTAGTTTAATTTAGGAAAGGATGAATCCGGACTGTTGATCAAAATGAACAACGGCTAGGATTTGGCTGGGTATTAGGTCAAGCGGATGGGTATTGGGTCTGGGGTAGGTTTAGGTTGAGATTGGGCTGGTTATTTGGTCAAAATTAAGGCCAAAACTGAAATAAAATAAGTCCAGATTTTAAATAGCCACTTTTAATAACTAAATAATTTATAAAAAATAATAAATGAGTACAAAAAATATCTATGGGTACTAAAATAATTTAAAATAGTTATTTAACATTTTAAAAGTATAAAAGACCATTTTATACATAAATAATATAATTACATTAGTATGGGGTATTATTGCAAAGATGTGCAATTTAGCTTAAAAATGTAAATATAATTACGAAAATGCACAAAAAATATTTCAACACTATGTTAGTATAAATAATGAACTTGGATGGCTAAATCATCACAAAAGTAATTTGAAGGATAATTATTGGATATTTATATAATGAAAAGAGGAGTAATAAATTGATTTAGAGCTTTTAAAACTGTAGAAAAATTATAAAAAATACTTATGTATGCTTATAACTGCATATGTACTATTTTGAAAGCCTATATACGTGTTTAAAAGTATATGAGGAAAAATTGGGTATCAACAATGCCTCTATTTGTTAACTTGTAAAGATCATATGTTTCCTTCTTATTTGTCATATCTATACTTAGGCCTCCCTCATGCTAGTTAATTGAAGTTGATATTCCCTGTTTCCCAATTGCTATCATTACTCACATGCTTTCCGCCAAGTCTTTTACTGTTGCCCATATGGTTATCTTTGCTCATTATTGCTACTTGCTTATTTCCTACCTTGTAATTCCTGTTATCGGTATTTCTGTCATCTTGTTGGTTTGGTTATAGTTATAATATTGGGTGAGGATGAGATAAAAGCATGAAGGGTGTTGTCGTACAATTGACTTGATATCTGAGTACATTCCCCATGCTATGAAAGTTAAGAATTGGCTATTGTGGTTTATTGGTTTCATTCTTAGGAAAGGTTTAGTTGAGGTATTTTAAGATGCCAAATTGTGATCTCTGTTAACACTCGGCTATTGTTTTGCGTATCCGTTTCATATATTCTTCTCTATTATATCGTGGTATAGTTCTATTGCTGATTTAAGGTGAAGGTTTTATCAGAAAGTATCTTTTCACTAAAAAGCCTTGTCACAACTTCGACGAGGTTAGACAAGATACTTACCAGTACATGGGGTTGGTTTTACTGATACTACACTTCTGTACATTGCACATAGATTTTTGGTGCGGAGCTACTGGTGATGTCGGGTGTTGACTCCGAAAATGTTTGTGCATTCCGAATTTAGCTGCCACTTGTCCCTGGTAGCTTAGGTTTTGCTATTCTGTTTATGTATCTTTCAAACAGAACATGCAATTATTTGTATCAGTTTTGCAAATTCCAAGTCATAGAAGCTCGTGATTCATACTACCAGTTCTTGGGTCAATTTGTAAATGTTCAGTTAATTATTCTCTGTTTCCCTATTATCTTACTTGGGTTGTATTTTCTCAATTGTCTTACCTAGCGGATCGAGTTAGGTTCCATCACGACTAGTGTTTTTTTAGGTCATGACACGAGGTTCGGGTGGTTTTGATGGTGTTCCTTCTGGAGGGAAGTCCTACCATAGTAAAGGTCGTTCTTATAGGTCTAGTTAGATGGCTCATCTAGTTCACAGTGGTGCAACTTCTAGTCATGGTTCATACATTTCTCATTAGGGTCAGTCATCTCTCAGTGCCTTCCAGCTCAGAGTTTGTCCCATGCTCCATCAGTTTGGGGCACATCTATTCTAGGCCCTTCTAGCAGTTATCCCGGTACTCGGGGCCCCTTCATTCCCCACCACTAGCACCGGGGAGTTTCTTCGAGTGCGGGGAGTTTGGGCATATGTGGAGGCAAATTCCTCGTCGCCCGGGAGGTCCAGTGGAGCAGAGGAGTCAGGATACGACTTCCACACCAGTCACTTCACCACCCGCCCAACCAACTTGGTGTGGGTCCCTGGCAACTAGAGGTCGCCTTTGAGGGGGAGTCCAATCAGGTGGATATTAGGCCCGATTCTATGCTATTCCTGTTAGACCAGATGTTGTTGCTTCAGATGCGGTGATCATAGGTATTATCTCAGTATGCCACAAGGATGCCTCTGTATTATTTGACCAAGGTTCTACTTATTTGTATGTGTCATCATATTTTGCTCATTATCTTGATATTTCCCATGTGTCCTTGGTTTCATCTATTTATGTCTCTACGCCCGTGGTCGATACTATTGTTGTGGACCGCGTATATCGATCACGTGTAGTGACTATTGGTAGATTAGAGACTAGATTTGATCTCTTACTACTTAGTATGGTTGGTTTCGATGTGATCTTGGGTATGGATTGGTTGTCTCCATGTCATGCTATTTTGGATTGTCACGCTAAGACCGTAACATTGGCGATGTCACGGTTGCCAAGGATCAAGCAGAGAGGTTCTCTAGATTATGTTCCCAACAGAGTGATTTCCTATTTGAAGGCCCAACAGATGGTTGAGAAGGGTTGTTTATGTTACTTGGCCTTTTTGAGGGATGTTGGTGCCAATACTCCTACTATTGATTATGTTCCGTGGTGCAAGGTTTTCCGGATATGTTTATGGATGACCTACCAGACATGCTGCCCGAAAGGGATATTGACTTTGGTATTGATTTGGTGCTAGGCACTCAGCCCATTTCTTTTCTTCCGTATCGTATGGCACAGGTGAGTTGAAGGAATTGAAATTCAGGAACTTCTTGATAAGAGGTTTATTAGGCCTAGCGTGTCACCTTGGGGTGCAAGAAGAAGGATGGTACTATGTGGATGTGCATCGACTATAGGCAATTGAAAAAAGTTAAAAGCAAGTACAAGTATCCCTTTCCGTGCATTGATGATCTATTTGACCAGCTTCAGGGAGCAAGGGTGTTCTCTAAGAATGACTTGAGGTCTGGGTATCACCAGTTGAATGGTCAGAACCCGTTATGGTCATTATGAGTTCCTTGTGATGTCTTTTGGGTTGACCAATGCCCCAACAACATTTATACATCTGATGACAGTGTATTTAGGCTTTATCTTGACTCGTTTGTCATAATATTCATTGATGATTTCCTGGTGTACTCTCATAGCTAGGAGGAGCATGCCCTGCATTTGAGGATTGTGTTGCAGCGGTTGAGGGAGGAAAAGCTTTATGCCAAGTTCTTGGGGAACGTGGTGTCCAGTGAGGGGATTCAGGTGGATCGAAGATAGAGGCGGTTCAGAGTTAGCCTAGACCATCCTCAACTACAGAGATTCAGAGCTTTCTCGGCTTTGCCGGTTATTATTGTCTCTTCGTGGAAGGTTTATCGTCTATTGCATTGTCCGTGACCAGATTGACCCAGAAGAGTCTACATTCAGGTGGTCGGATGAGTGTGAAAAGAGCTTTCAGAAGCTCAAGACTGCCTTAACCACAGTTCTAGTTCTAGTTTTTCCTTCAACTTCAGGCTTTTATACAGTGTATTGTGATGACTCTCGGATTGGTATTGGCTGTGTCTTAATGTAGGAGGGTAGAGTGATGGCTTATGTTTCATGACAGTTGAAGCCTCATGAGAAGAACTACCCTGTTCATGATTTGGAGTTGGCTACCATCGTTCATGCATTAAAGATTTGGAGGCACTATCTCTATGGTGTGTCTTTTGTGGTATTTATTGATCATTGGAGTCTCCAACATTTGTTCAAACAAAAGAATCTAAATTTGAGGCAGCACAGATGGTTGGAGTTGCTAAAGAATTATGATATCACTATTCTATATGATCCCGAGAAGGCTAATATGGTGGCCGATGTCTTGAGTAGGAAGGCACTGAGTATGGATAAACTTGCATTCATTCCTGTTGGTGAGAGACTGCTTGTAGTTGATGCATTTTCTCGGTCTTCCTTATATGATCGCATCAGAGAGCGCTACTATGATGATCCTTATTTACTTGTCCTTAAGGATATGTTTCAGCACTGAGATGCCAAGGATGTTACTATCGGGGAGCCTTTTTGAGGGATGTTGGTGCCAATACTCCTACTATTGATTATGTTCCGTGGTGCAAGGTTTTCCGGATATGTTTATGGATGACCTACCAGACATGCTGCCCGAAAGGGATATTGACTTTGGTATTGATTTGGTGCTAGGCACTCAGCCCATTTCTTTTCTTCCGTATCGTATGGCACAGGTGAGTTGAAGGAATTGAAATTCAGGAACTTCTTGATAAGAGGTTTATTAGGCCTAGCGTGTCACCTTGGGGTGCAAGAAGAAGGATGGTACTATGTGGATGTGCATCGACTATAGACAATTGAAAAAAGTTAAAAGCAAGTACAAGTATCCCTTTCCGTGCATTGATGATCTATTTGACCAGCTTCAGGGAGCAAGGGTGTTCTCTAAGAATGACTTGAGGTCTGGGTATCACCAGTTGAATGGTCAGAACCCGTTATGGTCATTATGAGTTCCTTGTGATGTCTTTTGGGTTGACCAATGCCCCAACAACATTTATACATCTGATGACAGTGTATTTCGGCTTTATCTTGACTCGTTTGTCATAATATTCATTGATGATTTCCTGGTGTACTCTCATAGCTAGGAGGAGCATGCCCTGCATTTGAGGATTGTGTTGCAGCGGTTGAGGGAGGAAAAGCTTTATGCCAAGTTCTTGGGGAACGTGGTGTCCAGTGAGGGGATTCAGGTGGATCGAAGATAGAGGCGGTTCAGAGTTAGCCTAGACCATCCTCAGCTACAGAGATTCAGAGCTTTCTCGGCTTTGCCGGTTATTATTGTCTCTTCGTGGAAGGTTTCTCGTCTATTGCATTGTCCGTGACCAGATTGACCCAGAAGAGTCTTCATTCAGGTGGTCGGATGAGTGTGAAAAGAGCTTTCAGAAGCTCAAGACTGCCTTGACCACAGTTCTAGTTCTAGTTTTTCCTTCAACTTCAGGCTTTTATACAGTGTATTGTGATGACTCTCGGATTGGTATTGGCTGTGTCTTAATGTAGGAGGGTAGAGTGATGGCTTATGTTTCATGACAGTTGAAGCCTCATGAGAAGAACTACCCTGTTCATGATTTGGAGTTGGCTACCATCGTTCATGCATTAAAGATTTGGAGGCACTATCTCTATGGTGTGTCTTTTGTGGTATTTATTGATCATTGGAGTCTCCAACATTTGTTCAAACAAAAGAATCTAAATTTGAGGCAGCACAGATGGTTGGAGTTGCTAAAGAATTATGATATCACTATTCTATATGATCCCGAGAAGGCTAATATGGTGGCCGATGTCTTGAGTAGGAAGGCACTGAGTATGGATAAACTTGCATTCATTCCTGTTGGTGAGAGACTGCTTGTAGTTGATGCATTTTCTCGGTCTTCCTTATATGATCGCATCAGAGAGCGCTACTATGATGATCCTTATTTACTTGTCCTTAAGGATATGTTTCAGCACTGAGATGCCAAGGATGTTACTATCGGGGAGCCTTTTTGAGGGATGTTGGTGCCAATACTCCTACTATTGATTATGTTCCGTGGTGCAAGGTTTTCCGGATATGTTTATGGATGACCTACCAGACATGCTGCCCGAAAGGGATATTGACTTTGGTATTGATTTGGTGCTAGGCACTCAGCCCATTTCTTTTCTTCCGTATCGTATGGCACAGGTGAGTTGAAGGAATTGAAATTCAGGAACTTCTTGATAAGAGGTTTATTAGGCCTAGCGTGTCACCTTGGGGTGCAAGAAGAAGGATGGTACTATGTGGATGTGCATCGACTATAGACAATTGAAAAAAGTTAAAAGCAAGTACAAGTATCCCTTTCCGTGCATTGATGATCTATTTGACCAGCTTCAGGGAGCAAGGGTGTTCTCTAAGAATGACTTGAGGTCTGGGTATCACCAGTTGAATGGTCAGAACCCGTTATGGTCATTATGAGTTCCTTGTGATGTCTTTTGGGTTGACCAATGCCCCAACAACATTTATACATCTGATGACAGTGTATTTCGGCTTTATCTTGACTCGTTTGTCATAATATTCATTGATGATTTCCTGGTGTACTCTCATAGCTAGGAGGAGCATGCCCTGCATTTGAGGATTGTGTTGCAGCGGTTGAGGGAGGAAAAGCTTTATGCCAAGTTCTTGGGGAACGTGGTGTCCAGTGAGGGGATTCAGGTGGATCGAAGATAGAGGCGGTTCAGAGTTAGCCTAGACCATCCTCAGCTACAGAGATTCAGAGCTTTCTCGGCTTTGCCGGTTATTATTGTCTCTTCGTGGAAGGTTTCTCGTCTATTGCATTGTCCGTGACCAGATTGACCCAGAAGAGTCTACATTCAGGTGGTCGGATGAGTGTGAAAAGAGCTTTCAGAAGCTCAAGACTGCCTTGACCACAGTTCTAGTTCTAGTTTTTCCTTCAACTTCAGGCTTTTATACAGTGTATTGTGATGACTCTCGGATTGGTATTGGCTGTGTCTTAATGTAGGAGGGTAGAGTGATGGCTTATGTTTCATGACAGTTGAAGCCTCATGAGAAGAACTACCCTGTTCATGATTTGGAGTTGGCTACCATCGTTCATGCATTAAAGATTTGGAGGCACTATCTCTATGGTGTGTCTTTTGTGGTATTTATTGATCATTGGAGTCTCCAACATTTGTTCAAACAAAAGAATCTAAATTTGAGGCAGCACAGATGGTTGGAGTTGCTAAAGAATTATGATATCACTATTCTATATGATCCCGAGAAGGCTAATATGGTGGCCGATGTCTTGAGTAGGAAGGCACTGAGTATGGATAAACTTGCATTCATTCCTGTTGGTGAGAGACTGCTTGTAGTTGATGCGTTTTCTCGGTCTTCCTTATATGATCGCATCAGAGAGCGCTACTATGATGATCCTTATTTACTTGTCCTTAAGGATACGTTTCAGCACTGAGATGCCAAGGATGTTACTATCGGGGATGATGGGGTGTTGAGGATGTAGGGTTAGATTTGTGTGCCTAATGTAGATGGGATACGTGAGTTGATTCTTGAAGAGGCCCCAACTCGCGGTATTATATTCATTCGGGTGCCGTTAAGATGTCTCAGGACTTGATGCAGCATTATTAGTGGAGGAGAATGAAGAAGGATATAGTGGGATTTGTAGCTCGGTGCCTCAACTGTCAGCATGTGAAGTATAAACATTAGAGACCGAGTGGATTGCTTCAGAGGCTTGAGATTCCGGAGTGGAAATAGGAGCATATTACCATGGATTTTGTAGTTGGACTCTCATAGACTTCAAAGAAGATCGATGCTATTTGGGTGATTGTGGATCGGCTAAACAAGTTCGCGCACTGCATTCTAGTTGGGACTACTTATCCTTAGGAGCGGTTGGTTGAGACTTACAGCGAGATCATTCACCTTCACATTGTGCCAATATCCATCATTTCAGATCGGGGCACGCAGTTTACATTGCAGTTTTGGAGAGCAATATAGTAAGAGTTAGGCACAAAGGTTGAGTTGAGTACAACATTTCACCCTCAGACGGACGGACAGTACGAGCGCACTATTCAGGTATAGGAGGACATGCTACGCACTCGTGTCATCGATCTTGGGGGTTCATAGGATCAGTTTCTACCACTTGGGGAGTTTGCCTACAACAACAATTACCAGTCGAGCATTCAGATGGCTCCGTGTGAGGCTTTTTATGGGAGACGGTGTTGATCTCCGGTGGGTTGGTTTGAGCCAGGTGAGGCTAGACTATTGGGTACCGGCTTGGTTCAGGATGCTTTGGATAAGGTTAAATTGATTTAGGATCGACTTCGCACAGTGCAGTCTAGACAAAGGAGTTACGCTGATCGGAAGGTTCGTGATGTTGCTTACATGGTTGGGGAGGAGGTTCTGCTCTAGGTTTCACCCATGAAGGGTGTTATGAGGTTCAGGAAGAAGGGCAAGTTGAGCTCCCGATATATTGGGCCGTTTGAGGCGCTTCAAAAGATTGGAGAGATGGCTTCCAAGCTATTCTTTCCACCTAATTTGTCGAGTGTGCATCTAGTATTTCATGTTTCTATGCTCCAAAAATATGTCGGCGATCCGTCTCAAGTTTTGGATTTCAGCACGGCTCAGTTGGATGGTGATTTGACTAATGATGTGGAGCCTGTGGCCATTTTGGATCGGCAGATTTGAAAAATGAGGTCAAAAGACATAGCTTCAGTGAAGGTGCAGTGGAGAGGTCAGCTAGTTGAGGAGGCTACTTGGGATACCGAGGGGGAGATGCGGAGCAGATATCCATACCTATTTGAGATTGCAGGTATGTTTCTAGACACGTTCGAGGACAAATGTTTGTTTAAGAAGGGGATGATGTAACAACCCGGCCAGTTATTTTGAGAGTTGTAGCCCCGTTCCCCCATATACTGCTCATTTTATGCTTTATAGCTGTTATGTGACTTGCCAGGGTAGTCAGTTCGGGTCCGAATGGATTTCAGAATAAATTGAGACACTTAGTCTCAAGGTTGAAAGTTTAAGTTGAAATGGTTGAGTGGATGTTGACTTATGTGTAAACGACTCCGGAATGGAGTTTTGATGGTACTGATAGCTCTGTTGGTTGATTTTGGACTTAGGAGCATGTCCAGATTTTGATTTGGAGGTCTATAGTTAAATTAGGCTTGAAATGGCAAAAGTTGAAAATTTATAAGTTTAGCCGAGAGTAGACTTTGTGGTTACTAGGCTCGGGTTGGGGTTCGGGTGTTGGAGTAGATCCGTGGTTTCATTTGTGTCTTGTGTGCAAAATTTGAAGTTAATCAGACGTGATTTGATAGGTTTTAGCATCGTTTGTAGAATTTGGATTTCCTTAGTTTCATTAGGCTTGAATTGGGGCGCGATTCGTATTTTTGATGTTGCTTGATGTGATTTGAGGGCTCGACTAAGCTCATATGATGTTTTAGGACTTGATGATATGTTTGGTTGAGGTCCTGAAGGCCTCGGTGAGTTTCGGATGGTTAAGTGATCGATTTTGGACTTGGAAGACTACTGGAGAATTTCTGGTATCCAGTTCTGGTTTCCTTCTTCGCGTTCGCGATGGAAGTCCCGCGTTCGTGAAGAGTGTCTGGTGGAAAGTGAGGATTTGTTCTTCGCGCTCGCATAGAGGGAGCTGTGTTCGCAAAGGTGTGGGTGGTTGGTGCATCATGAACACGAGAAGGGGGGCGCGTTCGCGAAGAGGTGAGGAGGCAGCTGGGGCCCCACGCATTTGGTCTACGCGTTCGCGTAAGGTATGTCGCGTTCGCGAAGCATGGGGTCAGCAAGACATCATGTTCGCTAGTGGTGCCTCTCGCTCGCGTAGGAGGTTTTGGACAACTGATTTATTTGTGCTAAGCGAATGCGAGATGAGGGCCGCGTTCACGAAGAAGGCATACTTGGGCAGATATAAATATTTAAAAAACGAGGGTTTGAGTTTATAAAACAAAAATTAATTTTGGGAGCTTGGTGAGAGGCGATTCTTGGAGAGATATTCAAGTGGGTGTTTGGGGTAAGTGATTCTTACCTAGTTTTGGTTAATTTCCATGATTATATCTTTAATTTCATCATTAAATTAGCGATTAGGGGTGGAAAATTAGGGAAAATGGAAAAAAGTTCTTAGGCTGAATTATGAGGTTTTGATTGAGATTTTTGTATCGGATATGAGTAATTTTGGTATGGGTGGACTCGTGGTTGAATGGGTGTTGGGATTTTGTGACTTTTACCCGATTCTGAGACGTAAGCCTGGAAGCCAGCTTTTGAGTTGATTTTTTGACTTTCGATTAAGAGCTTAGAATTTTCTTATGGAATTGATTCCTTTAGCTCGTGTTGATTGTATCGAATTATTTGTGGCTACATTCGAGGTATTTAGAGGCGTTTCGCGAGGTAAAGGTGTGTTGGAGTAGAGATTTGCACGACTTGAGGTAAGTAAAAGTTCTAAATTGGGTTCTGAGGGTATGAAACCCCGTATTATGTGTCATATGATTGGTTTTGGGGTGACTCACATGTTAGGTGACTGGTGTGTGGGCGTGCACAGTAGGAATTATGACTTGGTCAATTCCACGAAACTGTATAGTTAAAAAATCTGTTGTTATCCGTATAATCTCCACGTGTTATAGAAATTGAACTGCAAATCATGTTTAGACTATGTGATGGCACTCCAGAGACCCATAGAGGTCGTGTATATGTTGCATTATCAGCTAAACTATTGTTTTATACTCAGTCATAGTTTTAGTTAAATATTATATCTTAGTCTCTATTATTCTTTATTGCTACATTACATCATTGTTGTTTGGGCTGATTATCATGATTTCTGTGAGCCCCAGAGACTGGAGAGATTGATGACTAAGTGAGGCCGAGGGCCTAATGGTGAGAATATGTTGGTATGGGCCTGCACGCCGCAACATGTTCTATTGATTTATGCCGTGATTGGCTTGTTATAGCGCTAGGGCTGAAGGGGCCCCTTCGGATTATGTACACACCCCCAGTGAGCGCAGGTACCTACTGAGTGCGAGTGCCGAGTGCCGAGTAAATGGGAGGAATGAGAGATTGTGAGGAATAAGTGACTGTGAGGTTAGAGTGCATGGGAGGACTGGGTGACTATTGCTTTGAGATTTTGCACTTGATTTCATTACTGTTGTACTTTAGCTGGCATATATCATTGTTATGTAATTTTTGAGATATATTATATCCTGTTTCAATTGAACTTGGCATGAATTAACTATTTTAGCCTTAATTGTCTTGGAAGCATGCCTATTTTCCTATGTCGTAATTTCTATAATTAAAGTATATTCGTAAAGCTCGTCACTACTTTTCGTCCATTACTTAGTCTTGTTACTTACTGAGTTGGTTGTACTCACGCTACACCCTGCACTTCATGTGCAGATCCAGGCGTTTCTGGACATGGTGGGTGTTGATTTCTCTTTACAGCTTGATCGTTTGGAGATTCCAAGGTAGTTGTCGGGGGTTCATAGACCTTGTCTCTCCTTCTCTATCTTTCAACTTTATGTATTTAGTTTTAGTCTTTCATGGACAGTATTTCCAGACTTGTGTTGTGTAGACGCTCATGTACTCAGTAACACCACGATGTTGGGAATTTTCGTAATGTGTTTTGACTTTCTATCCAGTTTGAGAGTTTTGATGATTTAAACTTGTGTTATTTTTTTTCTCATTTAAAAGTGTTGGAAGTATATTAAAGTGTCGGCTTGCCTACTACCACGTTAGGCGTCATCACGACAGGCTAAGTTTTCGGTCGTTACAAAATTGCTACCTCAAATTATTTTTTTGGTTACACAAGTTTTTTTCTTTTATATTTTGATGATAATTAAAGATTCACCAAATAGGCACATCATTGAGTTCTGTGAGATTAATACTGTAGTATTAATGGTCCTCCGACTTCCTTTTCTACATTACCAACTATCTCTAGAAGCAAGTGCAAAATATAAATTCAATTAGTTCAATTTTTTGAAGTTTTATCTTTGAAAATTATTGTACTTATGAAATTATTGGTTCAAAATTTATATTTATCAAATGTATAGTATTTGTCCACGTGCATTTACATTTTGTGTTGAAAATATTAAGTGAGCGTTTGGACATAAGAAATGTAAATTTTCAAAAAAAGTGAAAGTTTTTTAAGTGAGAATAGTATTCAAAAATTAGAGTTGTATTTGGATATGAATACAATGTGAATTTATTTTTGAATTTTTTTGAGTGACTTGAAGTTAAATTTTTGTAAAACAGCTTTTTGGTATTTTCAAGTTCAGAAAAATTTCGAAATTCAACTTCAAGTGAAATTTAAAACTTTCAAACACTGATATCAAAAAAATAAAAAAATTCCTGAAAAAAATGAATTTTTTATGGCCAATTGGGCCATTAAGTATGTTGAACCTAGTGAATTTTGTTATAATCGCCCTTGAGTTCATGCGGGTAACGACCCGACCGATTGTTTGGAGCTCTAGTGCGTCGTTCGATGGTTTGAGGTCTCGAGTAGCTTCACTTCATGTTCTATGACTTGTACGCATGGTCGGAATTGAATTTCGGGAAGTTCGGAGTGGTTTCGGAAGGAAAATTCAAAATTTGGAAGCTTTGAGTTGGAAGAGTTGACTAAGGTTTGACTTTTGAGTAAACGACCCCGAAATCGAGAGTTGAAGGTTCCAATAGGTTTGTATGCTGATTTCGGACTTGGGAGTATGTAGGGGTTGAGTATCGGGTGGTCCGGGAGCATTTCGGCGTCTATTATAGAAGGATGGCATTTTGGAAGTTTAAGAATTTCTTAAGTTTGATTTGAAATGAAGTTTGGTGTTATCAATGTCTGTTTGAAGTTTCAAGCCTTGGAATAGGTTCGTGCCGTGATCTGTGACTTGCACGCAAAATTTGACATCATTCCGGGATGTTTAAGCATAATCTAGGCGTGTTCAGCGAAGTGTGAAGGTTTGAAAGTTGAAAGAAAGGTTTTGGCCGTTGCTTAGTAATTATGTTGGTTGATGTGAATTGAGGCTTCGACTAAGTTTGTATCGTATTTTGGGATGTGTTGGTATATTTGGATGGGGTCCCGGGGCCTCGTTGTTACGCACCATAATATTATGTCGATATTATGTCTCGCAATATTATATTACGATGATGTTACACCTTGTAGTATTACTTACGATGATGTCACGCTTCGCAGTATTAAACTACGATGATGTTGCACCCTGTAGTATTGTACGTAGAAGTTGTCGTAAGTTAATTGACATCAGTCCAAGGAAAAGATTATTTGGAGATTATAAAGATTATGCTATTTCATACAAGTGATGAGTAAATTCGTGAAGGTGAGAGGGGAAGCAAGTCAAAGAAAATGAATTTTCGTCCAAGTTTGGCATGTTGGGATAAGATACGGGCCGAGCGTTAATACCCGATATTTATGGACTAGTATCATACAAGGTACCACATGGCTATGATTGTAAGGTGTATAAGTTATGTTAAAAATGAGTAGTATCTTAAGTAATTTGAGGCAATTCTTAATTATGCGGGTAATTGGTTAATTATTGGGTAACGGGATATTATCCATTTAATTAAAGAGATAATTGGATAAATATGGGGAAAGAGTAACGTGGCAGCCCAAGACTTTGTATAATGTGACTCTTGAATTTACATGAAATGTGGCAAATCTTGGAAAAATATTTTGGCCAACTAAGCCATAAGTGGGGCCCACCCCACACCTAGCAAAAGACTTCTCAAAAATATAGAATTATGCTTTTGAATTAGATAACAAAGGATTTCAAAACGTTAGCAAGGTTCCAAACTTTAGCAACATGAATTCAACAAGACTTTAACGAGATGTCTTGAAACAAAAATTCCTAACGATATTTCTTAGCATCTTAAGCAACGTGAGGTTTTCGATTCTAAGGGAGTATGGTGCAATATTTCCCAAGAATATCATACGAATTTTTTCCTACTCCAGGTATGTTAAGGCTATCCCTTCTTTCTTTTGGCATGATCTATACGACACAAACGAAACGTGCAAATGGACAATTTTCATAAATGACTCTATTCATAGAAATATTAGAGATGCTTATGTTCTTGATTCCCCATGTGTCATATTATTCTATCATCTATTCATGGGCCTCAGAAAATACATAAGTTGACAAAGTTTACTTTATGATATTACTCAAAGTCAAAATGGTCTTATGACACTCTGAAAGATTTTATTGGCGTATTTCTCATGCATTGCATTCATGTACATTGACCCATGACCAGATGACGTTATATACGCGTATATATATTATATATATATGGGATATGGGAAAAGGTTACGGCGTTATATATGCACCACCACCTAATCAGCTGGTATACGTTGATGATTTGCCGATAGTGGCTAAAATGATATGATGGGATGCCCTGAGAGGCATGATGATGTTATGAACTCATATACCCATGCATGTTATGACATTTATACGCATATGGATGACATTATAATATTAAATGATTCACAAAGCTATTCAGATATATATATGTTGAGTCTTTTACACCATGTTCCTCTCATGTCTATTGTTTATAGATTGTCATTCCTTACATACTTGGTACATTATTTGTACTGACGTCCCTTTTTTTGGGGACGCTGCGTTTTATGCCCGCAGGTCCCGATAGACAGGTTGAGAGCCCTCTAAGTAGATTATCAGCTTAGCGGAAGATGTTGGTGCGCTCCATTTGCTTCGGAGTTGCTTGTTTGGTTAGTATGATTTAGACGTGTATTGTTTGGTATGACGGGTCTATGTCCCGACCTTTATGAAAATTATGTATTCTTAGAGGCTTGTAGACAAATGTCATGTATGTAAAAGATTGTATGGCCTTGTCGGCCTATGTTTAGTGTACAAGTGGCTATTTTGGTCTTATAGACTCGTACGTCTTATGTATAAGTTGGTTTCACATGTTGTATTCTACTTATCTCACGGCAGCCTTCCGGCTCAGTTATCCATGATAGTATGACATGAAAAGATACGTTATGTTGGTACTCGGTTGAGTAAGGTATCGGGTGCCCGTCGCAGCCCATCGGGTTGGGTCATGACAAAAGTGGTATCAGAGCAGTTCTATCCTAGGGAGTCTACAAGCTGTGTCTAGTAGAGTCTTGTTTATGGGTCTGTCGGGCACTACACGTATAAGCAGGAGGCTACAGGGTATTAAGGACGATCACTTTTTCTTCTTACTTTAGATCGTGTGGTAGAGCTCAGTTGTAAGAACTCAATTTCCTAAGCTCTGTTTTACTCATAATACGACAATGCCTACATTCAAAAAGACGATCAATAAGAGATATAGCTATGGAAGTGTTGAGTTAGAGGAACTCGATTTTTGCATCTTGCTTATGATAAGTAAATGAGAGGTCTTCAGTAGATTATGCATGTACTAAAAGGTATACGGTTCTTGATAAGGAGCTTTTAGGAAAGAATACTTATCCATTCTTACAATAGAAAGGAATAACGGAATTGGAAGTTAGACACGAGTTGCAGCAAGTAAAAGGAGCAAGGCGAAAAAGGGTACGAGGTACCCTGTTAATAAAGATTATCATTATTTCCCATTCAGGAAGGGAGATATAAGCATTTTGAATTACCTTCAACGGTAATAGATGTACGTACAATCGGCCACATCTATCTCAGTCATGCCCTATGGGAGCTAACAAATATGGTTTAAGAGAAGAACATGATATCATATCCGGCTGGGGTTAGAGTAACCCAAAATGATGGATGGATTATTTGAGTTAGTTGATATTTTCGAAGGATATTACAAAGGTTCTAATAGACCTCCTTGTGAAACACCCAGATGGTGCACGCTAGAACATTACAATTAAATATGAGTACTAGCATGATCGAGAAAATTCAGAAGATAGACACTGAAAGCCTGGAAGGGATAAATACTACCTTAGTATGGCTCCCATCCCTAGTAGAGTGAAAACATTGAGTAAACCGAAGAGCTAATTAATGAAGCAAGGGGAGCAAAAAAAAGCAAAAGAATGTCTTGTTGAAGTTTTCAAAAGAAAGAGATAAGCATAAATAATAGCAGGGAAATAAGAAGAGAGATAGGAAGCATTATGAGTAAGATGTGATACAATGATGACAATGGTAGATCAAATGATGACAGTATTACATAGTCTATAGTCAAGTGAAGGAAAACACGAGTGGTGACAGACCTTGAGGTGATAAAAGAATAGTTCATAAAGTCACATCTTCATTTTGAGAAATTAGTTTGCAATTCTAACGCGATTACAAAAAGGAAAAGTTAGACCCAGAGTAATAGAAACCAGTATGGATTGGTGAATAAGATTACCTAAACATGAATTAGGGATGGGGTGATTTGATAATAGTCGGCATCATGGGGATTTTAGATTTTGTTCCGGCAATAATAGAATGGACAATAGAAGAAGAAGATTCATGACAAACTCAGAGAATGGTCATTCAGGCAGACGCTTCCCTAAAGCAAGCAATGTGAGCAAAGTTAAGCTTAAAGAAATGTGTGTGCCAGTTACACTAGGTGTCACCCTCGTAAGTAAGAAATTTTGTTATCCTTTGTACATAAGGATTACCGCAAGACGAGTAAATGTCATCGATAATGTGAAAAGATGCCAAAGATGAAGAGGTAAAATACCTATAGGTAGATCATCGTAGTGCTAATCTTAGTACTACCCTAAAGGGGGAATATGGAGTGATGTGACATTAAGCCAGAATTAAGCGGTTCTAGTAATTACGGAATGGTAAAGGAAGAATGCAAAAAAAAGAGAAATGAATGAAAAAGGGATGAGATTGCACTTATTCAAAGCCTACATATATGCTACAATTCCAGAACGTTATGTAAGCACGACGATAATAAAAGGAAGTGAGGGTTCTTGCCCCGGATGCTATTGTTAGATAAGGAGCCAATACGCGAGGTAAGTTAAGACAAGGAAATAACCCAAGAAAGATTATGCGAAATATGGATATGATAATGGGCCGACAAATAGTTAGTAATTGATTTAGGAAAAGCCTATTAATGACTAGATAAAAAGTTGCAGATAAATCAGTAGAACATGCAAGATAAATGTAGTAAACCCCAACATGGAGAATTCAGCCTCGCAGTAATGTCATTATAACACTTGAGATATATTCAAATAGGAGTTGGGGTAGTTAAAGGTACCGTAAGAGTGTTACAGGGATAAAATAAAGTACCACTGGGAAGGTAGTCAAAATATCAGTTCAGAAGCAACCCTATAAGCACAAGGGCACGAAGGTAAGCAACTATGGATGATTATAGGAAAGGAAGGGCATCAAAAGGTCCGTAATAAGCTCACCACTTTACAAGAGTCAAGGGTTCTCCCTAAGGACTACAACCAAAGACTAGCTAAGGAAATAAGGAAGAAGGCTGCAATCTAAGCATAACGACCTAAAGAGGAAATGGTCGTGTAACAACAGTCTCACAACAACATTCGAAGCACTCCAAAGGAAAGTGGAACCTACCAAGGCTAATGAACGGGAAGTAAAATTAAAAGTAATATTAGAAATCATATGAGTTGCACGAAAACTCTGGCATGTGTGGGCACTAAGATAAGCTAAGTATGGACGCAACACGGGAGCAGAAAGACCAGGAAAAGCAATAGATTATCTTGAAAGAAAGATAAGATGGAACAAAAGAAATTATTCGATCAATGATCCAGAGTTGGTTAAGTTATGAACACACGTAAGGGTTCGGAGTTTTATACATGCAGCATATACAGCCGTAGAAGATTCTGGTATACGTTAAAAGAAAGAATTGAGCCCAGGTCATAGACGAAGGATTAAATTGTTAAAGGAATGTATCATGCATATTCCTCAGTTCACATGAAAGGCTAAACAGAATAATTACCATGAACCACAGATCGGAAGATAACTTAAGCCTACATAAAGGCCGATCAGAAGAAGGAAGAAACTAAAGAGTTACATCAACGAAGTAAATCAGGAATTTGATTGTTGCACCCAGAAAATTATGGACATCGCATTGAGAACATTGCAGAATCACTCTTGATATCAGAGGTGCACGAGAGATAGCACAACAAAAATATTTTATAATGGCTCTACGATAAAGCTAGTTATAAAAATACTAGCCTCATAAGAATTCAGCATGGAGCTACCACCGGATTGTATAGGCACCAGAGGTGCAAGTATTATAGTAGAAGTTCAAATTATGGACGTGAATTATACCTATGTGGAAGGAAGGTGATGAAAGAGATAGAAGATACGATGCAAAATTTTAAGGTGGTAAGGTAAAAGTGAACAACGTACGAGATACTCAAATACAGAAGATTGTCAATAGTCCATGCTTCGAATAAAAGGCTAGAAGCGCGGGGATTCAGTATCTAGGAAGGATAGCGGCTTCATTAGTGGCATATCTTCCAGCCTATAGTTTCTAGGTATTGAGAGGTCTAGTTAAAAGAGTAAAGAAGAGTTTGAAATGATGTGATGTATCGCTTAACGTTCCAGAATAACATAACAAAATCTAGGGTGCAAGCAAGTTGAAGGAAGGTTGCTAGCAGTATAAATGGATATGTATGGGTTGCAAGCTAAAGTATGGTAGAGTGACAAGACTGTAGGAAGACAGAAGTAAGGATAAGGTAAGGACAAGTGAGAAGGTTATGAGAATGGATAAGCCCTCAGGATTAAGCCCACGAAAATGAGAGAGAGCTGATGGGTTCTCTAAATTACATAAGGCTCAATATAGCCAGAATGAACTCAAAGGAGTCTAAGAATAGTAGCATTTAAAAGAGATGGAATGCTTCCCTACTAATGGGATAAGGGCATAATTGTGATAGATAAAGGATAGCATTTGGGCCTTCGATTGAGTAATGACTTGAAGAGGATTTCATGAATTGCAAGGGACTAAAATACCCATACAAGGTGAGTCACATTGGGACGCTATAAAGTATGGTTATGGAAGTATAGTATTACCCCTAGGTGGATCAATCTAATTATTCCAGATATTCCCGATGAGACGCGAGCGACATTGTTACATAAGAGATCAAGTTATCAGTGTAGATGGTGAATCAACAATAAATGGATGAAAGTTCAATAGTATGAGATGAGATTTGACCATCAGTCTTAAGGATAAGCAACGAAAGTAAGGTGGAGTTGGTTGTAGACCTCAGTAATGATAAATCAAAGTAAGAATTATGGTATAGTATAACCTATGTAGACGCATTAAAGTCAAACGAATTGATAACCAGATCTATTAAATAAGATATGGCCATATTCGCAAGTTCTACAAAGTACCGAACGAAGAACTTCAGTACACCTATAGATGCCGAGAGAGGCATCCTATTAAGCGTTGTACATATTTACAAAGTAAGGCCTAGAGATTGTCTAAAAGCTGGAGGAAAAAGGAGAGAAGAGTCGTATAGGCACACTTACAAGGTCGGTATCATAGAGGCTACATGATAGAAGGTAGCAACAGTTACGAGATTGGAAGGAATTCAATCACAACTCATGGCGTGGGAAAGAGGCCTAAAGGGGGGAATGCCCTGGCCTTTGGATTTATTCACAAAATTACTGCCTAAATGGCAAGGAGAGTATTAAGGTATTCACAAGAGCTATAATTTATAAAAATGATAAGAGAAACAATCAACATTCGAGGACGAATATTCCAAAGGGGGGGAATGATGTTATGGCCCGCAATATTATGTCGATATTACGTCTCGCAGTTTTATATTACGATGATGTTACGCTGCAGTATTACTTACGATGATGTTACACGCTGCAGTATTAAATTACGACGATGTTGCACCCTATAGTATTGTATGTTGAATTTGTGCTAAGGTAATTGACATCAATCCAAGGAAAAGATTATTTGGAGATTATGAGGATTATGCTATTTCATACAAGTGATGAGTAAATTCGTGAAGGTGAGAGGGGAAACAAGTCAAAGAAAATGAATTTTCATCCAAGTTTGGCATGTTGGATAAGATACGGGCCGAACGTTAATACCCGATATTTATGGACTAGTATCATACAAGGTACCACATGGCCATGATAGTAAGGTATATAAGTTATGTTAAATGAGTAGTGTTTTAAGTAATTTGAAGCAATTTTTAATTATACGGGTAATTGGTTAATTATTGGGTAATGAGATATTATCCATTTAATTAAAGAGCTAATTGAATAAATATGGGGAAAGAGTAACGTGGCAGCCCAAGACTTTGTATAATGTGACTCTTGAATTTACATGAAATGTGGCAAACCTTGGAAAAATATTTTGGCCAACTAAGCCATAAGTGGGGCCCACCCCACACCTAGCAAAAAACTTCTCAAAAATATAGAATTATGCTTTTGAATAAGACAACAAAGGATTTCAAAATGTTAGCAAGGTTCAAAACTTTAGCAACATGAATTCAACAAGACTTCAACGAGATGTCTTGAAACGAAAATTCCTAATGAGATTTCTTAGCATCTTAAGCAACGTGAGGTTTTCGATTCTAAGGGAGTACAGTGCAATCTTTCCCAAGAATATCATACGAATTTTTTCCTACTCCAGGTATGTTAAGGTTATCCCTTCTTTCTTTTGGCATGATCTATACGGCACAAACGAAACATGCAAATGGACAATTTTCATAAATGATTCTATTCATAGAAATATTAGAGATGCTTACGTTCTTGATTCCCCATGTGTCATATTATTCTATCATCTATTCATGGACCTCAGAAAATACATAAGTTGATAAAGTTTACTTCATGGTATTATTCAAAGGCAAAATGGTCTTATGACACTCCGAAAGATTTTTCATTGACGTATTTCTCATGCATTGCATTCATGTACATTGACACATGACCAGATTACGTTATATATGCGTATATATGTATATTATATGTATATGGGATATGGGAAAAGGTTACGGCGTTATATACGCACCACCACCTGATCAGCTGGTATACATTGATGATTTGCCCACAGTGGCTGAAATGATATGATGGGATGCCCTAAGAGGCGTGATGATGTCATGAATGCATATACCCATGAATATTATGACATTTATATGCATATGCATGGCATTGTAATATTAAATGATTCACAAAGCTACTCAGATATACATGTTGAGTCTTTTACTCCATGTTCCTCTCATGTCTATTGTTTATAGATTGTCATTCCTTACATACTCGGTACATTATTTGTACTGACATCCCTTTTGCATGGGAATGCTGCGTTTCATGCCTGCAGGTACCGATAGACAGGTTGAGATCCCTCCAAGTAGACTATCAGCTCAGCAAAAGATGTTGGTGAGCTCCATTTGCTTCGGAGTTGCTTGTTTGGTTAGTATGATTTAGACGTGTATTGTTTGGTATGGCGGGACTCTGTCCCATCCTTTACGAAAATTATGTATTCTTAGAGGCTTGTAGAGAGATGTCATGTACGTAAAAGATTGTATGGCCTTGTCGACCTATGTTCAGTGTACAAGTGGCTATTTTGGTCTTATAGATCCATATGTCTTATGTATAAGTTGGTTTCACATGTTGTATTCTACTTATCTCACAGTAGCCTTCCGGCTCAGTTATACATGATAGTATGACATAAAAAGATACGTTATGTTGGTACTCGGTTGAGTAAGGTACCAGGTGCCCGTCGCGGCCCATCAGGTTGGGTCATGACATCGGGATTGAAACGGATTGAAGACGGATCGAAATTTGAAATTGAGGAAATGTTGGTTCTGGCCAATTGCTGGTGGGACTGCACTTGCAGAAATTTGGGCGCAGGTATGGAGCCACTGAAGCAGACTGTTCAACGTAGAAGCAGGAGAGGGTTGGGTGGGGAAGGTTCGCAGAGCGCAAAACACACACTTAAATATGCTCGCTAGTCGAATATAGTAAATTATAATATCATATCCATAGTGATTGGAGTTAAACAATATTTTTGTCATTTATAGCTGATTGTTATCCAAGATGATCAACAATGGGGATTTATGTGATTTAAACCAAATTTAACTAAGAGTCTAAACTATCGACTAATGAGAATCAACGCAAGTATTAAGCAAAAGAAGTTATCAATTGGGAGAAAATAGGGTTGATAGGATAGGTGCAAAACAAATATTTGGGTTTTAACTCTAGATAATTCACTTGTAATGTTTAAGTGAGCCTCTCGAATTAACTTGGTTATTAGTTCAATAGTTTAGTAGAAACTCCTCTCTCGATTAAGTGTCAACCTCACAAGATGAATCAATTTAAGCTCGTGAAGATATGCAAGAATTCGTAGTAGATTGGTCTCCAGGAGATCCTCTCTCGATTATCATCCTAACTAGGTTTAATTGGTATTTTTGGACTTTTACCACGAAATTGGACATGGAATTAGGAATAAATTATATATTTGAGTTCGTGGTATTATGTGTAAAGCTTATATTCAAAAAAATTCAGAATCTATGCACGTGGGCTCGAAGGTTGGTCTCCTATCTAACCCTGTGAGGGGGAAATTACCCCATAAGTGTTATATTGTTACGTGCTACATGTTGTGGGGGTTGCGCACGTATGAGGTGACAAGTGTCTGTGCGTATGCTAGAATTCTTTATTAAGTCCGGGTCGAGCCATTCGCCGCGGTATTTCTATTAAACACTCTTGTGGATCGGGCCGTTCGCCTCGACAATGTCGTGTGTAATATTTGATAAGAAATATCCGTGTGTTTTTCTAATTTGAGATGTGACGATCTATCTGGTGAGAGCTTGAGTTTACTGTTCAGATGAGGATTGTACCACGTACCTAAATTTGTTTATGTTGTTTATTACCTTCCCTATCTTTGTTTATTCCTATTGTACTTGATTTATTAGACCACTAATAAGTGTCGATGTCGATCCCTCGTCATTACTTTTTCGGAGTTAGGCTAGATACTTATTGGGCATGCGTTGATTTACATACTCATGCTACACTTGTCGCACTTATTGTGCAAGTGTTGATACCCAATATTCCCTCATATTTCTAATATATATATATATATATATATATATATATATATATATATATACTATATTTTCATCATCATCTAGTTTATGAACCTATAAAAATATTTTTCATAATTTTCCATAATTTTTAAAGGCTTTAAATTAATTTCTTTCTGCTTTTTTATTGTAGAAATATCCAATAATTATCCTTCAAATTATTTTTATGATGATTTAATCATCCAAACTTATAATTTACACCAACATGCATATTTTTAAATATTCTATTTCATTTCTCATAATTACATTTGTATTTTTAACTAATTGCAAATTTTTGCAATAATAGCCTATATTTATGTATAATTACATTTTTTACGCAAAAAATATCTTTGATATTTTTATAATGTTAAGTTATTATTTTAATCATTTTCAGTGAACAAATAATATTTTTGCTATTTATTAATTATTTTTATAAATTATATCTTGCTAAATATTGAGTATATAAAAAATAGCCTAAATTCCTAATCAATTTCGGACCTAATTGTTACATCTCGCGATTTTCGTACGTTAAAATTTTATTTTCAGTTAACCGACGTAGACTTGGGGATGAGATCATCTTGATGTTAACGTACTTACGCTATTTATAGCAAGCGATAAATAAGTGTTATGAAGGATAGAGGGATACACGGATTAAAGAAAACGAGTTTCGTTGAAAGTGGCCAATTTGGAATAAAATACGGGTCGAACGATAATACCCAATAATTATGAACTAGTACCATGCAATGTACCTTATGGCCACGGTAGTATAATAAAGTATATGTAAAGTATTTTAAAAATAAATAGAATTTTAAGTAATTTGTGATAATTTTTAAATTATGCGGATAATTAATTAATTACCGGATAATAAAACATTATCCAGTTAACTAATAAGCAAATGAAATATTAATAAATTAACTCCCCCCCCCCCACGTGGCAAAAAGCCACAAAACCTAGACAATGACTAAGTAGTCATTATTCTAGGTGGCTGCATAGGAATAATTTAAATCAAGACTTAAATTGAAGTCTTGGTAAAACAATTTAAGCATCAAAATCATTTCTTTGGTTTGGAACCAAAAACTTGGAAATAGAATCATTGTCGTTCAAAACTCTTAGCTAACAATTCTGTTCTGGTTTTGAAACCAAGAACATTGAAGCAGAATATTTTCGTCCAAACAAATTCAACTACTTAGCCAAATTTGTTTTCCAATTTCGTTCCTCAAGTTCAAAAGCGCAGATGCTTAAATTCGATTTTTGGGTTCTAAATTCAATCCACGGAGGTTTTCAATGGGATAATTATACGGAGTTGTTCCTACTCCAGGTATGTTAAGGCCCTCCCTTCTTTCTTTTGGCATAGTCCAACTTATACTGAAGAAACGACCAAATACACAGTTTCGATAAATTACTCTATTCATAAAAATAGTAGGGGTGTCTATATTCTTGATTCCCCATGAGAATTATTATTATCTTCTGTTCATGAGTCTTAGAATAATACGCAATTGGAAAAGTTTATCCGGAAGGAATATCGAGATTATTATATATTTTTCATGCATTTCACTCATTTATACATGTGCATTGACCATGACCAGATGGTGTTATACACGTGTATCTATGTAAATATATGTATATGAGATATGGGAAAAGGTTACGGCGTTATATATCCACCACCACCTGATCAGCTGATATATGATGATGATGTTGCCCATAGTGGCTGAAATATGATTCAAACGGTGTTATATACGCGTATATATGTATGCATATGTATATGGGACATGAGAAGAGGTTATGGCATTATATACGCACCACCACCTGATCAGTTGGTATATCTTGATGATGTTGCCCACGGTGGCCGAGACGATATGATGGGATGAACTCAGTAGCTTGATGATATTATGTACACCCAAACCTATGCATGGCACGACATTTATACGCATGTGCATGATATTATAAACGTTTCAAAATTTACAGAGTTATTTAGATTTTAAGGTATTTCTGTATTCCATGTTTCATCTATGTCTTTTACGTACTTATTTACATGCCTTACATACTTAGTACATTTTTCGTACTGATGCCCAATTTCACGGGGCCTGCGTTCCATACCTGCAGGTGCAGGTAGGCAAACTGACGGTCCCCCTTCTTAGGATCCCTGATGAGCGAGAGTTGGCGTGCTCCACTTGATCCGGAGCTGCTTTGATTTTGGTACGATACGTTTGTGTATATATATGTATATGGGTATGATGTGGCTCAGTCTCGTCTTTGTACATTTATGTATCTATTAGAGGTCTGTAGACAGTATATCTAGTTGGGTTGTATGTGGACTTGTCGACTTTCTGTTTTGGATGTATGGTTGTCTATAGCAGCCTTGTCGGCTCGCCCACTGTATTCTGCACATATACGTACATATGTCTTGATGGCATATTTCCTTCACGTATGTTAATTTCGTAATGTAGCAGATGTTATTCAGGTTCATTTCTTAGATGCATGTTTAAGGGTGTTTGATAGGTAGGACTTAGGCACCCGTCGCGGCCCATCGGTTTGGGTCGTGACAAAAGTGGTATCAGAGCAGTTCTGTCCTAGGGTTGTCTCCAGACTGTGTCTAGTAGAGTCTTGTTTATGGGTGTGTTGTGCACCACACTTATAGATAGGAGGCTATAGGACATATAGGATGTTATCCTCTCTTCTTATCTTAGATCGAGCGATATAAGCATTCATGTTCCAAATGATGTGTTACATTTTTAGCGATGCATCCAAAGACTACAGCCGCTAGCACGGGTCAGAAGGCTACGAAGGTGTTAGAAAGAGAGACAAGTTATACTATAGATTCAGACCCATTGGAGATCATGGGTTCTATTGAGGAGGATCCATTCGAGGATCTATATGAGTCATACGTTCGAGCTGTTTCGACCACTCCGGCAGTAGATGGGGTGAGAGGAGTTCCTACCTCACCAAGGCCCTTAGTTTCACAGCCCGTTGATCAGGGTATGAGGGGAGTAGTGCATGGATTGGCACAGTCGTGATTCCCTTAGGTATCTATTGATAGAGTGCAGAGGACGTTACGGGTAATGAAGTGTAAGGCCTGTGAAATTTCTACTCAAAAACCCGAGCCATGTGGTGCCAAGTTGGGATCATGTGTTGGAAATTCATAAAATTCTGCTCACCGCGGTTTGGACCCTTTGGATTGATTTGTGCATTAAAAAGTTAAGAAATTATGTTTTCCAGAAAATGTGCGATTCTGCGGTCTGTTATACGGTCGCATAATAGGTATGTGGACCGCATAGTCGCCGTAGAACCAGTCAGTGTGTTGGTCAATTGGAGTTCAACTATGCTTCCAATTATGCGATCGCATAATCGGTATGCGGGCCGCATAGTCATCGCATAATTCCCTTGAAATATTTGTGAAAGTAGTTTTGCGGTGCATTATGCGACCGCAGAACAGGTATGCGAACCGCATTTCTGTCGCATACACAGACAGTTTGTTCAGGTTTTTGGGAGCATTTTTGCGATCGCAAATCTGAGTCGGGGCTCCAGATTTCTAAATTTTAAACCCGACCCCCTGTCGTTATATCATGTGCAATATCTCATTTTAAGCCTATTCCTGGTACTTTTAGAGTGAGAAAGAGGGTCTTAGAGAGGGGAGGTGCCTTTCATCAACCTTGATCTACAACTCCTTGCTAAAATATTGAAGATAATCAAGTGAGGCACCCAAATCTTCATCCCAGGAGATTGAAGTGCGAACATTTCGGAACGTTATAAGATTAAGGGAAGCTCAATTGAGGTATATATGGTAAAACCCCATCTTTTAGAAATTGAGCTTCATCGACAGTTGTGAGAATATGGTAAGATTAAAGTTGAATTGTTGCACTGCTTGCTTTTTTACATGAATTGGTGTTGTAACTATATATGCGTGAAAGATGTGTCTCAACGTGATCAACGTGCTACCTTAATAACTTGAAAAGGGAAAGGATATGAACTATGTATTGAAATACTTGGACTTTAAATTTAGATTGAAATTGCATTGTTGTGCCACCTACGGGAAGTCTTTTCTACGCTTACAATTTAAATTGCCCTTGTGTGCACCTACTATCCTAAATGGCAAAGCTAATATTGAAATTGGGAATGATGCAAAAATGCGGCCTAGTGCCAAAAATAATGTGATAAGTTGTGGCCCCAAGTGCCTATGAAATGATGTGTGTGAAACGAAATGATTAATGCGAAGGGAACAATGCCTTGGAAAGGCGGCCTAGCTGATCGTGCCGAGATCGGACTCCGCTCAAGAAAGCGGTGGTGTTGTGAATGAATTTAGTAAAAGAAGAAAATGAGATTATGATTGAAGTATATGTCTCAAATGAGGCAACCTAGCCGACCAGGTCTAGATCGGACTCCGCTCAAGATACCGGGGGTATTGTGGAAAATGATGAATAGTGTGAAATGCCCCAAACTAAAAGCTATGGAAAAATGATGTGAAATTTGTATGATTATTTTATTTGATAATGTGATGTTCGTTTAAAGTTTTGAGTTATACTGGTGATTTCTTATTCTTGTATGAAAGTTCTTTCTAACTAGATGGTATTTAGTTATACATACCAATACTATTCCATGGTACTAACGTCCCTTTTGCTAGGGGCACTATATTTTTAAATGAATGTAGGTGGCTCCATAGTGGAAAGTGTCGATCGCGCGTAGCAGAGTGTTCTCTTTTCGAAGTCTTGGTAAGCCCCCTTTCTCCTTCAAGGGGTTATGTTGTACATCTTTGTTGTAGACTTCCACTTTTGAGGTATAATCGGGGCCTTGTTGCCGGCATTGTCATAACTTGTCTTTTGTATCCATAGAGGCTTCGTAGACATATGTGGATTATGTATGGGTGTTGGATGGGTCTACGAACAATGTTGTAATTCTAACTCTTGCTTATCTAAAGTGTAATTGTATGGAATCTTGGAAACTTAACTACGGCTTAATGTTGTGATATAAAATGAACTATCAATGTTGAATGTACTATTTTTCCTCGTCTAAATAAATGAAAGCATGTTTTCCTTATTCACATTGAGTTGGGTAGGAAGTGTTTGATAAGGCTTGCTTAGTTGGGTTTACTCGATTGAGCGCTGGTCGCGCCTCCCGAGGTTGGAGGCATGACAAGAAGACTACTGCGACTGAGTCAATTGAGCTAGCTTCCTATAGACTCCGAGATGTTATAGTTAATTGGTATGAGTCTTGGGAATTGTCCAGAGGTGAGGATGCCCCTCCAGCGGTATGGAAGGAGTTTACAGAAGCTTTTCAGCGTTATTATCTACCACCAGAGCTTAGATGGACCATAGTTGATAGGTTCTTGACCCTTCGGCAGGGTAACATGAGTGTTCGGGAGTACCGTCTTCAGTTTGATTCGTTGGCTAGGTATGCTTACACTATTATATCTAAGATGGAGGATCACGTTCAGCGGTTCGTGATGGGATTAGAGCCTTACTTGCTTAACGATTGTATGTCAGTCTCACCTCAGCCAGACATGGATATTTCTCATATTCAGGCATACGCTCAGGGTGTAGAGGAGCATAAACAGAAACAAAGGGCCGATCATGAGCATGATAGGGCCCAGAATAAGAGAGCGAGGTCTTCAGGTCCTTCTGGTGTGTCTCGGGGTGGTTAGAGGCAGCAGTACTCAAGGTATCCATCCCAGCCCTCGGCTAGCGCGCCCCCTCAGTTTGGTGGTAAGAGATTTGATTGTTCTACATATTCAGGGTCTGGCCAGAATTTTAGGGCCTCAGGTTCTCAGTATAGTGGTGAGTCAAATCAGATGAGGCCACCCTTGCCACGATGTACTCAATGTGGTAAGCAGCATATCGGGTAGTGCCGTATGAGATTAGGTGTTTGTTATACTTGTGGTTATCCGGGCCACGTTATAAGGGATTGTCCGATGAGAGGTAATGCAAGCATAGCTCAGCTAGCGGGATCAGTAGCTGGATCGTCATCATCAGTACACCCCTTAGGCAAGGTCCTCAAGCACCAATGAGTCGTGGTAGAGGCAGAGGCAGAGCATCTAGCTCGAGAAGGCCTCAGAACTGCGTTTATTTGTTGGCAGGACGACAGGACCAAGATTCATCGCCTAATGTTGTTACAGGTATATTATCAGTATCCTCCTATGTTGTATATGCACTGATTGATCCAGGTTCCACCTTATCATACGTTACTATGGTGGTTGCTAGTAAGTTTGAAATAAAACCTGACCTAGTTAAACCTTTTGAGGTGTCTACACCTGTTGGGGACTCGGTGATAGCTAAGCAAGTATATAGGGGTTGTATAATAATAGTTCATGGTCGACCTACCATAGCAGACTTAATCGAGTTAGATATGGTAGAATTTGATATTATAATGTGTCACACCTCCTTTTTGCGCGCCTACCCCGAAGGATAAATGCGCGAGGGAGTTTTTCCAATTTAAGTGACAATATTCGAAATGGGATTATTTATTTAATTCAGAGTCGCCACTTGGGAAAGGTTTGGCTTTTGGTGTCCCAAGTCACCGGTTTATCTTGAATCCCAAATCGAGGAAATTTTTGACTTTCCAAATGAAGTCTGCGAACCAGAAATTCTAAGTAAGGAATTTTGTTGACCCGAGGGAAGGTGTTAGGCACCCCCAAATCCCGCGGTTCTAGCACGGTCGCTTAAATTGTTATAATGGCTAAATATCTGATTTTAATACATGTTATGACTTATGTGCTTTCATTAAGTTTAGACCGCTTTTATTATTATTATTTTTTATGGAATTGCAACGTCGTGGAAATGTATCTCGAACCACGTCACAATCAATGCACCCGTGGTTGTTAATACACTCCGACTCCGCTGAGATTGGGATTTGGGTCGCATAAATGCGCACCCGAATTTAAGAATGTAATTTAATTAAATCGCGCCTAAAGAGTCTAACGTGTTTATTATCTTTAGGGAAAGCGGTGAAGTTCACTAAGCGGCTCATCCCAAGAAATCTAAATATTTATTACAACCAATTTGTTAAGGGCCCCGCAATTTGCATCTATACTTGGCGAGGCTCGTCTAATTATTTTTTAAAAGGATAATCTTAGCATGACTACATTTTCTATTTTTTTTGTTTTCTAAAATAAATGAAGATAAGGTCCTACTTTATTTACATACTTTCGAGTTATTATGGTTAAGTTTAAAAAGTGAGTTGTTTAAGGAGTTTGCATGGCAACGCATAGAACATTCTACATACAGATAGTAAAAGAAGGAAAAGACTACATTAAATTACAACTTCAAATCTTTCTCATTTGTTTGCATTCATGCCTCGAGTGGCTTACAAGATGAACCAGTGTATCAGTATGTGTACCTGGTATTTGGGAAAGCAAGGAAAGAAGATGAAGATCAGTAGAAGCAGCAGTAGTGTAAATACACAGCAACAACAACAACAAATTCGAATCAGATTCAAGGCCTAGATAACTTTGAAGAAAAATCGAAAAACTCAATAGAATAAACCCCAAAAGTTTGTAAGCAAACTAAACAGCAACAAACCACGCGTGTATTAAACCCGAGACTAAACTCGCTTCTCCCTTTGTTTTTTTTAACTCTCTAACACTCTTGGGATTTTCGGAATGTCTTCCTCTCTCAAATTAATACTCAAAAATCTTTCAAGTTCAGTCTAAGTTTTTTTTCTCCAGTCTTAGTCTTTCTTTTAAAGTTCAAGTTCTCTCTTTATAACAAGACTCTTGTCTTGAATCCCCAACCCCAAATATTCCCCCAATTGCATGCTTTGTCCCCACTACTTAATGTTTCCTTATTTTAAACCCTTGTCCCCCATGCCTACATGCTTTGTCCCCCACTACATTAAATAAATATATCAACCCTAACCCATTACATCTTGTCCCCCATGCCTAACATAAACAATTACAATATTCCCCCCCCCCACTATATTATGTCTTGTCCCCCACTATATTAAACAATTATATTAACCCCACCTCATTACATCTTGTCCCCCATGCATAACATAAAGAATTATTCAAAATGTTCAATTCCAAAACTAGACCTCCGACCTTATTGCAATTACCATTTTACCCCTGAACGTACTACAATTTACCAAACTACCCCATCAGCTATAACCAATTCACCTAATCAATCTCAACCAAAATATAGCAAATATGACCAATTTCTAAACAAATTCAACAACAAATCACATGAACACAAATTGAACAACATCAAATTAATGTGAATAAATTAACTATATTGGGAACCAATCCTGGTTAACTTAGACAAAAAATGAATGAGCAAAAAAGACAACAATATTAACAACAAAGATACATGATTCAAACTAAATCAACAAGTCAAAAACCAAAACAAACTCAAATTAAATTACTGGATGAACTTCAAACAAAGAATAAACATGCATTAAAATCTATTTTAAACAACAAAACATGACGGATTCAAACAACAACAAAACGATTTAACAATTTCTGAAAAAATACATAACAACACATGAAACAAACTGAAGAAATAATTAATTAAACTTCAATTTGAATCTAACAACATTAAACTAACAATTTCACATGAACAAACTGAAAAATTAACAAAACAATGAACACGAACAAAACAAAAATCAGACACTTACCTATTTTAGATTTGAGAATATCAAAAACAAAACACGGACAAAAGTGAAACTCAAAATCCACTAACCGGATCGAAACGACGAACAACGACTGACCAACGACGAACTCGAACTAGGTACGTACTGTTTTGACGAACCCCGACCAAAGTGAAGTAGCGACGAGCTACTGTGATGGAGAAGTCGAAGAAGAAAGCAACAATGTTCGACGAGATGGACATGGTTGGACATAGCGGAAGCAGCAAGAAGCAGAAACGGGAGCAGCTTGGTCATGAAGACGATGAAGCCATGAGGTGAAGAAGACGAAGGTGAGGCAACAGTAACAGCAACAACAACGGGGTCTATTTGGACGTAGCAAAGAAGAAGCAGTAACAGTTGGTCATTTGGATAGAGACAAGTGAAACGAAGCCCCACGTCCATGGATGGAGCTCGTAGATGGCAGAGGTGATCGTAGGCAGCCATGGGAGCTCGAGTTCGAGCTCGACAAAACGAAGAAGATGAAGCAGCAGCGACTGGGTTTCGCTGGACGAAGCAACAGGTGACTGGGAGCTTCTGCGAGTGGCTATGGTGAGTGGTCGTTTGGGCGGAGAAGCTGAAGTAGAAGGCAGAAGCAGCATGGAGGTTAGCCATGGAAGCCATGGCGACGGGTTGACGACGAAGACGCAGTAACATCAACAGAAACGAGCTCAATGGAGGAAGGCGACCAAGCAAAAGCAGTCGCGGGGTTGAGGAGAAGACGCAGCAAGGAGGTGGTCGTTCATGGTGGTTCGTTTGGTCGTTCATAGCTTGAGGACGACGATGGAGATAGGGTGGTCGACGGAGGGGTTGTGCGTGTGTGCGAAGGTGAGGCAGAGGGGGAAAGGGTAGCTGCCATGGTTGGGGAGCTCGGGGAGTTGGAGAAGAAGAAGAGAGGGTGGGGGGCGGATAGTTTAGTTTAGGGTTTTGTTTTGTTTTTTTTTTGTTTTGTTTTGGGAAAAAATGAAAAATGAAGAGAGGTTAGGTATTGGGGTTATGGGGCGGACCGGGTCGACCCGTGTGGAGATGGACCGGGTCATGGGGAAGGTTGGGTATTTTTGGGCTTGTAGCTTGAATTAGAAGAAGAGCCCAATTCCGATTTTTTTTGTATTTTTGCTCTCTTTTCTTCTTTTATTTTTCTAAAACTAAATTCTAAAAATTCTTAAATTATTATTAAGAACTAAATTAAGTTATAAAAGCGCAAATTAACTACCAATAACAATTAATGCACAATTAAGTAATAATTAAGCATAAAATTGTACAATGGGACGTTAAATGCTAAAAATGCAAAAGATGCCTATTTTTGTAATTTTCAATGTTTGTAAAACAAACTTAATTACTAACAATTGTAGAATTAAATCCTATATGCAAAATGCGATATATTTTTGTATTTTTTATTAATTTAACAAATAAACATGCACAGACAATTACAAATAATTATCCAAAAATGTCACAAAAATTCTCAAAATTGCACACCAAGAAAAATCATTTTATTTTAATTTTTTTGGGAGTAATTCTTTCATAGGGCAAAAATCAAGTGCTTACAGCTGCCCCTCTTTGCCCGAAGACACGAAGGGTTATCGTGCAAAGATAAAGTGAGCGATTTTTGCCCATCCGAGTACTCCGCGTGAAGCATTTTTTGAAAAGGATTTAACCGAACCTTTGCTTCAAAGGTTTCCTACATATCCCTGGCTAAAGGGGAATCAGGTTAATGTAGTTCGGGAAATTTCGGTAGCTGGGACTACCATGGGATTGCAATGCTTGTTGTTACTGCTGTTGCTGTTGCCACTACCGCTTTACTGACCTCCTAAACTGAACTGACTACTTATGCCTGTCAACCGCTAGTTACAAGATTCCAATCTATAATTCTTTTGCAACTTGATCTTGGGTCTTAGCTGATTCTGCTTGTAGACTTCGATCCGAATCTTGATGCTCGCAAGTTGTAGGCACTTGTTTATTTCTGCAGTATTGAGTGAAACGGGATTGGCGGAGCTCGGGAATTTGATCCAATTTTTGAGCGACCTGCCCTTTGTTTGTTCCAATATGTGGGAACATCTTCTTCTTTTTTTGTTCTTTTCTTCTTTTCTTTATTCTGGATTGAGACTCATCCCGTAGGTCGTCTCAATCCATGCACCTCAGGGTCAGACCTGCTGAGACAACAAAACAAACGAACGAAATTTTTCTGCCCTAGTTTCACTAGGAAAATTTCGTGAGTTAATTGCCATAATAATCTATAGGATTGATGAGGGGATGGGACAACTCTAGTCTAAAAAGCGCAACTCAGGGATTGGAGCCCTAATGTCGCAAAAGGTAAAAATGCGCAACTCAGGGATTGGAGCCCTAATGCTGGCTAAAGGAAAGTTGCTCAACTCAGGGATTGAAGCCCTAATGCTGGCTAAAGGAAAAACGTTCGACTCAGGGATTGGAACCTTAATGTCGGCTAAACAGGAAAAATGCTCAATTCAGGGATTGGAGCCCTAATGCTGGCTAACAGAAAAAAACGCTCAGTTCAGGGATTGGAGCCCTAATGCTGGCTAAATGGAAAAGTGCTCAACTCAGGGATTGGAGCCCTAATGTCGGCTAACAGAAAAAATGCTCAGTTCAGGGATTGGAGCCCTAATGCTGGCTAACAGAAAAAACGCTCAGTTCAGGGATTGGAGCCCTAATGCTGGCTAAAACAAAAATGTTCAACTCAGGGATTGGAGCCCTAGTGTCGGCTAAATGGAAAAGCGCTCAACTCAGGGATTGGAGCCCTAATGTCGGCTAACAGGAAAACGCTCAACTCAGGGATTGGAGCCCTAATGTCGGCTAGCAGAAAAAATGCTCAGTTCAGGGGTTGGAGCCCTAATGCTGGCTACATAAATGCTCAACTCAGGGATTGGAGCCCTAATGTCGGCTAACAGAAAAATGCTCAGTTCAGGGGTTGGAGCTCTAATGCTGGCTAACAGAAAAACGCTTAGTTCAGGGATTGGAGCCCTAATGCTGGCTACAAAAATGCTCAACTCAGGGATTGGAGCCCTAATGTCGGCTAACAGAAAAAAATGCTCAGTTCAGGGATTGGAGCCCTAATGCTGGCTAAATGGGAAAACGCTCAGTTCAGGGATTGGAGCCCTAATGCTGGCTACAAAAATGCTCAACTCGGGGATTGGAGCCCTAATGTCGGCTAACAGAAAAATGCTCAGTTCAGGGATTGGAGCCCTAATGCTGGCTAAATGGAAAAGTACTCAACTCAGGGATTGGAGCCCTAATGTCGGCTAACAGAAAACACTCAGTTGAGGGATTGGAGCCCTAATGCTGGCTAAATGGAAAAGTGCTCAACTCAGGGATTGGAGCCCTAATGTCGGCTTAACAGAAAAATGCTTAGTTCAGGGATTGGAGCCCTAATGCTGGCTAAATGGAAAAGCGCTCAACTCAGGGATTGGAGCCCTAATGTCAGCTTAACAGAAAAACGCTCAGTTCAGGGATTGGAGCCCTAATGCTGGCTAAATGAAAAATGCTCAGTTCAGGGATTGGAGCCCTAATGCTGGCTACAAAAATGCTCAACTCAGGGATTGGAGCCCTAATCTCGGCTAACAGAAAAATGCTCAGTTCAGGGATTGGAGCCCTAATGCTGGCTAAATGGAAAAGTGCTCAACTCAGGGATTGGAGCCCTAATGTCGGCTTAACAGAAAAATGCTCAGTTCAGGGATTGGAGCCCTAATGTTGGCTAAATGGAAAAATGCTCAACTGAGGGATTGGAGCCCTAATGTCGGCTAAACAGAAAAATGCTCAGTTCAGGGATTGGAGCCCTAATGTTGGCTAAATGAAAAACGCTCAGTTCAGTGATTGGAGCCCTAATACTGGCTACAAAAATGCTCAACTCAGGGATTGGAGCCCTAATGTCGGCTAACAGAAAAATGCTCAGTTCAGGGATTGGAGCCCTAATGCTGGCTAAATGGAAAAGTGCTCAACTCAGGGATTGGAGCCCTAATGTCGGCTAACAGAAAAACGCTCAGTTCAGGGATTGGAGCCCTAATGCTAGCTAAATGGAAAAGTGCTCAACTCAGGGATTGGAGCCCTAACGTCGGCTTAACAGAAAAATGCTCAGTTCAGGGATTAGAGCCCTAATGCTGGCTAAATGGAAAAGCGCTCAACTCAGGGATTGGAGCCCTAATGTCGGCTTAACAGAAAAACGCTCAGTTCAGGGATTGGAGCCCTAATGCTGGCTAAATGGAAAAGTGCTCAACTCAGGGATTGGAGCCCTAATGTCGGCTTAACAGAAAAAAGCTCAACTCAGGGATTGGAGCCCTAATGTTGGGAGGATTGCCAGGTTATGCCGAAAAACTGACCGGGTTATGCCGGGAGAAAAGGAAAAAAGGACTTTTGGGTTATGCCATGGAGGGGCACGGGTTATGCCGTGAAGAAAAAAAAAGGTCCTCGGGTTATGCCGGAAAAGGGCAAGAGTCCTCGGGTTATGCCGGGGAAGTCATCGGGTTATGCCGGAAAAAGGAAAGATTCCTTGGGTTATGCCGGGGAAGTCATCGGGTTATGCCCAAAAAAGGTCCTCGGGTTATGCCGGGGAAGTCATCAGGTTATGCCGGAAAAGGGAAAGAGTCCTCGGGTTAAGCCGGGGAAGTCATCGAGTTACGCCAGAAAAGGAAAAGAGTCCTCGGGTTATGCCGAGGATTTGGATAGAAAAAGCTCCTTGGGTTATGCCAGGGAGATCCGTGGTTTATACCGGGATAGTTGAGGAATGAGGTCCTATGCTACCATGATTTGTTTTTCTTTTGGGATTTTCATTTTTATTTCTTGTCTTCTTTCTTTTCTTTGGTTTTCCTTTTTTATTTCCTTTTATTTATCAAAATGCATGAAAGAATTCTGGGGAAACTTCCTTTTGGTCATTTTCCTGCTGCAAAGCTGTTCAACGCTCGCGCATTTCATTTCTTTTTGGGCTACACCTGCTTCTTGCACGGTTGCTTTGGATCGCACCTGTCTCAATTTTCCTAAACAAAGAAAAAATTTCAGTTTGAAAACGGTGGTTGGTTCGGTGGCCTTGATCGTTCCAATTGCTTGGTCTCAGCCTAATTCCTGTTGAGAAACTCTGCCATTGATTGGATTCACATGCGACCCCTTTTAAACAGATCAGACTCGCATTTCCGGATTTTTTGATGGTTTGCTCGTGTAAGGCTTTAGTTCTTTCATCCCATTCTGCTTGGGGATTCTTTACGAGGCCAACTCAGTGGGGATTTTTATTGGTGAGACTCTGTGGGGATTTGTACAAGGCAGACTCGTTGGGGATTTGCTGGGGCAGACTCTTTGGGGGATTGTACAAGGGGAGACTCTGTGGGGATTTTTACAAAGGGAGACCCTGTGGGGATTTGTACAAAGGGAGACCCTGTGGGGATTTGCCGGTTCTTTCTTTCTTTTTTTCTTTTTTTTTTTTGGGGTGCATTAGGGAATTTTTGATCTTCAAACCTAACTGCAATGGATAGTCGCGTGGGACTTAACCTTTCCAACTTTATTTTGCCTTTGTAGGCCTTTCTTTTCTGTCTTCTTTCTTCCAACATCAATTTTAGAGCATTTGGGGGTACCTTGGTTTCTTCAACTTCGCTGAGGCGATTAGCCACGTGAAACTCAACCCTTTCAACTTCAATTGCCTTTATAAGCGCTTTAATTTGATTTTCTCCTTCCAAGAGTTTTGATTCCTGAGCATCGGCTGCCATGGCCAGTCGAGGTCGTCTTGATGCACCTGCTGAGGCTGGGTGCCTTTTGCACATTAGCGTGTATCAAATGAAAGCCTTGTAAATCAGTCTTGCCATCCTTTCTTTGTCTTGGTTTTGGAAGAGTGTTAGACTAAAAAGATCCAAAAGAGAAACAAATAATTGAGTGGAGAATGAGTTTAAAACTAGAAGTGTCCCTTTCGGGGAAAGTAGAGAAGGACTTATCTGGAGTACATGCGGACTTAAATGAACATGACATGTCTTTTCGACTGGATGCCTGATCTATGTAAACCGTCTGACTCTCAAAAATTCATCACCACTTTGCCTTGAATACCGAGGAACCTTGCCAGGACTTTGTTGATGCTGATGGCTGTGAGGATCTTATTTTCGATCATGGGCGCCCTTTGTAGGTTTTCACGAGCGGGCATTTTTCATCTCATTTATTACCATCTCCTTATAATGCCCGTGTAGGTTTTCAATAAAAAGACTCTCATTTGATTTCCTCTGCTTACCGTCGCCTTACGGTGCCCGTGTGGGTTTTCACCAATAAGGCTCTCTCATTTCATTCCTCTCATTTTGTTGTATCAAACCCAAATAACTCCATCCTCCCATTTTGAACCGCTTTGCCGATTAATCAGAAGGACTTGAACAAGGTTTGGGGTGAAAAGAATTTGGATTGAACTACAACTTTGGAACCTTTTAGGCGGGATCATTGCTGAACCGTTATAACTTCTGCCCCAGTTTCACTATTGGGGGACTTTGGATTTTTGTTTTGGTGTGACTGAACCCCAAGGAGAGGTTGCCTACGTATCCCTTCAGAATCAAGTCAAACGTAGTTCAGGCCAATAATTTTGTTTTTGATTTTCTTTTGTTTTTCTGATTTGCTTTGTTTTTCACTTTCTTCTTCCCTTCCGTTTCCTTTTTTTCATTTTCATTATCTTTTCTTCCCTTTTTTTGTATATATATTTTCTTATTTTTCCAATTCATTCTTCTTCTTCTTCTTCTTTTTTTCCTTCATTTTTCTTTTTCATTTCAATTTCTTTTTTTCATTTTATTTTCAATATACGTTCATGTTCCAAAGAGGGTAATTAAAGAAGAGTAACTAGCTCAAATGGGTTTGCAAAGGGTTGATAGTGTTTGGGTAGTGAGAATGAAAGCCTTCGTCATCTCAACCGGAAAATATTAGAACTATATGTAGGATCCAACATAGTACCTTTTGACTGCATTTGCATTGACAGTTATTTCAAGGGCATTTCCTTCGATGTGTCCCAAGTACAACACACTCTTTTGACAGTACTCTTGTTGCAATGTATGTACCTTTCCAATCTGGACCCAATTTTCTTTCAG